>NC_056729.1:1658379781-1658497281 GCF_019279795.1 Protopterus annectens
TGGATTGTGGTATCAGTTACCTGTATGGTTGATGGTGATAGTGGTCACCATAAAGTGGTACATGGGACATATACCAGGTGTACCATGGTGTAATGACAGTGTGCACAGCACCCACATCCCCCAGTGGATATTGTACTCAATGGAACCCATGATGACACTCTGACATACCCAGCATCACACATTGCCCATGACTGCGATACAACCCATCATATATCACAACAGTGTTCTACAGGGATATGCATCTAATGCACATGCCACAGGCATAGTAGGGTGTTGCATTGTCATGCCTCACCTATGGGCAGCAACAATACTATCTCTACTACTGTATGGCAATGCGTATTGTAATTGGAGTATGTGGCCTCGGAATGTTGTACCCTACAGGTATACAGACATGCACACATACACACACTTGGCATGACTCAATGGGTATTCCATGCTTATCGACCCATTTGTACAACACTGTTGTGCTGGTACTGCAAGGCTCATGTAGCAGGTAGGGAGAGGAGTGTAACAGAGTACATGTAATGTCCAATACAGCAGCAACCGCATCTGACTATGGCAATGGGTGTTGCAGTGGTTGTGAAGGCCCTCATGGAATTCCCAACTACAGCTGTACTAACACACAGATACTGCTATCCTCAGTAATGCACACATACACATGTCAGTACTGGGGTGCATCACTGCAGATGGTCATAGCTGTGTACCTGGCTATTGTCCATGGAGAGATGGGTTGTGTAGGGTATGAGTGTACAGTGATATCATGCCACCTGCCATGTGCCAGCAGGCAATCTGTCGACATACACCACTGTGGTGACCCTCAGGGTGAGAGTGACATGCATCAGCCAATCCTCTGGGTGCCTCCTGCACATGGCCACTGCTCTGGTTGCCTCCTGCACATGGCCACTGAGGTGATCCAGTTGACATGTATCCAACATGTATTACAACACATGGTTAGTGTCTGTGATGGAGACTTGTACCCAATCATGTTCTGTTGACTGGTAGTGCAGTGGAGGTACCTGTGGCATGTGGTGCATACAGGGTGCTGTTTCTTGTATGTGCCATTTATTACACAGCTGGGAAGACATATCATTGTCAATCAAGCATAGGTTGCCTGTACGTATCCCAGCTGGATACCTGCCATCTGCACATTTGTACAGGGACTGACAGACATCAGCTTGGCAAGTAGATATGCAGTAGGATGAATGTGTCAACAGATAGACATTTCACAACAATATGTATGCCATTACTACATGTTGGAAGCCCTCACTAACATGTGCTGTACAGATGGTAGTCTACATTTACATTCCACATGTCGGATCATTATCCAATAGGGGATATATACTCTGACACAGCTCACACACCATGAACATGACAGTGAGGCTTCAGATTCCAGCTATGCCTGCAGGTGTGCTTGTTGTCAGTACTACATGTAGCACTCTACTCTTATTTGGGAAAGCACTGTCAACAGTAGTACCGCCATGATACACCACATGCCAGTGAGACAGCACATACCCTGGGTTACTACCCCTGTATGTAACACATTCACATGGATAACAGTGCTGTACAGGTCTCATATACTTCTTCATAGGTTCATAGATTATAGGTTCATAGATTAGTACTAAGCTAACTGCCCTTATGAGCCATTTTAAGCCTAGCCAATTATCCCTTGTGAGACTCAAACCCCACACCTTGTGTCTGTAAGGCAAACAACTTAACCATTAGGCCACCCTCCCAACCCAGACCTGGGACCCAGACATGACTCTCACACCCCTTCCTACTGTAATGACAGCACATAGACGCAAGTATTATACATGACATTACATACACTTATTACAGATGTCATTACCCTGCTATGTTATCAGACTGGGATGTAAATACTGGTTACCAGGGCTGAGCCATGCTTAGCAGGTGTCAGCATTTCTGCAATACAGATGCTAAGCAGATTTGAGCACTGGTGAGGAAAGCCTACATGGTGTAAGCGCCCATACATTTAACCATACCTTAGCACCGGTTAGCTTTGCGCAAACCCGCACAAACATGCTTAAGGCTGCTCAAAACTGCCTTAACCACTCTGTATCCAACAGCCCTTGTTCTGCCCAACAGCAAAATAAACAGCCCTTGCAGGTCTTGAACCCAGGACCCTGTACACTATAGTTTCAACAGTTAACCACTACGCCATGACCACTGTGAAGACAGTTGTTTTTCCAGTGTATCTGTCACTACACATATTGATTAGTATTGAACAATTGCTTTGGCTTCCACAATTGTGTAGTAGTTGTTATTGATATTACTGGTGCATCACATATGTTGTTATATCATAATGTACACATATCAGATACATACAGTGACATACATCTGGGAAGGTATACACAACCATGATGTTTACACATGACAGGAATATGGATATATACATATACATATGTTGATATTTGTCTACATGTACATGCACATATATATTCATACATATGTCTGTCTACACATTTGTATAGTGCATCATATATATGGCCATTTGTAGATCTCTTTGTATATACATATGTATATATAGATATATATGTATGCACATCCTATGTGTACAGATATACCTATTTATGTTGATATATATGTAGATATCTATAACTATATGCGCATACATATCTATTCAGATATACCTATTTATGTCAATATATATGTAGATATTCATAACTATATGTGCATATGTATCTATATCTGTATATGTGTAGAGAATATGTTGCTGTGTATATGTATATGAGTGTTTATATGTGTATATATATATATATATATATATATATATATATATATATATATATATATATATATATATATATATATGTACATATCTATATCCATATATGTATGTAGATATGTATATGTGCATATATCTATATAGATATATGGATAAATTTATATACATATATGTTTACCATATGTCCAGAACATGAAGTGGAGTCCTACCTCATCATCAATAGTCCCATCCTCTTAGTGCAAGGGGATGTTATGTATGTTTTGCAGGTATACATGTAGACTGTTGCTACTGAAATAGGGGTTGTCTTAACAGACATGTTGTGTGTGGGAGGTCACATCTGCTTTTGACATGTGCGCCATTGGCTACTGACAGACATCCTGAGGACATCATAGTACAGTACCACTTCTAGCACAGTAATGATCCTGTGGACTACAGCAGATATATGACCAATATATGTGGACAGTCTGGCACTCTGTTGTCAGTCCAGAGGTGTACACATATCCCCTTCATGTGAGACATGTGGACCACACCTCCAAATGTGAATGTTAATAGCCATGTACATGGGTATATCATGTAAATGCTGGACTACATATGCTCACACAGTTTATGCATGCACAGAAGCCAGTTCTGTCCTGACACATAGTACCTGGTGGTGCAGAGGTCAATGGCCACTAACTACCCAGTAGTTAGTGACATACATCTGTACAAAATCCCACTGCTTTGTCAGAAATACACAACAGTTATGGTGGCCTGGCAGCAGTATGTCTTGCAAATAACTGGACATAACAGCACACTGGGTAATTACACTAGGCTGTTAGGCATGTCACAAAGCACTGTGCAAACTACAGGCAGACTGCCACAACACTGGACTACATTTTGTATGGGGAATACACATGCACCTGCGATTATAGTGGGCTCTACACGCATGTCACAGCACAGAGTAACAGACACCTGTGAGGAAGTGCATACCCACAACCAATGTAAACACAGCCACAGCCACATATGGTACACAAGCTTAATATGACACTATATGGACTGTCTGATAAACACCATCCTCATATATGCCACTCACACACTAACCCTACATACACTGGGTCATGGCACAGTGTGTTCTGATGGCTGTCTGTGGTATGTGACACGTGTGTGTCTGGCCCTACAGACATGTGAGTCAATAGAGTGCCATACACTGGAGCAGCATGTAACATCAGATAGAACAGGACCAAGAACAATGGCATCTACCACATTCTGTGCACAGCCCAAGGTAGATATGTGCAATACACATACTGTTGAGAATCACCCTAAGTACGCAGACCCTAGTACTGTACACAAAACCACAGAATGCCCAAGTTATGCCCTCAGAAACAACCCCTACTATACATAACATGTCTAGCACTCTGATATCTGACTGGCTTGTTATCAGATATGATGTCAATAAATAATGGTGTACAGAACATATGCACCTCTTACTGCATGACATATGTACAAAGGTTGACAGACTTGTGGCTGGAGCTATGAACACTGGCCCAATATTGTCATGTTACTGTGATAACCTCATACATATACTGTTGTATCAGGGTTTGTTGTGACATATCTCCTATAAGGAATATGAAGTCAGTAACTCTCATGGCTGTCACCATGTACTGACTAAAATCCTTACACTATGCTTCTGCAGTTCTCAGATAGGTGTTCTGTGAGTAACACAAGAAACAAAAGGCTCCACACAGTGCCCAGTCTGCAGATGACCCTACAGATGGGGGTTTCATCAAAAACATAGCACTGTCATGACAGGTATTAAAACATGTAGACCAGCCATATCAACACACACCCTGTTAAACCTACATTACCCCAAATGCAGAACAACAACACTTACATTCTGTAGTCATGTCTGGCACATCCCTCCTGTCTGTTGGCCTGTTTCCACTGTTTATGTTGTTAGAGGTAAATCCTCAAACCATCTGTGATGCTGTTCGCCAAACATCAGATCTAGGTTCATAGGTTCATAGGTTCATAGGTTGATACTAGGCTATCTGCCCTAGGGCATTTATAAGCCTAGCCAGAGTGTATTTGGCTTTCACCACCCTTTTAGATTAGTTGGCTGTGCCTCTGTATAGTAGGTCACAGAAGATAGCCTTTTTAAGGTTAGTTTACTGTGCCTCTGTCTAGCAGGGACATAGTACAGATCCCAGGGGTAAACTTACGATCTCCCATCCACTCATCAAGATTTCTCTTGAAGAGGGTCAGTGAGGGGCTCTGCCTAACATGGATTGGGATTTTGTTCCAGAGTGAGGGGAGCCTCTGGGATATGAATCTGTCCCTCCAGCATGTCCTATTTATTTCTGTGCTCAGGTTTCAGTCTCTAGAATGTGTAGCTCTAAGGGGTTTGGATTTCCTGAGGTGGAGCATGTCCATTAATTCTGGGTTGGACATGGCTTTATACGTCAGGCATAGATTGCCTCTGAGTAGGCGGTAAGCAACTGAGTAGAGCTGGAGTTTCTTTAGCTTAACTGTGTAGGGCATCTGTTTGAGTCCCTTGATCCTCTTGGTGAGGTACTTTTGGGGTCACTCCAGTTGCTGCAGGTGCCGAGTAAGGTACATCCCAAATGGGGCATTGTATTCAATTATGGGCCTGATGAGTGATGAGTAGAGGGGCACAATAACCTCTCTTGATCTAGATGTGAACCCTTTCTTGATAAGGTAGGCTATATAGAAGGTCTTTCTAACCACTTTGGCAACATGGTTGTCTAAGGAGAGATTACTATCTACTTGGGTATCTACTTTAGGTCCTGCTCACAGTGAATGAGAAAGCCCAACACCAACATCATGCTCCTAGATATTGGAGTGTGTTTCCATGCAATTGGCTATGGGAATGTTACCACAGCTGTTCCACATGCAATCAGCTAGAGGAGGACTGCAACTCATGCAGAGACCATCAGCTGATCATGAGCATCACTTACAAAACATAAGCTGCTGCCTAAGCAAAGCAGGTGTACTTCTCCACAGCCACCAGAGAGGGAGTGGGAGAGACAGATGGAGACAAAGTAAGTCAGAGAGGGGGTGGGAGAGTAAAACCTAAGCATGTTTGTGTCACACACCTACCAGTATGGGGTTTCAAACCCCTGATTGACTATGTATTGCTATCACATGCCTCTGCAGTTATTGCATGTGCCACATAGCTTACATGTTGGGGAGCTGTCCGAACATATATGTGATCATAAGTGACATCTGCAACAGTGATATAGTAGCGATAAGGTAGGTGTAGTACACGTGCCTATCAACATGAACAAGTGTCAGCATCAACACAGCCAAACTCTCTCAGGGACTCACACATATTGACACACTTGGCAGGGTCATGAGTACACTTTCTAACTAGTTAGCTTGCCACAATACAGTGATGCGCAGGTATGACATGCACCACAAGGGTTATCCGGAGGTTATATGGCAAAGGGTATGTGAAGATGTCTGACATCAGACAGCATTCTTCAGTATGCCAGTGGGAGTTGTAGTGAGTGTGAATGTGGCCTTAAGCATAATACACCACACACACACACACACACACACACACACACAGACACAGGGTGCCAGTACTGACATGCATGGGTGCATTACTTCACAGGTGTGTAGCGGTTGAATGTGCCAGAAGACTATACAAGCCTAGGTGAAGCTTATACCTTGGCATCAGGCCACATGACAATGGTCTGCAGTGTGGCTCAGGGGTGTAGTATCTGGATTGGCCCACACAGGTGGGTATTGTATTCACCATCCAGTCACCTGGCTTACTATTGTGTGTGGCCAGTGCTGTGCAATGCTTGCCATGTATGTGTTCTATAGTCCATGACATAGATGGTGTCTGGGATGTGCACATTCCCACATGCATGTACAGTGACATGTGGAACTGTACTTAGGGTTGGGGTGTCTGGCCTATGTTGTGTACATGGATTGTTATAATCAGATGTGCCAGTCCTGGCCTCATGTGGTGGGAACTGGTAATGGTCAGCAAGTTGACCCTGAACCTACATTGATAGCATGATACAGTTATTCCCTGGTGTCAGTGGCATCTGTCCATACAGGGCATGTGTTTAAGGCATGGTATGTCCTTTGTGGGTCACATTTGATGGTGCCACAGTTGTTGCAGGTGTCCAGTGGGGAACACAGTGATGGCGAACTGTCTGTAATTATGTGTCTATTGTACTGATGGACAGGGTGGCATGCCCTCTGTAGTCCACTGCACTCACACCAAGGTTACTATCTGTGGGCAATATGCAGGGTACTACCAACATAGTGGGTGTTGCCTAGGCAAGTGTGTTTGTGTATGAGATGGGTTGAGAGTGTTCCCTGGGTAATACAAGGGTTGCTTACTTTGCTTGCCAGGCCTTGATGTCACATGCAGGGGTATAGATTGGCACCCCAGCCTCTCTGCTATTTAACATCTGTTATCCTTGTAAGGTGGATATTGTGACATATAATAGGGCCACCATAAAATAAATTTACAAAACCCACTTCACAATGAGTCTAGTTGTTACACACTTACAGCCACGTCCACACAGGATACGAATGACAAACACAGACACACACACACACACACACACACACACACACACACACACACACACACACACACACACACACACACACACACACACACACACACACACACACTTGCCATGTCTGGGATTAGAACTTCTACCTAACTAGTTTATCACACTACATTATGCAGTTATAGGATGCGCCACAGAGATTACTGGACTACTACTTCCCCAAAGGTGTATTTCACTGGGAATGAAATCAACAGGCTTGGCAAAGAAGGATAATAGAGGTTGTAGTGACTGTGAATGGCCTCAAAAGCATTGCACCCTATACAGACAAACATCTGCACTTGCCATGTCTGGGAATAAACCCCTACCAAACTATTATATCATACTACAGCATTATGTGGTTATAGGACACGCCATGGAGATTACTAGAGTACTCCTTCCCCAAAGGTGTATTTCACTGGGAATGACATCAGCAGGCTTGCTAAAGTAGGACAATGGAGGTTGTAGCGGCTGTGAATGGCCTCAAAAGCACGGTACCCTACACAGACAAACAAACACACACATCCACACCTGCCATGTCTGGGAATAGAACCCCTACAAAATCACACTACAGCATTATGCTGTTGTAGGACCAGTATTGTTAGCCAACAGGGTGCTGGTGGAAATTGGGCTACTGTTGGCCGAAGGAGAAGAGGAGGGCGAAGGCATGCCTGAAGGCAGGAAGAGAGGAGGAAGGTTAGGAGTGTAGCAGTGAGGGTAGGAACTGTGAATGTTAGCAGTATGACTGGTATAGGAAGAGAGCTAGCTGATATGATAAAGAGAAGGAAGGTTGATATATTGTGCATGCAAGAGACCAGATGGAATGGAAGTAAGGCCAGGTGTTTAGAAAATGGGTTCAAATTGTTCTATCATGGTGTGGATGGCAGTAGAAATGGGGTAGGGGTTATACTAAAGGAACAATATGCCAAGAGTGTTTTAGATGTGAAGAGAGTGTCTGACAGAGTGATGTTTATGAAGCTCAAAATTGATGGTGTAATGATGAATGTTGTTAGTGCATATGTTCCACAAGTTGGGTGTGCGATGATTGAGAAAGAGAAATTTTGGAATGAGTTGGATGAAGTTGTGGTGAGTGTACCCAAGGGTGAGAGACTAGTGATTGGAGTGGACATTAATGGGCATGTTGGTGAAGTGAACAGAGGGGATGAGGAAGTGATGGATAGGTATGGTGTTAAGGAGAGGAATGCAGAAGGTCAGATGATTGTGGATTTTGTGAAAAGGATGAACATGGCTGTGGTGAATACGTATTTTAAGAAGAAGGAGGAGCATAGGGTGACATACAAGTGTGGAGGAAGATGCACACAGGTGGATTATATCCTATGTAGGAGGGCCAGTCTGAAGGAGATTGGAGACTGTAATGTGGTGGCAGGGGAAAGTGTAATTAAGCAGCATGGAATGGTAGTCTGTAGGATGACATCGGTGATCAAGAAGAGGAGGAGGAGGAGTGTGAAAGCAGTTCCAAGGATTAAATGGTGGAAGTTAAAAAAGGGTGATTATGAAGTGGAGTTTAGGGAAGAGTTAAGAAAGGCACTGGGAGGCAGTGGAGAGTTACCGAATAGCTGGGAAACTACAGCAGAACTAGTAAGGGAGACTGCTAGAAAGGTGCTTGGTGTGACATTTGGACAGAGGAAGGAGGACAAGGAGACCTGGTGGTGGAATGTGGAAGTATAGGAGAGTATACAGAGGAAGAGGCTGGTGAAGAAGTGGGATTGTCAAAGAGCTGAAGAAAGTAGACATGAGTATAAGGAGATGAGGTGCATGGCAAAGAGAGAGGTGGCGAAAGCTAAGGATAAGGTGTATGGAGAGTTGTATGAGAGATTGGACACTAAAGAGGGAGAAAAGGACCTGTACCGATTGGCTAGACAGAGGGACAGAGCTGGGAAAGATGTGCAGCAAGTAAGGGTGATATAGGATAGTGAGGGGAAGGTACTCACAAGAGAGGAGAGTGTGTTGAGTAGATGGAAAGAGTATTTTGAGAGGCTGATGAAAGAAGAGAATGAGAGAGAGAGAAGGTTGGATGATATAGGGATAGTGAATCAGGAAGTGAAACAGATTTGCAAGTAGGAAGTAAGGACAGCTATGAAGAGGATGAAGAATGGAAAGGTTGTTGGCCCAGATGACATCCCAATGGAAGCATGGAGGTGCTTAGGAGAAATGGCAGTGGAATTTTTAACTAGATTGTTTAATGAAATTTTGGAAATTCAGAGGATGCCTGAGGAGTGGAGAAAAAGTGTTTTGGTACCTATCTTTAAGAATAAGTGTGATGTGCAAAGCTGCAGTAACTACAGAGGGATACAATTGATCAGTCACAGCTTGAAGTTATGGGAGAGAGTAGTAGAAGCTAGGTTAAGAAGGGAGGTGATAATTAGTGATCAGCAGTATGGTTTCATGCCAGGAAAGAGCACTACAGATGCAATGTTTGCTCTGAGATTGTTATTGGAGAAATACAGAGAAGGTCAGAAGGAGTTGCATTGTGTCTTTGTAGACATAGAGAAAGCATATGACAGGGTGCCTAGAGAAGAGTTGTGGTATTGTATGAGGAAGTCGGGAGTGGCAGAGAAGTATGTAAGAGTGGTACAGGATATGTACGAGAGTAGTGTGACAATGGTGAGGAATGCAGTGGGAGTGACAGATCCGTTTAAGGTGGAGGTGGGATTACATCAAGGATCAGCTCTGAGTCCTTTCTTATTTGCAGTGGTGATGGACAGGTTGGCAGATGAGATCAGACAGGAGGCCCCGTGGACTATGATGTTTGCAGATGACATTGTGATCTGTAGTGAGAGTAGAAATCAGGTTGAGGTGACTCTGGAGAGGTGGAGATATGCTCTAGAGAGCAGAGGAATGAAGGTCAGCAGGGCTAAGACAGAATATATGTGTGTAAATGAGAGGGAGGGTAGAGGAATGGTGAGGATGCAGGGAGTAGAGTTGGTAAAGGTGGACAAGTTTAAGTACTTGGGATCAACAGTTCAGAGTAATGGTGAATGTGGAAGAGAGGTGAAGAAGAGACTACAGGCAGGGTGGAATGGGTGGAGAAGAGTGTCAGGAGTGATTTGTGACAGACGGGTACCAGTAAGAGTGAAAGGGAAGGTCTACAAGACAGTAGTGTGACCAGCTATGTTATATGGGTTGGAGACAGTGGCATTGACAAAAAGGCAGGAGTCAGAGCTGGATGTGGCAGAGTTAAAGATGTTAAGATTTGCACTCGGTGTGACTAGGATGGATAGGATTAGGAATCAGTATATTAGAGGGTCAGCTCATGTTGGACAGTTTGGAGACAAAGCAAGAGAGATGAGATTGCGTTGGTTTGGACATGTGCTGAGGAGGGATGATGGGTATATTGGGAAAAAGATGCTAAGGATGGAGCTGCCAGGTAAGAGGAAAAGAGGAAGGCCTAAGATAAGGTTGATGGACGTGGTGAGAGAGGACATGCAGGTGGTTGGTGTGACAGAGCAAGATGCAGAGGATAGGAAGAAATGGAAAGAGATGATCCGCTGTGGCGACCCCTAATGGGAAAAGCCAAAAGATGATGATGAGGACATGCCATGGAGATTTCTGGAGTACTCCTTCCCCAAAGGTGTATTTCACTGGGAATGACATCAGCACGCTTGCCAAGGTAGGGCGATGAAGGTTGTAGTGACTGTGAATGGCCTCAAAAGCATTGCACCCTACACAGACAAACAAACAAACATCCATACTTGCCATGTCTGGGAATAGAACCCCTACCAGATTACAATATCACACTATAATATTACACTGTTATAGGACACACCACTGAGATTACTGGAGTACTCCTTCCTCAAGGGTGTATTTCACAGAGGATGACATCAACAGCTTACCAAAGTAGGGCAATGGAGGCTGTAATGACTGTGAATGGCCTCAAAAGCATTGCACTCTACACAGACAGATACACACACACACACACACACACACACACACACACACACACACACACACACACACACACACACACACACACACACACAGTTACAATGTCTGTGATTAGAACTCCTACCTAACTATGTTATCACACTGCAGCATTACACAGTTATAGGACGCACCACAGAGTTTACTGGACTATTCCTTTCCCAAAGGTGTATTTCAAAGTGAATGACATCAGCAAGCTTGCCAAAGTAGGGCATTTGAATTGTAGTGAGTGTGACTAGCCTAAAAAGCAATGCTCCCTACACAGACAGTTGCCATATCTGGGATGAGAAGGCCGGCTAAGAACTTGCTATATTCAACTGGACGTATAAGAGAATTTAAGTACCTTTATCTTTTTTTCAAAAAATACAGTATTTAAATTGATTTTAACTGTGTGGAAAGAATATTTAGCTGAACTGGAAGAAACCTCAGCTTTGGCCAGCTAAGAACTTGCTATATTCAACTGGACGTATAAGAGAATTTAAGTACCTTTATCTCTTTTTTTTTTCAAAAATACAGTATTTAAATTGAGTAATTGCAGGTGTGGGGTAGCACATTTTCTTTTTCCTTGCCTCTGCCTATTTTAAGTGAACAGTGTGAAATATTTTCTGCTTAAAAACCTCAGCTATGGCTGGCTAAGAACTTCACATATTAGCTGGATCGAGCAAGAATTTATTAGCTGAACTGGAAGTTTTCCTCTCTGCTAGTTTGTCCCACCCACCCCCCCTGTTTTTTTTTTTTTGGTGTTATATATTTGTGGCCCCAGCTGCTCCGCCCCTCTTGTAAATTGTTGTTTGACTCTTCTGGGGCCCATCTCATTTTTCATCAACTGAGTGCAGTGAGATCATATTCTGATCTCAGGCACAAGACTGTACTGTGTACCAAAGAGAAAA
Source organism: Protopterus annectens (assembly GCF_019279795.1). NCBI lineage: Eukaryota > Metazoa > Chordata > Ceratodontiformes > Protopteridae > Protopterus > Protopterus annectens. The sequence continues at coordinate 1,658,391,928 of NC_056729.1, forward strand.
ATGGGGAAAAGAAAAAAAATGTTCTTGTTTCCTTCTTTCTTGTATGTATAGACTATTTTGCTAGTTTTATTTGCCCCAAGCCCTTCTGTGTTGGAGGAAAGCTTTTTCCCTTTAATTTTTTTCCCTTTAACTAGCCAGTTTCCAAGTTTCTCAAATCTTTTTCTTTGATCTCAGTTTCTGTTCAAAAAAAAAAAAAAAAAAAAAAAAAAAAACTGTACTTTTTACTGTACTTTCTTTTTACTTTTTACTTTTTTATTGTGTACTCAATTGTATTTATTACTGCTTAGATTATTATCATTCTAACCTTCTGGTTTAAGCACTTGGGCTTCAAACACTTTGGCTTTTGACCAGAGAGGTTTTGTTTGGTCACTTGTTCTGTACTGCAACACAGTGCAAGAACAGTTCTAGGTAATGGGAACTACAAGTGTATTAATTCTGGTTTAAGCACTTAGGCTTTCCAGGCCAGTTATTTTACATTAAGAGGGTTCGCGTGGTCTGCACTTGTGGGAGAGAGGCTGGCTGGACTCTGCCCCCTTGGAAACTGAATATTTGAACTGTATCTTCACAGAATTGGTACACCTTGTTTGCTGTAGTATATAGACTAGAGGCCTGCTGAATATAGCTTTTTTGTTTATATGCTTGTGTTTGTTTGCTGTTGCTTCCCCTGGAATGCTAATTCCACCTCACACGGCTCTCAGCCCAGTGCGCTTCTCTCACTAGTGATATCTGCATTTACTGTACTTATTTCCTTGTTTCACTTGAAAAGAAAGCTACTGTTTGTCGCTTTTTGCATTTAAGTTACCTGTAACACATTGCACTTAAGTACCCTGCACTTTGCTCACTAAAGCAATATAATAAGTCAGCTAAAAAAATTAAGCACTACTACACCCTCACAACCCACTGGGTTTCAATCTTTCAAGAATTCCCAATATTATTCTAATCTCCTCTCGGTCCAGCTGGTGAATCTGGTTACAACTGCCTCATATACACAGACAACCCTCTCCTCCTCCCAAAAAATTCCAACACATGTGAGAGATGCAACCCATACTTAAACAACTGGAGGCTAAAGCTCTCTCAAACTAGTAGTCAGGAGCCAGTCAGGGAGGGGAAAGGACTCACTCACAATTCCAGTCTCCTCATAGACCTACCAAACCCCAACACCACCAAACACATAATCACACAAAAACATACTTCTAAACTGGGAGAAAGATCTGCCGAAGCAGCAGAGCAGCACAAGCACACTGAAGCAGCAGCCTCAAAACTAAATAAAAACACGGCAACACAACACGTGTACAAAGTGTGCACAACAGTCAGTGCCAAACACAAACACAGCACCTGATACACTTGTAATAGGTGACTCTGTCGTCAGGCGGACGCACACGGCTGCCCCAGGCACGCCAAAGGAAGAGGAGAGGGTCCGCGGTAAGCAACCTACAGGGTGCTAGGATCTGCCACATAACACATGCACTCAGGTCTCACAAGGCTCCAAGTACACTGATGGCTCAGTTGTTGTCCCATGCTGAGTGTGACTGACTGCAGAAGCTCCCTGGACTACATGAAAAGAGACATAAAGGAGTTCTCTGAGCATGTAGCCCAGGCAGTATGACCCTGACCTTGTAGAGTCTGACCACTCCCAGACCAGAGTATGATGCATGAAGACAAGATTGATGAATTTCAACAAAAATTTCAAGTACTGGTGTCATTCAAAGGGGGGGGATCAATGCCTCAGCTTGGGATGATATGCCTCGACAAATACGAATCTTTCCCAGGGGCGGCTGCTTATGCCTGTCACCCCTGGGCTTCGGATATTGGCAAAAGGCTCTTACCCCTGTCATGCCTTTTAGCTCCTTTTTCTCAAGACAAGGGATAAGAAACTAAAGAGTAATGCTGCTCAGCCAGAAGTCTAAACCTCAAGATGCCTTTCCGAAACTCTCCTTAGCATGGAGATGGAGATATCTGTGCAGTAAGCAAACCTGGTTTAGGGGCCGAGAGCACCCCAGCACTACCAGGTTATACTTCTCCATGCTTTTGGCCTGCCCCAAACTGAAACTTGGACCCGAAAGGGAAGGAGGGGAGTATCGATATTCATCACCTCCAGGTTGGTAGTCCAAAGCAAAGCATCAGAGACTATCCATGGCTATCCACGTGCAACTAAAAGTGGGTAAAACTACCTTTAGCCTGCTACAGACCACCAGACCACCCCCAAACCCCCGGAACCCTCGGCCTTCCACAGGGGAAAAATGGAAAGGTCTCTCCACTCTCAATTATATATTGTGACTACCCAACTTCCAACTACCCAAACTATAGACTGGGAGCTCCTCTCCACCCCTAGCCAAAGTTTTTCTAAAATTATAAACTCAAATGCTATGGAACAACTTAACATTTCCCTCCCCACAGGGGAAACATACTGGACCTGATCATCACCAACATGGGGACTCTATGCATGCTCCAAGTGGTGTCCCATCCCTCAGATCAAACTCAAGACCATAAACTAATCATGGATATTCACATCCGACCCCACCCAAAACCCAGAAAACCACAGTGAAAAATGTCTCTAAAGCAAGTTTTACACTCCTCCAAAGGCATGAGGGTGGAATCCTTCCAAAACCCCGGAAATAATACAAGACAATCTGACAAGACTTTAGAGAATCCTTTATAAGCGCTTCTATAGACACCTCATGGGATGAACCCAAACAAAATCCCACCTAAAACCAAGAGAGCAAGTCCTCTGAAGGAGCCGACCCCAAAAGGTGATTTAATACATAAACAAGGAATACAATAGAAGGGAGGAAGCAAAATCCCAAAAAAGCAAAATCCTGGTATCAGTATTTGCAAAAAATGACGCACACAAAAACTAAATTAACACCAGAAATTGTCTAGAGCCAGCTTGAGGGAAAAATTAGGCTTACACAAGGATAATCCACAAGGCTTTCTTTATTTATATTTAGGAACCTAGATTGGTAGAAAAAGAGATAAAATCCAGAATTAGTCCAACATGACAAAATACACCCGAACAAACTTCTATTTAACAGGTTCAAGCTAACAGGTTCCAGGCCACCACTCTCCCACCCCTCTATCCAAATAGCAAAATATCTATCCCAGCAGATGCCTGCCCCCTGACTCTCAGGGAAAACACAAGAACAAGCAAACTCCAAAGCAAAAACACAGCATCCATTGGGCCCTACATAATTGTACAGACTCACGTCCCCCAATGAACTCAAAGAAGAGCTAAACCCAAAGGAAAAACTACCAAATAATGGCAGCCTTACTGGAATGAGTTGCCCAGTGGTGGCAGAGTACAGCAACAGTGGATCCCTCTCCCCATAAAGGTGGGTGCCTCCAACGGATCCTATGAGCTTCTAAGCCCCAATAAAAAACAGTGGCTTGGACCTCAAGCTATGGATCATCATGGACCTCATAAATAAAGATATTGGGGACCCACCAAATGCACTGGATCTACCCAGTTCTCAAAAACCTGGCAGACTTTGACCTGGTTGATTTCTTTGAAACAGTCACCAAGACCATTGGCCTTGAGGGGAAGATTGGTCCACACAACCCTATCTGACATACATACCCCCACTCGGCATTATAGATAAGCTTACCACATTATAGATAAGCTCACCCACAGCTTAAATTTAAACGTAAACCCATGCACTACTCACATTGCAAACTGGCTCAGGACAGAACCACATGGTTAAATTGCTCTTGCCATGTCCTACTCAAACCAGGTACAGGTGAGGTGTCCCACAGGAGCTTTAGTCCTGGGACCTCTCTTGTTGGTGACGGTTTCTCAGTGACTGCCAGCTGCCGGCCAGACTGTGGCTGAAGGATGACACAATGACAAACCCTCAGGGCCGATTAGGTCTGACCAGCTGTGCCATGGCCTCTCCCAAAGGGGGCCTCATAGAACAGACAACTGAATTGCCAAAAACACAGTGCCCCTCAAGCTTCCACATAGGTGGAAATCCATTAAGTGGCTGGCAAAACAAAGTGCCCACAAATTACCTGCATAGGTGGAAATCCATTAAGTACAAGAAGAAGTAATTAGTGACCTGGGGACACAAGTTGATACCAATCTCATTTGGGAACCACGTCTAGACTTCTAGATCAATCGGGATTTATATAGTCCACCCTAATCATGAAGGGTGCCTCACATCTAGATCAGGGGAGGGAATGCGTGCCTCTTTACTCCCACCAAGGCTGGAAATTGGTACAAAAAGTATTTTGGGATGAAGATTACAAAGACACTCCAGAAAACATCAAGAGACCCCAAAGGAAACTCTCACCAAAAGAGGATCAAGGCTCAAACAGATCAGATATGCTGCCGCCTGAAAGAAACTCCAAATCTACTCAGTGGAGAGAACGCCTGTTCAGCAGCTGATCAAAACTGACATGTAAAACCAGCTCAGCAAATTAATTCTGATGCTGGCTCAGAAAATCCAAATCCCATCGACATGCTGAGGGAGAGACTTGAACCTCATGCTGGAAATAAGAGGAATAAAATCCAGTCCAGGATTCATGGATAAGTTGCCCCTTCCTCTGGGAATAAAATCCCAGTCCCAGGTGGATAAGAGTCCCTCATTGACTCTCTTCAAAGAGGAATCTTGATGAGTGGATGGGAGATGATAAGAGTTTAGTATCATAAATGTGTCTGTAAATAGATAGAATTTGAACCTCCTACCTAACTAGTTTATTATACTACAGCATTATGCAGCATAGGACAAGCCACAGAGATTACTGAATTATTCCTTTCCCAAAGGTGTATTTCAAAGTTAATGACATCAGCATGCTTGCCAAAGTAGGGCATTTGAATTGTAGTGAATGTGACGAGCCTAAAAAGCATTGCTCTCTACACAGACAAAGACACACACACAGTTGCCATGTCTGGGATTAGAACTCCTACCTAACTAGTTTATTACACTAAAGCATTATGCAGTTATAGGACGCGCCACAGCGATTATTGGGCTACTCCTTTCCCAAAGGTGTATTTCAAAGTGAATGACATCAGCAGGCTTGCCAAAGTATGGCATTTGAATTGTAATGAGTGTGATTAGCCTAAAAAGCATTGGTCCCTACACAGACTAATCTACACACACACACAGTTGCTATGTCTGGGATTCGAACTCCTACCTACCTAGTTTATCACACTACAGCATTACGCAGTTATAGGATGAACACAGAGATTACTATGCTATTATTTTCCCAAAGGTGTATTTCAAAGTGAATGACATCAGCAAGCTTGCCAAAGTAGGGCATTTGAATTGTAATGAGTGTGACTAGACTAAAATGCATTGCTCCCTACACAGACAGAGTCACACACAGTTGCCATGTCTGGGATTAGAACTCCTACCTAACTAGTTTATCACAATACAGCACTACGCAGTTATAGGACACACCACAGAGAATACTGAGCTATTCCTTTCCCAAAGGTGCATTTCAAAGTGAATGACATCACCAGGCTTGCCAAAGTAGGGCATTTGAATTATAGTGAGTGTGGCTAGCCTAAAAAGCATTGCTCCCTATACAGACACACACAGTTGCCATATCTCAGATTAGAACCCCTACCTAGCTAGTTTATCACACTACAGGATTACACAGTTATAAGACATGCCACAGAGAATACTGGGCTATCTCTTTTTCGAAGGTGTATTTCACAGTGAATGATGTCAGCAGGCTTGCCTTAGTAGGGCTATTGGGAGGGCAGTGTGTGTGCATAGGCCATGATCCATTCATCTACAGGTAGACATGCCATACTCAGGCAAACTCAGGTTTATATTCTGCAGGTATGTGTATACAACTGCTAGATGACTACTGCCTTGTGCAGTCATATTGGACAGCTAGCACTAGCACTACAGATTCTTTAATGCTGAGGGATACCAGTGGTTAATTTCTACAGTGAGTGACATTTACACATCATGTGGTTGCAGCCATTTGGGTGTGTGCTGGGTGGGACAGGCTTCATGATGGAAGGCTCTTTGTCACTGTCACTCTCTTTCACACATCTATGTATGTGTACTTTTGGCATATCATAATGTGTTGTCCTTGAATATATGTGTGTATCCAATGTGTGTGCAAAGCATGACTGGTGCATACTGAGGAGTGTATGCACTAACACCTGCAACTTTCAGATATATGTGGTCCACTGTTGTTGGCAGACATGGGCTTCATTTGTTTAAGTGTGTGAGCATGCCCAGTATGACCTTTCAGTATGTTGTTGTCTGACATTGCCTTCATTTCTCTAAGTGTGTGAGCATAGCCTGTATGGCCTTCTGTTCTAAATGTGTGGATCCATTCCAGGTAGATTGTACTCCAGTGCAGACCTTTGTGTTCTACACCTACAGCTAGCAATTTTTTATGCAGGATATCTATAGATCAGTTGGCAATATGGGGTCAAACTGTGCAAGGTATAGTGTGTACTGTAGATGATTGTGTCTGTGCTGCTTCTGCTACATGGTACTGGTGTTAGCAGAAATATTCAGACATGAGGGCGGGAGACTTAAACCTCGACTAATGCCATTATAGGGCGTGCTGAGGGATAGATTCATCACCCAAAGACTCCTATGCTGTGGAATAAAATCCCGTATATGTGGGGCAGAGCACTGGCCTTGTTCCTTCAAGATAAATCTTGACCAATGGATGGGAGATCGCAGATATACCCAGGGATTACCTCAGTGTCACTGCTCAACAACAGAGGCACAATAAAATAAATAATATAATTCCCCATACTAAAAAAAAGGTTACTAAAATAACAGGCCTAGGCTGCCTCTGCCTCTAACAGATAGCCTAGTATGAACCTATGAACCTATGAACCTATGTGTACTGTTATACACTGTGATGTTTTATGTTCTCAAGTACTGTCAGGTAGACATTTTTGCTCGCAGTGATGTCCTGGGGAACACAGGGTGAATGCAGCTGTGTCCAGTATTGTGGTCAAATGCTTACATATTCCTGTCGAGATATGCCATTCTGGAGGGGGAGCTGCAGATAATTGCTGCTGGATATGTGGATCCAGTTCAGCACCTTGTTACAGTGTTGGCAGAGGATCCCATATGTGTACATCCATTGACGTGACAGTATGGCCTTATCTTGCTGTGGCAATACCTCACACCTGTACAGAGTCACACAGGTTACCCAGAGGTAGGGGTCATAAGTCAGGATATTACCCCTGTTGTGCAGAATGGGCAGATTTGTAGCCACCCATTTTTGCGTTTGCAGCCAGGGATAGTATGTGCACATGGCTGTGTTTCGGACTTTGCACATTCCATGCTCCCATGCTCCCACCCCCCCTTTATTATTCTATCCTCTTCCATACATTATGCAGACATTCTCTAATACTTTCACTATAGTTATCAACTCATCACAGCTGTGTTTTGGTGTTGGTCCACAGTTCATGCAGTGGGAAATGATGGACATGTTACTGTGGTTTGTCCACATAGCCTTGCATATGGGTTATGTGGAGTGTGTTATGTTGTTGTTTGGGTGTCCATGACATAACATACATTGGTGGTATGAGTGAGACACAGGACTTTGGCAGAGGCCTGTAGGCCATTTGGTGATGATGCAGGCCAGCTGTAGCAGGCTGTTGCATTCTGTCACTCCTACAGTCCCCGACTTCCATACAGTATATTCCCCTGGGGTGACAGGGTAGGTGTGCTAGGTGATCATGCCAATACTTTCTATCAGTATTGATTAGGTGGTGTGGATGCTGGCAGGGTGCTGCTTACAGCTAGGGACACACCTGCATGGGACACCTGCACTGCATGCTGCATTCTTTCTCTATTGCCATGCACAGGTGGGAGTCATAGTGCACCCCTTCCCAACAACAAGGATAAGACTGGAGAGGTACCTGTGGGTGGTGTTTGGGTGAGCTGGGTGCATGTGTGCTATGGATGCATGGGGCATTCCATTTATGCTGGCTTGTGCGGGACATCAGCTGTTTCTCAATACATCAGTCCTATCACCTTTGTGATCTGCAAGTGTTCGGCCAGACAACATCGATATTCCCTACTACATGCCCAGATAATGGGATGCATACCTGTATGTACAATTCCATGGGTGTGTCCATTTCATGACTACACATTATACACTGTATGTCTCGTGTACTTTTCCCTGTCTACTGCTTTTATAGCTAGCCCGACAGTCATACCATGTCCATCTTTCATATGGTGACACATATTACCACCATACATTTACAATGGCTTACTGCTAGAATGTGTTATACTGGGGAGCATTGTCTTTGGTACTGCAGTTGTGAGGACTTGGCCCTGTCATTGGCAGTAGTGGGCAATGGCCACCATGTCAAACCTCAACATGCATACATACTGACCACTCTCACACAATATGGAACACACACCAACCTAACACACGCATACCTGCATATTGTAGAAATGCTACAATCTATCCTGCTACCTTGGCCAACTCAGGTCATCTGTGCTCCACTGGTATTATACCTACACATACATGTTACTACATGTCTACATTGGAGGGGGGGCACACCTGACTGTTACTACATTTCTACATAGGATTGGGGGAGCACACCTGACAGTTACAACGTGTCTACATCGGATTGGGGGGCACACCAGACTGTTACTATATTTCTAAATAGGATTGGGAGCACACCTAACTGTTTCTACATTTCTACACAGGATTGCCAGGGGGCACACTTGATTGTTACTACATTTCTACTTAGGATTGGTGGGCCACACCTGACTGCCACTACATTTCTACTTGGGATTGGGGGGCACACCTGACTGTTTCTACATTTCTACATAGGATTGCAGGGGGCACACTTCACTGTTACTAAATTTCTACATAGGATTGGGGGGCACACCTGATTGTTTCTACATTTCTACATAAGACAGGGGAGGCACACCTGACTGTTTCTACATTTCTACATAGGATTGGGGGGGCTCACCTGACTGTTACTACATTTCTACTTAGGATTGGGGGGGCACACCTGACTGTTTCTACATGTCTACATAGGACTGGGGGGCACACCTGACTGTTACTAAATTTCTACATAGGATTGGGGGAGCACACCTGACACTTGTACACATTTGCTATGACTGTACTGGTATGTCAGGTACTCAATTTCATTCTGTATTGTAACCTATCATGCTGACTAGAGGCATATCAGTGTACTACAGGTCTTAGGTTTGATTGACCTACATATCCGTTTCTGATTTTTTACCCTTCAGAACTAACATCCCACTCCCTGACCTGATATAGTCTGTATGTGTAGGCCTGGGGAGGAGATTATCCATAGCCATCATTCAGAGGCCTTAGCATGGCCTTTGTTTGTGTTTGTCCACACCTGTCCTGCTAGCTGCGACTGTTGTTGGGTATGTAAACCTCCCTGACTGGCATGTGTGTGTCATATGGGCACACATGTGGCCCAGCACATTTCTTGTAGTAGGTTTTGTTGCCATGTGTAGTACTGGCTAATATGGTGACACCAGTATTTGTTACAGATCACATGCTGCCACTATAGGTGTCTACTATCTGCTGGCATCTCATTCAGCCACCCAATTTCCTTGCATGCTCACATTCATACCATAGATACAAGTAACACACATACTACTCTTTTCGGCAATTGGTAAGAAGAATGATTTACCTTGTGGGTGTGCCAGTATTGAGGATGGTGCTGGAGGGATGCCTATGTCAGATGCACATAGTACACTCCCTATACATGGTTGAGCACAGGTAGTGTCATGTTTGGGATCCCTTTTACTGTATGTGAGAGTCAGAGAGAGGTGTAATTCCCTGAGTCCCTCCTGTGTCAGTGTATGTGCTATGCATTGTCTCTTTGCCGAGGCCAGGGCATACTGGGCACACCTCCAGCTTCCTAGTGGGGCAGACTCAGGTTGTTCCTCCTCTGAGTCACTCTGTGCCTTTGCAGGCCTTGGCAATGGTGGGGGGCTGTGTAGCCCTGCCCCGTGCTGTTCCTGCTGCAGCTGTTTCCGCTGGATAATATTGTGTAGTATGGCACATACAATGACAATTTGAGTACATGTAGCTGATGAGTACTGCACGGCTCCACTGGATGTGTCCAGGCACTGGAATCGAGACTTGAGCAACCCAAACACACGCTCTATTATAATTCTGGTCTGTGCGTGTGCCTCATTATGGATTTCTTGTTCGGGTGTGTGTGCATTTCTGATGGGGGTCATCAGCCACGGCTCCAGTGAGTAACCAGCATCACCCACTAGGTGACCGAGAGGGATGTCCTCACTGGCAAATCTCTGGTACAGCTGCATCAAATGCCAGATGTGGGAATTGTGATAGCTTCCAGGGCAGCCGGCCCACACATTCATTTTTATGCCCTGGGCATCACACACGATCTGGCAGTTGATGGAGGGAAGCCATTGCGGTTGATGTACACCATACCATGCTCACCGGGTGGTGCTTTGATGTGTATATGCGTGCAGTCTATAGCACTCACTAGCTCAGGGTATTCTGCTATTTGGTGGAAGAGATGCATATTGCTGGTCAATGCCTCATGGGTGTTGGGTTAATATACGTGCTCACCGGCATGTGCTGACATGGCATCCAGGAACTGGTGGAGTACACTGGATGCTGATGCCTGTGAGATCCCCATGATATCCCTAGTTGTCTTTTGGAAGGTACCTGTGGCTTGTATTATTAGGCCTACACATACCTTGGTATTCACTGGGATGGGTTGCCCTCTGTTAGTTCTGTGTGTCAGGTGTGGCCGGCACAGCTCAACAATTTGCTGTAGGAGGTCCCTGTCTACTCTATAGTGCTCCACTATCTCCAGCTCATGTAGCCCCTGGTAGGTTACCCTGGGTCTGTACACTCTTCTCCATCTCCTCACTGTGGGTTGGTCAACAGCATTCTCATCCTCACCACCCTCAGCCTCTTCCACATGTTGATGTATGATAGCTATTGCAGCCCCTATCATTTTGTTGTTTTTGTTTGTTAAAATTCCCCCGCTTGTATACACCGGTGGTGTAGAGTATGTGGGAAAAGCCATAGGGAAAGGTGTTTGCATAGTTTATAGTAGTGTTCTGGGCTGGGCTGCTCTGATGCATGTGTAATTGGCTGATTCTGATACATTTCACCTGCCAGCTATGCAAGTTCTCCTAGATTACCTTCTTACTGCAGTTTTCCCCTCCCATTGCCTTCCTGTTTAAGCCTGGGGGCTCGCCGCGCAAACACAGTGCTCAAATGTGCACAGAACTGCTATTTCCTGGTTTACTTTTTTTTTTGTTTGTTTAAACCCCGGTGAGTGGCACGCACACCCGCTTAGGCAATGTAAAGAGTGCTAGGCAGCCTCAGACACACCCCCTTGCTTAGCTCTGCTAAGCTAAGGACAAACCCAAGCCACAGGGCTCCAATCCATTTACATTATGCCTGACACACACCACTATGATGTCAGCTAACTCCTAGGCTTGCACCAAGCTATTCCTGACCTTACACTGTTGGGTGTGACTAGCAATGAGTGGAAATCTGGGATTCAGTATCATTCCCCTCATTTGCATACGATTGCCTGCTGATGCATAGTTACAGGTCCCATACCGAGCCTCCCCCCTTAGCAACCACTATTCACTGGCCATGTTGTCTTCTGCCTGCTATTAAGTATAATGACAAAATAGTGATTTTGCTTAGAATGCTTATTTTAGTTTTTTTTTTTCACCCGATCTCTTTTGCGTTTTGCTGCCCTATGCTTAAACAGCCGGAATCAGCTAAAAAAAAAAGTTTTAATTTTTTTTTTTGCAACTGTTTTCCATGTCACTGGCCATATATTTGGCCATTGGCATGATTTCAACATAATATACACCCTTTATTTGGAGCTGTCATGGCTCCGTTTTGTAGTTTGCAGAAATGTACTCAGTTACTAACCAAGTACATTTCTGCAGATTACTAGTCCTGCACGGCCGGCTGCCAGCTTCCTGGATGGCAAATTCATCTAATTTGCATGGATTTTACCTGCAAATGGGGTAATTTGCATACAGGAGCTAGGTCCGTGCAGGACTATTGCAGGAGCACTCGTGCACATCCCTGCAGCTTATTCCTGGATTGCACTGCAGACATATTGCCTGCTGGAGCTCCTGCACTATTCCTGCACACCGTGCAGGGCTTGCTGAATCTGGGGGTAGTTTTTTATTATTTTTTTGACTTAAGACGAGTTTAAGTTCGCTACTTCTACTACTATTGTCTGATCTTATTAATATACAGTGAGTAACTAGAGCTATATGGACTGAAAATCTTCCACACAGAGAAGTTTCTTACACTGTTTTGTTCACACTTAAATTTTTCAGATCAGTTTCTGACACTGTTGTTTTCACACTTAAATGTTTCAGATCATGAAATAAATGTAAATATTAGACAAAGATAACTCAAGTAAACACAAATGCAGTTTTTAAGTGATGATTTTATTTATTAAGGGAAAAAAAACTATCCAAATCTACATGACCTTATATGAAAAAGTAATTGCCCCTAAACCTAATAACTAGTTGTGCCACCCTTAGCAGCAACAGCTGCAATCAAGCATCTACGATAACTGGCAATGAGTATTTCACATTGCTGTTGAGGAATTTTGGCCCACTCTTCTTTGCAGCATTGTTTTAATTCAGCCATATTGGAGTGTTTCTGAGCACGAAACACCTTTTTAAGGTCATGCCACAGCATCTAAATTGGATTAAAGTCTGGACTTTAACTAGGCCACTCCAAAACCTTAATTTTATTTTTTTAAGCCATTCAGAGGTAGACTTGCTGATGTGTTTTGGATCATTGTCCTGCTGCAGAATCCAAGTGCGCTTCAGCTTTAGGTCACGAACTGATGGCCGGACATTCTCCTTCAGGACTATTTGGTTAAGAGCAGAATTCATGGTTCCATCAACCACAGCAAGCTGTCCAGGTCCAGAAGCAGCAAAGCAGCCCCAGACCATCACACTACCACCACCATGTTTGACTGTTGGCATGATGTTCTTTTTCTGAAATGCTGTGTTACTTTTATGCCAGATGTAATGGGATACACACCTCCCAAAAAGTTCACCTTTTGTTTTGTCACTCCACAGAATATTTTCCCAAAAGTCTTGGGATCATCAAGATGTTTTTGACAAAAGTGAGATGGGCATTTATGTTCTTTTTGACCAGCAGTTGTTTTCACCTTGGAACTCTGTCATGCATGCCATTTTTGCCCAGTCTCTTTCTTATGGTTGACTCATGAACACTGACCTTAACTGAGGCAAGTGAGGCCTGCAGATTTTTAGATGCTGTTCTGGGTTCTTATGTGACCTCTTGGATGAGTTGTCGCTGTGCTCTTGGGGTAATTTGTGTAGGTCGGCCACTCCTGGGAAGTTTCACCACTGTTCCATGTTTCCTCCATTTGTGGATAATGGCTCCCACCATGGTTTGCTGGAGTCCCAAAGCTTTAGAAATGGCTTTGTAGCCTTTTCCAGACTGATAGATGTCAATTACTTTGTTTCTCGTCTCTTCCGGAATTTCTTTAGATCGCAGCATGATGTCTTCCTTTTTGGGATCATCACTTAAAAACTACATTTTGTGTTTACTTGGGTTATCTTTGTCTAACATTTGTCTAATGTTTAAATTTGTTTGATGATCTGAAACATTTAAGTGTGACAAACATGACAAAAAAATAAGAAATCAGGAAGGGGCAAATACTTTTTCATTGCACTTTACCTAATATACCAAATTCCCCACTCTAACAATACTGTGAAAACTAAGCACTTCCCTTGTCTCACTAAGTTATAATTATGCCATCTTAGCTTACTGTCTTACTAAGATACTAGTATGCTCCTCCTTATTTTCTAATTCAAATCTAGCTTTTAATTAAACTCTTTACTTTCTACCCCATCAATATTCTCAGTGGCAAACTAAGTTATATTCAAAGTCCTATAAACATTAGCTAATACCAACTATATACAGCACAGTGCGCGAGTACAAAAGCATTTGCCAGTCAGGCATTGTATTTACTAAATCAAAACTGACAGGTGAATAATTGTATTCTATTGCATATAGTTAAGGTGTGTGTGTGTGTGTGTGTGTGTGTGTGTGTGTGTGTGTGTGTGTGTGTGTGTGTGTGTATATATATATATATATATATATGGTTCTACCTGACTTCGTCGACAGCGCAGAAGACCGACAGCGGAATTGAGCTCCAGAAGATCAGCAAAGAAGACCGGACGGCCAATCGCGGTGGCAGAACATCGACAATGCAGAAGACCGACACGACGGATGACAACACCAACGCCGAGGATGCCGACATGGGGAAAGGCTGTGTGAGTATGCGGTAGTGACGGACGTTAGGGTGCGAGGCAGGTAAGTGTGGAGATTGACGGTCTGTGGGGATAGGGGTGGGTTAAGTGAGTTAGGGTTAGGGAGGCGATAGGGTGGGTTAAGTGAGTTAGGGTTAGGGAGGCGATAGGGGTGGGTTAAGTGAGTTAGGGTTAGGGAGGCGATAGGCGGAGTTAGGGTTAGGGGCGGTAGGAGCGGGTAAGTGTGCGATAGTGACGGACCTTAGGGTTAGGTAAGGTTTAGTGTGGGCTTGTAAGGATTTTGGTGTGCTTGTGTTGTGTGTGTGGTTTGTGGAATGGGGATGTGTTTTGTTTTTAATTGTTATTGTGGTGTGTGCAGTGTATGGGGTTTCGTGTTTGTGTACCGTCGGTTATTTCGTTGTCGGTTATGTGTGGTTTCGTGTTTATGGACTGTCGAATATGTGGTGTCGGTGATGTGGTTGTCGGTGTTGTGTGGTTTCGGCTATGTCAGGTAGAACCATATATATATATATATATATATATATATATATATATACATATATTGATATATATGTGTGTATCCCTGTCTTTGTCATATTATATTCTACATACAGGTTTATCTTATGTATATGTAAACACTTCCCTATTATATTGATGAAAGTTTAGCTTGTGGAAATGTAAAACATCGACAGCAAAATTGCGAAACTGCAAAACCGCAAAGGGCCACCTAAGCGAATTTTTTTCTCTGAGACACCACAAAAACCTTTAAACCCTAATGAAGTGGGGGGGGCTTCACCCCCACACCCACCATGTGGGGGGCTGTACCCCCCACCCCCATAAGTAAATATACTAACTCTAAGATCACTCTACATTGGGGAAAAGGGCAAATTCTCGGTAACGGCTAAGCACATTTTTTCTCTGAGAAAAAATTTGCTTAGGTGGCCATTCGCGGTTTGGCCATTTCAAGGTTTAGCTGTTGATGTTTAGCATTTCAACAAGCTAAACTTTCATCCATTTAAAAGGGAACCTATGTAACCTGCTCTATGTCCTTCTTATATTGTCATTTTTGTATGTGGAGCTTTTCTCCCTAGGTCTCTACTGGAAATGCGTTTGACCTAGTCAGGCTATCCCAGTAAACAAGTGCAAAATAAATAAAATAAATGTTGTTGTTGTCTTTTGGCTTTTCCTGGTTAGGGGTCACCACAGCGGAACTCCGGTCCGCTAATGATTGGCAGTAGATTTTCATGAACACTGAGGTGCCAGCTTGACGTTCAACCTTCAACGAAGGCACGCCCATTTATGCATGTCTTTCGAACGCCCACCCAAGCACGGGGAGGACATGCAGACCCCACACAGAAGGCACTCCCTGCACTCCAGCTGAGAATCGAACAGGAGAACCTCTTGCTGTGAGGCAACAATGCTACTGCTGCACCACCGTGGAAGTATAAAATAAATAAAATAAATAAATAACTAAATAAAAGTTACTATAGCTTGCAGAGGGACAGTCTACTGTATAGGAGCAGCAAAGCAGAATACATTACTGTAATCATTTTTTTTCACTTTCCCCACAATCACACATTTATTTTATTTTATTTAACATTTGTTTACTGGGAAAGTCTGACTTAGAATGAAACCAATTTCAGCGGAGGCCCAGGGAGAAATGCATCAGGTGCATATACAAGTGGCTGCCTTTGGGGTATAGGGGTGAGGAGTAAGGAGGTATGGTATGTATATGTAGGTAAGCAGTCACTTGAAATACATGACTGTTGCATTTGAACCTCTACTTTCATCCCAAGCTAACACCTGAGGGATACATAGTCAGTGGCTGCCTTTTTGGGGAGTTAAGGAGGCAAGCAGTACTCCCAGATAGGATCTCTGCATCCTCATAACAATTTTCTGGTCAGTTTATTGCGAGCTAGTAGTTTGTCATCATTAAGCCTTGGGCACAACTTATGTCTTCCTTGAAAGAAGAAAAAATACTGAAATTCTTCTTTTACTATGATTTTTGTTTAGACCACTGTTGGAATAAAAAGGTCAAGAAATACTCTAAAATGTATTTCAGAGCATCTATAACCCAGTGGCCTCTGGGCATTGGCTTTACTGAGTTATTTCCTAAATGATTATTACTGTGATATCTTAGTCAGGGAAGGTGTAGTGAAAGGCTACAAGAAAAACTAAAGCAGAACAGCTATAGTGAATTTCTTTGCTTAATCATTATTTCTGTTCAAGCCATCATTGGATGAAAAAGATGTGTAAAAAGAAAAAAAAACTTTAAAATGCTCATAAAGGCATGTAGAAAGTTATGGCTTGAAAAAGCTGAAGAACAAGGCAATATTTGAGAAAAGGGAGAACAAAAGTAATGTGCATTGTATGGGGAGCCCAATATGGGGGAAACAGGAGAGCACTGGAGGAAGTGTGTGTGTGTGTGTGTGTGTGTGTGTGTGTGTGTGTGTGTGTGTGTGTGTGTGTGTGTGTGTGTGTGTGTGTGTGTGTGTGTGTGTGTGTGTGTGTGTTGGAGGGCGGCTGAAACAGTAGGCAGTGCCTAGGGTGACACTTCACCGAAGCCCAGCCATACACATTGAACTGGGGTAATGTTTCACTGCTACAACTAAATGCCAGTAACTGTGCATGCCCCTTTGTGAGATGGGCTGACACAGTGTGGTACATAGGCCTGTTGCAATGTAAGAGCATTGTAGCTACAGGTCAGTCTGTGCATACTATTCCTAAATGTTTGCAGCATGAAATAAAAGGTTGCTTAGGAGGGGGTGGCAGTGACAGGGTGATGCTTGGTTGTGAAGTGCCTATGGTGTCCCCATGTTGACATTTGTTGGGGGCTCCTGAATGCTGACATGGCAGTCTATAAAAATAATCCACGGATACAACTCCTTCATTTTCTAGTACTATGTGCTTGTGTTGTAAAATGCTGTATTAAATTGTGTCTAGAAAATGTACACCATGGTGTATCACATGTGGTTTATTATGGTCTCACTGTTTTTGTATGACCTTTAACTGTCTGTGAAGCATTTTCTCCAGACCTCTGCTGAAAATGGATGTCTGCACTGCTGGGCTTACTAAGCATGCCAGCAATTAAGTAAATTAGTAAAAAAATAAACAAACAAGCAAACAAATAAATAAATGCATATTTAATCTATAAAGTAGATATGAAAAAATAGTTTACTATCTTTGTGTAGACTTTTTAAAATTGAAAACAGCCATAAAAGTTGTACATGAAATCTGTTTCCTGCTATGCTTGAATTGTCTGAACCAGCTCATCCATCCATTAGTTTTTTTTTTAATTTCCTACTCTTCTTCTCTATGTTAAAATAAAATAAATGGTTATTACTCAACAATTATTTCATAATAAGAAGAAAATATTCTAACACAAAGCCTGTTTGACCTGTTCATGGAAATTAGCTCTTCTGTGTGCATTCAGAATATATTTGCAATTTGCCTTGATGTGCTGCCATTTAAACCAAATGAATAAATGTTCATTTGGTGATTAATACTAAAGAGGTTTTTAATTCTTTTAGTCATCACATGATTGTTTTCAGATGTTTGCTAATTATAACAGAAAATATGTTAAAACAGCTGACCTTGGGTTATTCTGAATTACTTGCACATCATTTAATGAGAAATCTGTGAAAGAACAACTTTATCTTACAATTAAAAAAAGTGAAATAACTGTTTTTCAACTTCTCCACCAAGATAAATAATTTTCCAGTAGAAGAGATTTCCAGTTTCTTATTATTTTCACACCTTGTGCTTTAGTAGTTCTATTTAGATGCAGAATTTCATTATCATTTGGCTTTCTGGCTTTCTATGCCTAATGCAACTGTCACATTTGTAATGGCAATACTTATATTTTTTGAAGCTGCCGCTAAGTGCGAATTCAGCTAGATTCACATGAACTGGCTACACTTAAGCACAGCCATTTTAGACAGGTTATGAACAACTTACACAAATGAGACAATGACATTTAAATGAGAAATGCCTTAACACTTGTGTTTCAAAATTAAGTAAATGAGGTCTTTTTCTACTTGTTTGCAATTCATAGCCACTTTGTATGTGCATCTGCACTTTGTACTCATAGCTTATAAAAGGCAAAGTTGCACCTTTTTTCTACTTTGAAATTGATTTAGACATTTGGTTTAGTTGTAAACTGGGCTATTTCTCATAGTGAGTTGCTTGGCTCAGCCATGCCAGAACTTCAGGTACCCAGCAGTGCTCACTCACTGAGAAGGTCCAGGTAGTGAGTCGCTTTTCTCAGCCATGACAAAGCACCAGGTACCCAGCAGTGCGCACTCGCTGAGAAGGTCTATGTAGAGGCAAAGAATACCTTTGCTGACCAAAAACTTCTTGATAGATTTAGAGTGGACAGGGATATTGCAAAGGCTTTAGTCAGTTTGTATGGTCCACACATGATGATTGAGGGGATGTGTGGTCTTTCCTATACCTGTGGACACTAGTGTATGTATAGCCCTTACCATGATCTCAGTACAGCAAATCACAGGAGGAGAGTACATCCTGAAACAATGTCTTATACAAATAAAATAAGCAATTAAGGGAATGAAATGAAAGATTCTAAAACAAAAATATGCATCCCATAGGTATATACACAGTAATAGCATAGGTAAACAAATATGCATTATTTTTCTTATTACTTCTACAGCTGATGAGGAGAGAGATTATAAATAAGATCACTCACACAGGAGGCTTAAAAGACTGACATAAGTAATTTGTTTTATTTATTTCACTATAGAGGTATAAAATATAGTCATTCATTATATATTCCATTGTACAGGCAAAGAATAAATGAATGAATAAATATAATAAATAAATGTGTTACAATTTGTGCTGAACTGCTTCTAATATAACTGCAAAAATACGTCAATATATATATATATCAATATATATATAAGTAACTCTTTCACCAGAGTCAATAGTTGTATCATTTGGCAGCATTATTTAAGAATATATGTAGTAGAAATTCATGAAGTAAACTCATTAAGAAATGCCTAATATGCACTGTCAATAAAATAAAGCAAAAACAACTTACGAGTCCCTTCTTGGCTAAAGTTTATCTCTGTCTTGTTCACTCCCTCTCTCATATTTATTTACTCATTCATTTATTTATTTCTCCTTCTTTTATGTTCCCTTTTCTACAGATCCAGAAATCCCAGGGTCATGCCAGCCTTGTACCTCCCAGGTCATGGAATACTCACCATCTCCCTCTGCCTGCCTGAGGACATCCTCTAAGGGTCAGAGCAGAGGCTCAGATACAGTGGGCACCCTAGTGCAGGGTAGCCAGGAAAAACACAAAAGGTGTGAGATTCAAGACCTGGTAGAGGATGCAATTGAGGTGACAATGAAGTCATGCCTGCAGCCAATGCAGAGCTTCCTCCTGCAGGTTACAGGCTCACTTAACCAGTCAGCTTCACCCATTAAGCCATCAGAGCCCTTCAACCCCCCCATCCCACATTACTGGGGTCTCCACTGGTGTTCCACCAGCCAATGGGAGTATTTTAGGACTTCCAGACTGGGGTTTGACTTGATGCAACACCTCCTCACCCTCACCCTTTTGTGTCTGTGTGCCATCTGTATGTCTTGCTTCCCTACCCATGTCAGCCCACCATACTCTTCCTGTGTGTATTTTTAGGATATATCCACTCCTTAACTCTTTTCCTTATGCCTCTCTCCTTCACCCTTTTCCCTTCCTCCTTCCCCAGCTTTCATCTTATATAAAAATTCTGAAAAATGAGGGGGGTGTATCAACCACAAAAGCATGGTACCTCTTCTTTTCCACCTACTCTAGCCAATCCTCTTGATGTCTTCCTTTTGTGTGCACCTTCTTTTCTACCCACTCCCCATTTTTGTCTTTTCCATCTTCCCATTTCCAGCCTTATAAAGACCAGTCAAGGTGTCCACATATGGATACTAATGCATTCAGTACATAGGTTCATACAAGCTAACTGCCCTCGCGGGCCATTTTAAGCCTAGCCAATTATCCTTTGTGCGACTTGAACCCTGCACCTTGTGTTTGTAAGGCAAACACCTTAACCATTAGGCCACCCTCCCAACCCTTCCCAACATAACATCTTGTTATCTTTTTAAATTAACTTCTACAGAGTTGTGTTGAGTGCTAGTTTCATTAATGGAGCAGTCCTCTCCTAGTTACAAAAAGAGCAGAAAGTAATCATCAATTTTTACTCCAAAGTCTGCATTCACACAAAACTTACAATACTTTAAATCCACTTTAAAAATTTACAGACAGCCCAAAAGCTTGTGAGAATATCAAAGCAACCCTTCACTTTCACATAGCCAGTGCTGTTAACTGGTTCTGAACATATTTCAATAAAGGCATAGCTGCATTGTTCATCATTTGGCCTTGTTAACAAATGAATTTCAGGACTAATAGCTGGATGAGTGGGGCAACTGTGTTGGGGGCAATGTGCCCAGCTTATCCTGATCTCTAATGCAATATTGGCTTTTAAAAGCCAATATTACATTTGCGTTCTAAACTGTAGCAACTCTTGTTACAATTTAAAAGTAAAAAAAAAATCTCTTTTAGTGCACTGTGCAGGCAGGGTATAAACTGTAGCAACTGTTTGCTACATTTGGAGCAAGCAGTTTTCTATAGTTTATAAGAGGAAACTTTTTTTAACTAAAACATGACTTATACAGCATTCCATGCAGGCAGGGTATAAACAGTAGCAACGTTTTACTACAAATGCTACAGTACTCAGATTGTTGAAAAAAAGAGAGAGAAAGTTTTTATTACCTTTAAACTACAACAAACTCCTTGCTACAATGTAACAAGCAGTTCATACACTTTAGACTATAAACAGAGCACTACATCACTCAAGTTTAACTGGAAACAAATTGTAACACATTTATTATTACATTTATTAGTTTATTCTTTGCCTGTACAATGGAATAAATAATGAGGGTAGGTCACAAAAGCAGGACCTGAATGGCTAGGTGGTGGGGGACGTGCTATGCAGCTTACCACCTGGTTGGTATGCCAGTTGGGGAACATCCATTTTTTTTTGCTCTTCACTTGAAAAGCTGAGAGGGGTGGAGATCTGGTTCATGGTACCAGCACAAAGCACTGGTTGAGCCAATTACTCTTCTGTCAGAGACTTTCAAAAACCACACATCAGGTATTAAGGAAAGCATAACACACATATAAAAAGACTGACTTTTAACTAAAATTGCTTTCTACTAGCACAGTGTGTTTTTTCTTGTATCTGTCTAGTTAGCTCTTTTTACTTATCTACCTATGTATATGATTTTAGTTCCTCTCACAGACATGATGAAGGCTTTATTGCATTCCACTGACACTGGAGAAGAATGTTCACTTGAAATACAAATGGATACACTCAGTATTTCCAGATGCAGACCTCTCTGCATCAAGCACAATTTCTTTTAAAAGCACCCAGGGAACATGCTCAGTCCAGGGGCTGGCTCCTCACTATATCTGTCCATACCCCCAATAAGACTCCCCACTGGAACAGTTTAAAGTTGAGTCCTTAGCTGGGGTTACAGACTAAGTCCTCCCACGTCCTCTCTGTAAAACCAGTACTTTATGTCCCTGCTTCAAGCAGCTGACACACAGACTCTTTGAGACTTTATTTGCACACACACACACACACACACACACACACACACACACACACACACACACACACACACACACACACACACGGGAAAGGCTGGCACAGATTCACCTTCTATGTCCCCTTATGCACAGACTATAAGGTATTTATCACTGACACCAAAACCCCTGCCAGCTACTTTAAGGCCCTTACAAGGATACCCAGTTATACTGAGTGAAATTAAAATTAATACAAATGGTAACATTGACCTAAGAGCAAGGCTTCAAGAGTTGACAGAGTTATCACAAAATAAATATATGCAAGTAATCTTAGAGCTTAAATATTTTGTGAAAAGGACCAGCCACAATGAGAAGTTTAAATAGATTTAATAATAAATAATAAAAGAACATGAACATACTAAATATCAGAGTTTCAGCCACAGGAAGTATTAAAAAATAACACTGATGGAAAGTTTCACACAGATATAGAAAAATAGTATTTATCTAGTCTCACTATCTATTCCTGACTGACTAAAAGAATTACTGTTCCTACTTACTGAATAAAGCAAGGCAAGATGGGTAAGTGATCCTTGTCAGATCCAAGACAGAATGCTCCTGAGACTTCATTCTCCTTTAATATTAAAACATTATTTCTGTACTGAATGACTTCACATATATCCGGTCACCTGACTCTGTTTCCCATGCTATCACCAACACTAACAGCTGCAGGATTTTAGCACCTACATATCAATAATACACACACACACACACACACACACACACACACACACACACACACACACACACACACACACACACAAGCATTGCTCAGATGGGGCAGCTGCTGGAAGTAAAAAAAAAACTAAACAAATTCCACTCTTTCTACGGAACCTACAAATAATTCTCTAGCACAGACATTGCATCTCTGGCTTCATTCAAAACTGTGGGATGACATCTTTATGGCTTAACCCATAAAGTAATTTAATTTCAAGAGTATTTTTTTCAAAGACAGGCGGATTAACCTCTTCTCTCCCAGTAAATTCTGTTACAATGTATACATTTAAGCAGTTATAATAATACATGTATATTTATTTTCCTTCTAGCAGGACGACTATTGATGCATTTTAACACAAGTTAACCTCACAAATACATTTTCAGCACAGACATCTGTGCAAACCAGTTTGATATACAAATGACATATAATTATTTACAAAATTCCAGCTAGCTGTGCTGGCATATGTTACAAATACACTGCCCTACTTCTGCTGGCTTGGGTGGCAGTACCTCCTGCCATCACATCTCTTCCCCTTTTGAAAACTCAAGCTAGTTTTTCAAGTGCTCCTTGAAAGACATTGCTTGACAGGAATGAGCCTATCTGGGAATACATTACCCCATACCCTGTGTTGAGATTCCATATGCCTTGGTATTGCTGAACCTACTGCAGTGCTGCACTGTCATATCATATCATATGCCTGCAACACTAGGCTCCACCAAAGTTACTTGGCATTTTGCTGGCTGGCTCACCATAGCCATAGATCCCTCTCAGACTCCTCCTGCCTCCTACTGCAAATACCTAGCACCAGGGTCTCCCTATCATGGTAAGGTTTCATCATGTTAACATGGTACAGTTTGTACCCCTGCCTCCTGCCTAGCAGTTCTACCATGTAGTTAACATCACTGGCCTTCCTTACTACTTTGAAGGGTCCCTCCCAAGCTACCTGCAGCTTATTGTGTCTGACAGAAATGAGAAACCTCACCTGCTGTCCCACAGCCTACTTTCTGGCTCGACCATTCCTGCCATACCAGACTTTTTTCTGCTGTTTAGCTCCTGCCAGGTTCTCCGGGGCCAAGCCCATGAGCTCCCTGATCCTAGTCCTGAGGTTTAGGACATAAGCCACAAGAGACTCCTTTTGGGATTCAGACTCACCCTCCCACTCATCATGAATCAAATCTAAAGTTCCCTCTCACCCAATGCTCATACAGCAAATCAAGGGTGAAAAACCTATAAATTCCTGGGGTACCTCTCTGTATGCAAACAGCAGATGGAGCAAATATTTGTCACATTCTCCCTTAAACTGGTCTGCTAATACCCAGAGCATGGTATTTAGTGTAGAGTTTAACCTCTCCACAAGACCATTAGTCTGGGGATGGTAAGGGGTGGTCTTTAGGTGCTTCACCCCACAGTGCTTCCACACACAAGCCAGCTGGCCTGACATGTAATTAACACCTCTGTCAGTCAGTATTTCTTTTGGGAAACCTACCCTGCTGATAATCTCTAACAAGGCATTTTCTACCTTCACTACCTTGATGGAAGACAGAACCACTGCCTCAGGGTATATAGTAGCATGTAGTTGGGTATTTTCAATTTATTGATGATTTAATTTTTTTTATGACAAGATGGATTAGATTGGGTAGCTAAGTTCATTGATTATTTGCAGTAAAATAGATTCAACTTGAAATTTGCTGACCTAAAAGTAGGGCACAAAGTTATTTTTTTGGATATTGAGCTAGAAGGTTTGGATGGACAACCAATACATACCAGAGTGCATAGAAAAGTTACGGATGACAACTAGTATTTAAATGGGCAGAGTTGCCATCTGAGTCATAACTATTGCAGCATTCCCATATGGGGAATTCTTGAGAATGAGGAGACTATGTAATATAGAATCTGAGTTTATTCAAGAGATCGAAAACAGTAAGAAGATGTTCTTGAAAAGGGGATATGGCTTGAGTATACTCAAAGACAGTGTCACAGATTTTGAAGGCAGATGTACAAAAAATAAGTATGCCATAAGGAACAATAGAAAAAAAGTAATAATAAAAAATAGTGGATAGTGGGACTGAAAAAATTATTTTATTACTACATACAGTCATTTAGTGATATTGTGGTAGAGACTGTAAAGTACTATTGGAATCATCTGGTTAGACATACAGATTTTCAAAATGTGTTACCTAAATCACCCAGCATTTCATTTAAAAGAGGGAGAAGTGTTGGGGACATTATTATTCATGGAAAATGTGTTCTTCCAGAAGTATCTATTAATAGATATATTATTGATATATACCCCCTTTTAGAGGTACTACACCATGTGTTAGGTGTTGCAGTTGTATATATATAGTACCATACTTTCCATGTATAAATGGTATAAAATATGAGGCAAAACAAGTGTATTGCTGTGACTCAGTGGGAATTGTGTATGCCTTTAAGTGTCCTTGTGGCAAATTTTATGTGGGGGAGAGTAAGTGAGCATTTAGAAATTGGCCTACAGGAACATCTTAGAGACATAAGGAAAGGAAGATTAGAGAGTCCAGTTGCTTGCCATTTTACAGAATTCCATCAAGGAGATGAGAGTGGCTTGAAAGCTACTGTTTTGGATCAAATTAAGTGTGGCTTGTATGATAGCCAGAATATTTAAAGAAAATTATTATATAAAGAATGTTTTTATTTTGAAATATGATACGCTGAATCCCAGGAGTATGAATCCTGAATGTAGCTAGAAAGTTTTTATTTCATAGTATGTGGTATGCAATTATTTAATTTGTTGTAATTTATTGCAATTAATGAATGAGTATATAAGTTTGTTGGTGTGCTTGTAACAAATTTTACTCTGTAAAGGCTGTATGGTGAGACACTAAGAGGTCTGTGAGTTTTATTAAAATACGTTTTTGGCAAAAGTTCTGGAGTTTTGTGACAAATTAGCTATCTGGCATTATCTGGCTTTCCTGGCTTTTTTGCTTGTTTTTATCTAGTAGCATAATCTACTACCACCAGGATATACTTCTTCACTGTGGAGCTTGGGGTACTCAGAGGCCCCACAATATCCACAGCTATCCTTTGAAATGGCTCATCAATCACAGGTAAAGGCAACAAAGGAGTTTTGAACTTGTCTCCTGCCTTGCCTACTTTTCGTCACTGCTCAAAGGTCCTGTAGTACCTTGTTAAATCCCTTGCAATCTAAGACCAATACAAGTTCTGCATTATATGTCTGTTGGTACACTTTATGCCCATATGACATGCAAAAGGAATGTCATGGGTTATGGTTCAAAGTGCCAGATGGTAGGCTCTAGGCACTACTAACTGCTGTATTACATCACCCTCTAGCCTTCCCTCAGCGGTCCACTCGCTATACAGTAATCCTTTGTTCCAGTATACAGATTCCCCTTTTCCATGAGAATCAGGTCTCTCACTGGCTGTCCCCTCAAGCCTCTTAGTGTAGGGTCTGAGAACGGAGCTTGTCTCAGCTCTACTTTTGTAACACTTCCCAGCTCCCCTTCCACAGGAAGTCTGGTATCCTCTGACAGTGGTGCCTCATTGTCAGCCTGGCTACTATCACTCACCTCTGCCCTTGCAGTCAATTGGTCAAAGGGAACATCAGTAGCTACCAGCACCTTTGGCTCACCTTCAGGCTCAATTCTACAGGGTAGCTTCCACCTCACCAGCCCTGGCTTCAGGTATGAGGTCTGTCTGGGTCTCCCCAGGCTACCAGACCCATATGCCTGTCTCCAAGCCTGACTGCATGCAACTGCATACAGACAAGTTACTGCATTATCAAAATCATTCCTTATCAAGACATCTGCAGGGATATCCCCAAACACATCTATTTGCTTGCTTCCTTTTCCACCCTCCCAGTCAAGGTGAACCCTGGCCAAAGGAATTTGGAATGGGGTCCCTCCTAAAGCTCTGACTGGAGTGGACTGCCCAAGCAAATAATGTTCCTCTTTAACCATTGCAGGCTTTACAATAGTTATGTCAGAGACTGTGACTCTCTTAGCAGTGGCTTGTTTTCCATTCATTAAGATAGGATATAACCTCTTGTGATAGTTTGGTACCACTTTTGTCTCCAGACTACTTACCACTGGCATACTATTATTCTCAATTGCTGGCTCCCCCACCTTTTGTTCCACACCTTGCCTCCATTGACATCTATATGCTACATGGCCTTACTGGTTACATTTAAAACATTTAACCCTTGATCCTGACTGTGTATCTGAACTAATAGCCTCCCGTGTTACTGGCAGACTTTGCTATGGCAGTTTAAGCTGCTCACCATGGTTTCCCTTATATCCATGTGCAGCACTGGGTATTCCTTTCCTGTGCAGTGATGCCCTGCTTGCTAAGTAGAGATCCCCTTTCTTCCCCAGCTCATTTGCAGAGTTACATTCTTGGTCTGCCAACCATATTCTCATGTCTTCAGGCAAAGTGCTAAGGTCTTGTTCCCTCACCAATATGTCTGCTAATCCTTCAAAAGTGGTGACCTGACATCCATTCACCCACCTATGAGAATAAGTGTTTAACTGAGCAATGTAATCACGCACACTTTCATCTGCCATGCATCTATGCTCAGGAACATTTTACTGTAAGCTTCAGCTATTAACTTAAAGAATTAAAGTAAACATTTCTTGACTTTTCTATAGTTTAGACAATCAATATTAGACAATTTATAACCAGCAGTTGCAGCTCTTCCATGGAGTAAGGGGGTTAGGAACCATACTCAGAGCTCTTGGTCAACATTATACTGTTTACATACTCTTTCAAATATATGAATAAAACTATCAAATTATCACCCTGTGTAAGTTGTGAAAGAAATGTATTCACCTTTATTGCTTGTTCAGTTTTTCCCTTCCCCATGACCTCCATGACCCTGTCGAAGAGTCGCCATCTCCCTCTCATGTTGACACTGCTTCTCATTTTCTTCAGCCTCCAAAAGCCGCAGTCTCTCATTTTCTTTGGCCTTCAAATACTGCAGTCTCCATGCTGATTCTAATTCCATACCTTTGGTCTCCAGTTCAAGTTTCTTTAACTCCAGATGGATTTTTAAATCCTCTGAGGAAAAGGTGAACTATCCTGTTCTGAGGGATACAAATTCCCATCAAAAGACTGGTTATCCTCCTGGTTGCTAGTCCATGTTGTAGCTGCCACTAAGGCTGAAATAAATAATTTCCTCTTAAGTCAGATTGCCATACACCAGTCCTTTGGCTTTGCACACCTTGGCCAACTGGTTCTTTGTCAGCTTGCCATAACCCTCTGCTGACATTTTTGCCTGCTCTCCCTGACTAAACTAAACTCACAAAAAATAAAGAAAAGCTGTTATGATATGAAACTGAAAGTTCACAGTGTGTCTGCTGAGAGAATGCACACCTTTAGTGACAATTGCTTACAGGCTACAGAAGTTCAATATCCCACCACTGCCACCAGTATGTGGCACCCCCACTCTGGACCAGTAGTCAAGGAGCCTGAATCCTTAGCACTGACACTGGAGAGGGACGTTCACTTGGAATACAAATGGATACACTCAGTATTTCCAGATGCAGACCTCTCTGTATCAAGCACATATTCCCTTAAAAGCACCCAGGGAACACACTCCAGGGGCTGGTTCCTCTCTATATCGGTCCAGACCCCCAATAAGACTCCCCACTGGCACAGGTTAGAGTTGAGTGCTTAGCTGGGGTTGAAACCTAAGTCCTTCTACACCTTCTCTGTGAAACCACTGCTTTGTGTCCATGCTCCAAGGAGCTGACACACACACTCTTTGAGATTTGATTTACACACACACAGACACACACACACACACACACACACACACACACACACACACACACACACACACACACACACACACACCTGGGAAAGGATGGCACAGATTCACCTGCTGTGTCCCCTTCTGCAGACTATAAGGTTATATCTGCCACCAAAAACCCTGCCACCTACTTTAAGGCTCTTACAAGGGTACCCAATTATACTGAGTGAAATTAATATTAATACAAATGGTAATGTTGACCAAACAGCAAGGCTTTCAGGTGGGCCAGAGTTATCACCAAATAAAAATATTCAAGTAGTCTCAAAGCTTAAAGGACCAACCACAATGAGAAGTTTAAATAGATTTAATAATAAATAATAAAATAACATGAAAATGTTAAATATCTATTTACAGTAAACACCACAGTTTCAGTAATAGGAAATATTAAAAATAACACTGAAGGAAAGTTTCACACAATTATAGAAAAACAGTATTTAGCTAGTCTCACTATCGATTCCTGATTGACTAAAAGAATTACTGTCCCTACTTTCTGAATAGAGCAAGGCAAAATGGGTGAGTGGTCCTTGCTGTCAGATCAAAGACAGAACAAAGAATGCTCCTGAGATCTCAGTCTCCTCTAATATTAAAACATTATTTCTGTACAGAATGACATCACATACATCTGGTCATCTGACTCTGTTTCCCATGCTATCACCAACACTAGCTGCCTGGATTTTAGCACTTACATGTCAATAATACATACACAAGAGCATTGCTCAGATGTGGTGCTGTTGCTGGAAATCATAAAACCATAAAACCATTCCACTCTTCCTACAGGAGCTACAATCTATTCTCTAGCACAGACATTGTGTCTCTGGCTCCATTCAAAACTGTGGGATAACATCTTTATGGCTTAACCCATAAAGTAATTTAATTTCAAGAATATATTTTCAAAGTCAGGTGGATTAACCTCTTCTCTCCCAGTATATGCTGTTACAACGTATACATTTAAACAGTTACAATAATGTATGTGCATTGCTTTTCCTTCCAGCAGAGCACACTGTTGATACATTTTAACACAAGCAAACCTCACAAATACATTTACATCACAAGCATCTGTACAAATTAGTTTGATGTAAAAATGACATATAATTATTTATAGAATTCCAGCTGACTGTGCTGGCATATGTTACAAATCCACTGGCCTACTTATCCTGGCATGGCTGGCAGTACTGCTGTCATCACAGGTGTTATAGATTCTGATTGCTGTGGGCAGAAAGGATTTTCTGTGATGTTCAGTGGAGCACTTTATGCTCATCATTCTCCTGCTAAAGGAACTTCTTTGTCCAGCCACCACTCTGTTGAGTGAGTGGCCAGTATATTCCATGATGGACTTTAGTCATGCTAACATTCTTCTGTCAGCCACAGTTTCAAGGGTGTCCGGTTCTTCTTCTCCAACTACTGAGCTAGCCTTCCTTACCAATTTATTGAGTCTGTTTGCCTGGGCCTTCTTTATACTACTACCCCAGCACATCACTGTGAAGAAGATTGCACAGGCAACTACACTCTCATAAAACAACCACAGCATAGTTTTTCTGACTACAAAGGATCTGAGTCTTTGTAGTAAGTGCAGCCTACTTTGACCTTTTTCATATGCCACCTTCAAGTTTTTGGACCAGTCCAGCTTACTGTCCAAGTGCATCCCCACATTCTTGTAGTCCTGAATGTAAATTATTGTGTGCATTGTACCTAGTCCGTCACTGTAGCTACATAGCAAGTGCATATAAGTTACTGATCATGTACAAGATCAGTGTCATTTTGTATAGTCAGTCAGAGTGAATGCAGGCCTGATTGGAGATGCATATGCAAGTGTGTTTGAAGTAATGAGTCAGTCAGTTAGCTTGAATACATTTTCTAGTTACAGCTCCTGATGTGTTTATGTACAATAAACAACTTGAACCCATCACAGTGCCTTGTGTCTCATTTGAATACAACAGACATGCAACACTGAACAATCTATACTTCAACCCCCCCCCCCAATTGACAGAGGGGTCATCAGGGGACAGGAATGGAATTATAACAGCCTTAGATCTATATGTGATGCCTTTACTTATAAGATGCGCCACATTGAAAAAGTTCCCTACCACTGTGGATATGAGATGGCCAAAGTTCAGACTGCAATCAACCTGTGTACACAAATCATGTACCACTGGGTCTACACTTAGGGAGGGTGCTGTCTATAATGTAATTAGCAGGGAGGTAAGCTTTCCCAAAGGGAATAATAATGCACTTTTTGCATTTAGATTTAATCCATAGCTTTGGCACCAATCATTTGGCTGCATTAACCTTGTCTGCAGTATATTAACATCATCGGAGGACTCTATGATTGCTCCCCATTTGCAGTCATCAGTGAACTTGGTCAGCCACAGGCTATCCAAGTTTACCTTTGCTTTTGAGAAATAAATTCCAGCCAGTAAGGCGCTAAGCACAAAACCCTGTAGTATGCCACTGTTGACTGTTTTTTTTTTTGCTAGAGGTGAAATTATCTACTTTGACAGTATTTGTCCTGTCATTGATCTAGTTGGTTACTGATCTGGTAATGTAGGGGTTAATTCCAAATTGGGAGCATTTTTCTATAACACCTGAGAGGGGTATTGTGCCAAATGCCTTGGCTAGGTCAAGATAGGCGGTGTGCACTGTCTTTACCTTGTCCAGGGCCTTGGCGACTTTCTCAAAGAAGTCAACCATGTTAAACAGGCATGGTCTACCTTTAACAGAGCCAAACTGGGTTGGGAACATAGTTTGGAGATTACTTTTGTCCTTGTTGATAAGATCCATAATGATTCTTTCCATGGGTTTGCAGATGATGCTAGTCAAGCTTATGGGCCTTTAACTTCCATAGTTGGTTGATGGTCCCCCTTTGTGTAGAGGGTTTATTGTTGTTGTCCTCCATTCTGCTGA
The DNA here is from genome assembly GCF_019279795.1 of Protopterus annectens. Lineage (NCBI taxonomy): Eukaryota > Metazoa > Chordata > Ceratodontiformes > Protopteridae > Protopterus > Protopterus annectens. The sequence goes on from NC_056729.1 coordinate 1,658,423,241, forward strand.
AACATGGCCAGTTTTCAGGCTACGGTTAAACAGCAATTCAAGTGGGTCTGCTAGGTCATGTTTTACTTTCTTTAAAAAGCAACCTGGGATGTTGTCTGGTCCCATTGATGCCATGTTTTTGGTGTGAGACAGTTCTAAAATAACCTGCTGTCTTGAGATAATTGGCTGAGGAATGGTGTCAGGTATACTTTGGGAGATGACTGGAGGGGACAGGGGGCTGAGGTTTGCTCCAAATCTGTCAGCAAGCAGTTTGGCTATTACCTCCAGATGAGTATGGGTGGTGCCATCCACTACCAGTTCAGAGCAAAGCTGGGTATTCCGTTTTAGATTTTGTACTTAGTTAAAGAATGCATTGTGATTATCCTTAACTAAGAAGGTTATTTTTGCTTCATAGTTAGCTTGGAGGACTTGACAAGATCTCTAATCTGTTTGTTTAACCTAGAGAGGGGTCCTTTCGTCTTCTGAGCCAGTTACCCCTTGTTCTTGGCTATTAGTTTCTTTCTCTCGTCGTATAACTTGTTTGTACTAGGGGTTCACCATGGTGGCTTGTTTTTTCATCAAGGCCTGATTTTAATCTGGTCAGGTACAGCCGATACTACACAACAGCTTAAGTAGTTATACAGGGCATCGGTGTATACCTCTGCATAGGAGTCCATGTTATCTGTGTTTGATGGGACTTTGCAACTTCTTATACCATCACTTAGTATTAGGTAATTTGTCTTTGAAAAATTCTTAAGCATTTTTGAGCTTGATGAGGTATCTGGTCTTAGAATTACATTGAACAAGACTGACGTGTGGTACAATCTTACCAGGGAAGACATCACACGGGTGGGGGGGATGCAATCCTCTCCCATGTTAGTGAGTACTATGTGCAGGACATTTGAACCTCTTGAGGGTGTGCTGACTAGGTGTTCCAGAGCATCTGCACTGACAAAGTCCAAGAGCCTTTGAGCCGGGATGTTAGTGGTTGTACAGTATATGTTTCCAGTTTGATGGTAAGATAATTAAATCACTCATGAGTAAGGTGCTGGACTGTATGGCAAGTAACTCCAGTAAGTCCAGGTATGTGCTATGCTTTTTCTGTTTCATTGTGGGGTACCTAAAGTTAGCTATGATATGGTAGGAGGCTTTGGATTTAGTTAATTGGACATGGAGTACCTCAAGAGAGTCATACTGTTTGACCATTCTCAAGGTATACTTATCCTTAATGAAGATGGATACACCTTTCCTTTGGTTCTTTCATGCTCAGTTCTGATCTGAACATATGGAAGGTATTGTAACTGTGCAGAACCAGGGTGCTTTCCATGCCTTTGAACCATGTCTCGGTGACTGCACAGATGTCAGCATCTTCCAAAGTGAGTAGTGCTTCCAGGGAGTGTAGTTTCCTGTTTAGATTCCTAATATTAAGCAACAGTACCTTGAGTTTATCTAGAGAGGATTTTGTTATGTTGGGAGGTTTTGACACCACCTAAAATAGACAAAATAGGGGAGGATAATGCGTTTGCCAGTATGTGAAAGCCTAGAGAAGACAGGTATAGACCATCTCTGGCAAAGCAGTGTGGCCCGTTGACCAAATCATCCCAGGCTGACACATATTGGATTCCCTTCAATAATTTTTTGTTTGTATTGTGGCATCATCCTTGGAGAATTAAAATGCTGGTTAAAGTTAGGCTTATACTTACCTGTGACACATAATCTGAGAGCTCAGTCATGTCTCTCTTCATAATGTCCAATGAGGTACGTCTCAAGTCATTCACCCCCACATGGACTATGATGGAGCCATGCTGGTAGTAATGTTTGAGTGACTTGAGCACTTGAGTGACTTGAGGGATCCTGGCACCTAACAGGTAGCTAACCATAACCCACTTCTTATCCAGCCTAATAAGGGAAACATCCACGTGTCTTACAATGGAGTCACCTATCATCCTTACATCAGGTTTTGTGGTGTTATGCCTTATGGGCTTATTTGTTGAGATACTGGTGTGTGTTTTATTATGTGTTGTAGTAGTTTTTTACATTGTCATGTTTAGAAGTGGTTTCAGTTTGGGCCCCTGATCTTATGGTAAGTTATTAGTGAGTACTTATGTGGGTTTATGTGTCATGTCCTTATTTAGTGTGGGATGTGTGTGTGTGTGTGCAGACAACCTCTTTGGCATTCGATTCGTCATTATGTTTGAATCTTGCCTCCAAGTTCATAGTGTAGTTACATCTCTCACATAAAGAATTTGTTTTTTTCAGGAGTAAGTGATTGTCAGTATACATGAGACAATTGCTACATTGCCTCAGGATGCCCATGTTTATCAGGCATGCCATAGAGATGATTGGAAACTGCCCATCCGTGATAGCAGACTATTACTGAATGTTTATTAGGGAAGGGAATGAGTTAATTTTACAGGTCTGTGCTGGTAGCACCAATACTACAAGAGGGAACTATAATTTGTGTGGGCTAAAGTTGCTCAATAAGGCAACACTGCTCAGTGTGCAACTGAGTCATTCCTAGAGCATCAGAAAAGCTTGGAAGGGTTTCACTGACAACTGGTTAGGAAAAACTGAGCTTCTAGACTTTTGTGTCTATACAAGGCACTGCTAACAGAGGTGAGGCTTAAATATGAGCAAAGAGAAATAAGTTTTAAGCTACCTACTGATCAGGAAAGCACACAATAAGCCTTCCACCAGGAAACACTAACACAAACAGATTAAATCAGGAATTTATTAAGCTCAATTTACAGTAGGGGTGGGCATCTTAAAATCGCCAGGTTTAAAAAGCAGATCAACAAATGTGAGGGTGGGTGGGAGAAACTAGTATTGAATCTCGAGTAGTGTTTTAATTTATGCAGGCTTGACATCTTTTCAGAAAAAGAAAAAGCTCCAGAAATTCACTGTGTATTTATCACTCAAGAAACAATTTAGCCAATAGAAAACTTGTGAAGTATGCAGCCTAGATAATTTAAGTGTCTATCTCTCACATAGAACATAAACACCAGGAGAAATAGATTTCTTAAAACAGAAAACAAAACTGAGCAGATCAAACAGAAAGCAACTCCTATCGATCACAGAAAAAAATATATGTTTACTTTTCTCACCCATCAGGGAATCACCAGCAGTGCTTTAGTTTATGCAGGCTTGAAAATATTTTCAATAAAAGTCAAAGCCGCAGAAATTCACCATGTCAATTTACCAATCAGTGCAGCCCTGTGCCTATAATATATCTCTTCTACCCAGCATTCCAATATAGGAGAGACATCTCTAATCAGGTTCAGTCTTTTTATCAAGGTTACAAGTAGAAGGCTTGTGACCTGATAAACTACAGTCTACATTTCTGGAAATAGCTAAAAACGGTTGCTACATTCATTGCAAAGCTGTTTGGTAGTATTTTCATCATATCCCCCTTCTTTTGAGATATTTTTCTGATACATGAATCAGAGACAGTGTCATCTCATCCCCCGCTCTCCCAAACCTTATAATCTCCAAGACTGATGACCTACTTCCAATACCCATCCAGGTGCAAAGGTTATTTAATAAAGCTGAATGACTGATTTACCGAAAATGTTAGATTTTGTTAATAAGCATGACCTCCTGAATCACGCAGAATAAGGATTCTTTGCAAGTTTTAGCAACCTAATGACTCTCTATCATATAAATGATATAATATGTAACAATACAGACCAGGCTTATGGACAGTTGCCTTACTTATTAGTCTGAAAGCGATTTTAACCTTGTAGATCACACATTACATATTAAAAAGGTGTCTATTCAATGCTTAGAATCCATTTCCTTAAGTCACATGAGTACAGAAACCTTATTAAGCGATACTCTTTTAGTTTAGTTGTTAGGAAACATCCCGTTTTAAAACAGCCCTGGCCCTGCTGTTTGGAGCACACTTCTTTCTGATGTTAAATGCACGGACACATTGTCTGTACTCTAACAAATGGGTTAACTGTACGAATAAAGATATCAGCAGTATGCATGCCATTCCATTAAGCAAGCAGTCGATACAAAATAGCACTCATGGAATTTCATCTTGGTCATCTGCAGATATTAATGTATTTATTTTTGTGCTTATCTGTTTGTTTATTAATTTCATTAAGCAGGCAGTCAGTACAAAATAGCATTTGCACAAAGCTGTCTGAATGTTATTTATTTATTTAGTTGTTGCTATGATTACTATTAGTATTTTACTTTTTTAATGCAACTGTGGAGTTCACACAGTCCTCTGTCAAGTGTCTGTCTCCATCCAGCTGTCTGCTGATGCCTTGTCTAGCTTTTGAAACAAACACTTTAAAATCTAGTATTAACACACTCAGCAACTAGTGCAGGGACCCGGACGGTACTCCAACTGTCCTAAATCACATCACTGCAAGTATATCCACAAACATCTGTCCGATGCATTTTGGCAAAACTTGAACCTAGTTCACTTTTCTTTTGCTTGTATTCAAAAGACTAAAACAAACCAAGTATGTGTAGCAAGCTTAATATGCAATTACCATCATGTACTCTGCGCTTGTGCTAATCCTTTTTGTAATTTGCTTTTTTAAATGTTATTATTCGTCATGTTTATCATTTGTGTTTCATTGTGCACAAGCTGTTTACTTATACTATTACCAGAAAACTAATTAAAATAAAAAAAAAATCTTGAGTCTGTTCAACATTATGTACTCCTATTTCCAAATCACAGGTATTACAGATGTTCACAAACCAGGCAAAAAGTCAAACATCTAATATAATTCCAGCTCAAGTCCTTTTTTCTAATGTTTAATAAGAATGCAAAGTGATGTTTGACACAAATCTTGTATAAGAAGTTGTGACAGTAGTCTATTTTAGTAATTTGTGTGCCAATATCAACAGCAGTTGTTCCTGTACAACTTTTTGTTTTATATACACATATCTATCTATCTATCTATCTATATATATATATATATATATATATATATATATATATATATATGTGTGTGTGTGTGTGTGTGCATGTATATATATATATATATATATATATATATATATATATATATATATATATATATAGGTTCATAGGTTCATAGGTTCATACTAGGCTATCTGCCCTAGGGGATTTATAAGCCTAGCCAGAATGTGTTTGGCTTTCGCCACCCATTTTAAATTAATTTTGCTATGCCCTTTTTTGAGGTTAGTATACTGTGCCTCTGTATAACAGTGACACAGAAGTGATACCCGGGGTAAACCTACGATCTCCCATCCACTCATCAAGATTCCTCTTGAAGAGAGTCAATGAGGGACTCTGCCTAACCTGGACTGGGATTTTATTCCAGAGTGATGGGAGCCTCTGGGTTATGAATCTGTCCCTCCAGCATGTCCTATTTATTTCAGTGCTGAGGTTCAAGTCTCTCGAGCGCGTAGCTCAATGGGATTTTGATTTTCTGAGGTGCAGCATGTCCATTAATTCTGGGTTGGGCATGGCTTTATACGTCAGGCAGAGATCGCCTCTGAACAGGCGGTATGCCACTGAGTAGAGTTGAAGTTTCTTTAACCAGGCAGCATATGGCATCTGTTTGAGCCCTTTGATCCTCTTGGTGAGGTACTTTTGGGGTCTTTCCAGTTGCTGCAGGTGTCTGGTAAGGTACATCCCAAAAGGGGCATTGTACTCAATTATGGGCCTGATGAGGGATGAGTAAAGAGGCACGATGACCTCCCCTGATCTAGATGTGAATCCCTTCATCATTAGGTGGGCTATATAAAATGTTTTTCTAACCACTTTGGCCACGTGGTTGTCAAATGAGAGATTGCTATCAACTTGGGTCCCCAGGTCCCTAATTACTTCTTTGGTACTTAATGGATTACCACCTATGTGGTAATTTGTGGGCACTTTGTTTTTGCCAAAGGGGATGACTATACACTTTTTGGCATTTAGCTTGAGGCCATGGCTCTGGCACCAGTTGTCTGTTTCTATGAGGCCCTTTTGGAGGATGCTTGTGTCGGCTGGAGAGTCAATTATGGTGCCCAGTTTGCAGTCATCTGTGAACTTGGTTAGCCAGAGTCCTTCCGTGTTGGCCTGTACCTCCGAGAAATATATACCGAACAAGAGAGGTCCCAGGACTGAGCCTTGTGGGATGCCACTTTTAACTGGTTTGGAGTCTGACATGATTCCAGCAATTCTAACCATGTGGGTTCTGTCCTTGAGCCAGTTTGCAACCCATCTAGTGACATAGGGGTTTATATTTAAGCTAGTGAGCTTATCTATAATGCCCGAGTGGGGTATTGTATCGAAGGCTTTTGCGAAGTCCAGGTAGGCTGTGTGGACCACCTTCCCCTTGTCAATGGCCTTGGTGACTGTTTCAAAGAAATCAACCAGGTTTAAGAGGTAGGATCTGCCTCTAACAAAGCCGAACTGGGTAGGATCCAGTGTCTGTAGGTCCCCAATATCTTTATTTATGAGGTCCATGATGATCCTTTCCATAGCTTTGCAGACCAAGCTAGTCAGGCTTATGGGGCGATAGTTTCCAGGATCTGTTGAGACACCACCTTTGTGGAGAGGGACCACAGTTGCTGTACACCACTCTTTGGGTATATATCCTGTAGTAAGGCTGAGATTGAACAGTAGTTTTATGTTTGGGTTTAGCTCTTCTTGGAGTTCATGTAGGACACAGCCAGGGACACCGTCTGGTCCCATTGATGCTGTGTTTTTTGCTTTGGAGAGGGCGACTCTTACCTGAGCATATGAGATGTCAGGGGGGCAGCACTCTGCTGGGATAGATATTTGCCCTTTTGGTCAGGAGGGGGGAGAAGTTGTCGCTGAACCTGTCAGCTAGGATGTTGGCAATGTCTGTGGGTTCGGTGTATTTTTTGTCATTTTGGACTAATTCTGAGCATATCTGGGAATTACCACCCAGGTTCCTAACATAACTAAATAAAGTCTTGTGATTATCCTTAGTGCCCTGTGCAATTTTTCTCTCGAAGCTGGCCTTAGATGATTTTATGAGTGCCTGTAGTTTTTTGCTAATACTGATCAGAGATGCCTTCCCTTTTTGGAATTTTGCTCTATCATTTAGTAGCTTCCTCCTTCTATTGTATAGTTTGTTTATGGCTGGGGTCCACCAGACAGGACGTCTGCCTTTGGAGGATTGGGTCTTGGTTTTATTTGGGATCGCATGATCCATGCATTCGTGAAGGTGTTCATAGAATGCATTTATAAAGGATTCTGCGGTCTGGGCCATATTTTCCACAGGCCCGGGGGCTTTGAAGGATTCCACCTCAGTTTGAGGAGTGTGGAATTTGCTTTAGAGAAGTTTTTCACTGTGGTTTTCTGGGCAGGGGGTGGGGTCGGGATGTGAATATCAGGTGAGATTAGTTTATGGTCTGATCTTACCAGTGAGGGATACACTTCTGGTCTGGAGCATAGAGTCCCCATGTTGGGGATGATCAGGTCCAGTATGTTTTCCCCTCTTGTGGGAGTGGTAACAAGTTGTTCCATAGCATTTGAGATTATAAATTCTAGGAACCTTTGGGCTAGGGTGTTGGAGCTAGAGTAATGCTCCCAGTCTATGTTTGGGTAGTTGAAGTCACCCAATATGATGGTGTTTGGAGAGACTTTCATATTTTCCAGTGTTCTCAGGAAGGCTGAGTGGGGTTCCTGGGTTAGGGAGGGTGGTCTGTAGCAGGCTATACATTGGAAGGCAGTTTTACCCACTGTTAGTTGCACATGGACAGTCTCTGATGCTTCGTGCTGTGCCACCAACCTGGAGGTGTGGGTATCTTTGACGAATATTGATACTTCCCCTCCTTTTATGGGTCGTTCCAAGTTTTGGGGCCGAAAAGCATGGTATGAGGTATAACCTGGTAGTGCTGGGGTGCTCTCTGGAGCCTTGAACCAGGTTTCTGTTACTGCACAGATATCGATGTTCTCCATGCTAAGGAGAGTCAGGTGTCCGTGCATCTTGAGGTTTAGACTTCTGGCGTTGAGTAGCATTACTCTTAGTTTCTTATCCCTTGTGATACCTATGGAGGTGGGTTTGTCTTATGAGCCTTGCCTAAAAAAGGCACTATGGGGGTAGCAAGAGCCTTTGCCAATATCCGAAAGCCCAGGGTGACAGGTGCAAACTGTCCCTAGCGAGCATCGTGGTTGTCGAGCATGTCATCCCAGGCTGACAGGCATTGATCCCCTTTGAATGACACCAATACTTAAGCCAATTGTTGAAATTGATCATCTTGTCTTCATATTGTGGCATCATTCTTGGTGAGGGTAAGATGCTACTCAAGGTTAGGGTCATACCGGCCTGGGCCACATGCTCAGAGAGCTCCTCTATGTCTCTTTTCATGTAGTCCAGGGAGGTACGTCTCAGGTCATTCACACCAGCATGGACAATGACTGAGTCATATTTGTACTTGCCTTGGAGTGACCTGAGTGCTTGTGTTATGTGGCGGATCCTAGCGCCTGACAGGCAGCTCACCATGACCTTCTCCTTGTTCAGCCTGGTGAATGGGACGTCAGTGTGCCTGACGATAGAGTCACCTATTACAAATGTATCAAGTGTGTTGTTTAGCCTTAAGGGCTGTGACTGTTCGGCACACTGGCTTTGTGAGCTATGTGTTGCATGTGTTTTGTTTTGGGGTAGCGGTTGCTTGGGTGTCTGCTTTGGAGGTCTCTGCTGCTTAGGCAGATTTTTATTTAGAGCCTCAGTATGTTTTTGTGTTTATGTGTTTGGTTTGCTGTGGTAGGTCTATGTGAGACTGGAATTGTAGTGAGTGTGGTTTCCTTCTCCTCCTGACTGGTTACGCCAGTACTGAGTTGAGAGAGCTTAGCCTCCAGTTTGGCTATATGGATGCATCTCTCACATGTGTTGGAATTTGATGGGAGGAGGAGAGGGTTGTCGGTGTACATGAGGCAGTTGTAACATTGCCTCAAGATTCCCAGATTCACCAGCTGGACCGGAGAGAAGATTGACAACTGACCTTTGGACATGCTAGAATAGTATTGGGAATTCCTTTATAATTGAAAAAAAGGGCCAATGGGGAACAAGGTACTCAAGGGGAGTTTGTGAGGTGTAGTGCTTTTAATTTTTTAGTGCTGACTTATATAATTGCTTTAGTGAGCAAGTGCCAGGTAACTTAAATGCAATGTGTTACAGGTAACTTAAATGCAAAAATGACAAACAGTAACTTTCTTTTAAATGAAACAAGGAAATGAGTACAGTAAGCAATGCAGATATCAATAGGGATCCACAGAAGCGCTGAAAAGTTACGTTTTAGGTGGTATTAGCGTTTCAGGGAAATAACAAGCAAACAAACAACAAGCATACAAACAGAGCTAGATTCAGCAGGCCTGGATCTAGTCTATGCTACAGCAAACAAGGTGTACCAATTTCAGTAAGAAACAGTTGAAATATGCAGGCACTATAAGCCTTTAACCAGAAATTCCCAGCTCAGAAGGGCAGAGTCCAGCCTCTCCTCCCACAAGAGTGCAGACCACGAACCTTCTTAATGTAAAATAACTGGCCTGAAGCCCAAGTGCCTAAACCAGAACTAATACACTTTTAGAATGACAGACACTGAGCCCTCAACCAGCAGTTCCCAACTTAGAAGGATGTAAGCTGCCTGTCCTGCCACCACAGTGCAGGCCACAAACCTTCCTAATGTAAAACAACTGGTCTGAAGCCCAAGTGCTTAATCCAAAAGACTTACAATGATAGCTACACTTTAATCAAGTTACTACCAAGCAGTAATAAATACAATTGAATACTTTGAAGAATGCCTGGATTAGTGCTCAAGTTATACAAACAAAGCTAAATTCAGCAGGCCTGGATCTTGTCTACGCTACAGCAAACAAGGTGTACCAATTTCAGTAAGAAGCAGTTCAAATATGCAGGCACTATAAGCCTTTAACCAGAAATTCCCAGCTGAGAAGGGCAGAGCCCAGCCTCTCCTCCCACAAGAGTGCAGACCACGAACCCTTTTAATGTAAAATAACTGGCCTGAAGCCCAAGTGCTTAAACCAGAATTAATACACTTTTAGAATAACTGACACTGAGCCCTTAATCAGCAGTTCCCAACTTAGAAGGATGTAAGCTACCTGTCCTGCCACTACAGTGCAGACCACAAACCTTCTTAATGTAAAACAACTGGTCTGAAGCCCAAGTGCTTAAACTAAAAGGCTTAGAATGAGTTACACCAAGCAGTAATAAATACAACGGAGTACTTTTAAGATGACGCAAAAGCAAAATAAAGTAGGAAGAAACACAAATACAGTAAAAGCAGATACATTTTTTTTTCAGAAAAGTAGCAAAAACAGTAGTAAAAACAATTCACATGCAGTGCAAGCTGGCACACTTGAGTATGTAGCAATATTAGTCCACACACAGTTTGAAAAAATGTAATTAAATTAAAAAGGACTAAAAGCAAGTGCAGAAAGGGTTTATTAGGTAGAATGCGGTAAAGAGATGGGACAGTGGGGTGTGCACTGCAAAAGCCACCAAATTTAAACTATAACCAATTTGATCTAGGACACTCCCCCGTCCCATCTCTTTACCGCATTCTACCTAATAAACCCTGTCTGCACTTGCTTTTAGTCCTTTTTAATTTAGAGAGAGAGAGAGCGAGAGAGACACACACACACAGACACACACACACACAGACACACACACACACACACACACACACACACACACACACACACACACACACACACACACACACACACACACATACAGTACATACATGAAGATAAGGAACAATTTATAAACCTCTAATATCTTTGCAGAATGCAGTTATGTCACATAATATTAACATCTTAAATTCCCAGGAAATGAGACCTATTAAACTAAGATATCCAAGATGACAGTTACAGAGTAGGCATTTAGCAAGTCTCAAACTCTCTCTGCATCAAAACAATATCATCATTACCAGCTCTTTAGATATAGTCACTTAGTCCTTTTAGGACTTTGTTATAAGCACCTCCCTAATCAGCCGCAATGCATGACGGTCCTCCTAACACACACAAATATCTGTGACTCATACAGTCTCAAGTTTCACTATGTGAAAATAGAACTAAATTGTATACATCAGCTAGTAACCAACATACAAAATAAAGTATGTCACAACAGTATAACTGATTCACAATACTTAACAAAACATCAGGTTGTATATATAATGTATGTTTGGTATCACTTTGTATAGTGAAAAAAGGGTATAACAATTCCAGTATTTAAAACTGTATGCCTTTCTGTCCCTGAGCACTGCAGTCAAATCTTAATAATACATAAATTGTAAAGAAGTCAGACAATATAGCAACCCAACAAATACAAGACGACCTAAACAAGTATGGCACACTAACCAATGTGCACCATGCTGCTCAACTGTCAGTGGAAAAAATGTTGAAATATGGAATAAGGCCTGCTAATAGGAAGTACATTTGCTGACTTCATGCATGTTTTGATACATTTAATAACTGCCTTCTCAATGCTCTGGCAAATTATAGAAATGTGTGTAAAGAAATTTTTCAAATCTCAGACTAATAAGGCATACAGGGTGATAGGAACATTTTCCTTGAAAAAAAAAAAATATTCCAGCTTGCTGTCTCATGCATATTCTATGGCACACAGGCCTTCAGTAATGCAGTCAGGTCAGGAAGCCAAACTCCAGTAATTACAGCCACTTTTCAAACTTATTCACATTCATTGGTATAACATAAGTGCAGAGATTCTCCATGTTCTGAACTATTCCACCCTCTGAACTGAATTGGTTCAAGGAAAACTTAGTTAAAGAACATCTCACATAAAAACACAAATCATTTTCCTTCCATGCAAAATCAATATAAACAGCGTACGAAGTTAAGAAGTAAAACAGCAATTGTTTTTATTATTCATTAACATAATAGCTAAAAATCACTACCTGCCTTATTACATTGCTGTAAATTAATCACATGGTGAAGTGGCAAGGAGCCCATTTGGGCTGGAGAGGGATTTAAATACATTAACTGTCTGAAAGAATGACATTTTGCTGAAAATAAATAAGCAAGACTAAGCATATTAACTTTAAAATGTAATAAAACATAACCCAGTAAGTAACAGTTGCCTGTACATAAATTAATAATTCTTGTGGAGTGGAGTCATAAAGGAGTACAATTTAATTTCTCTTTATTTTATTGTATTTTCTAAAACAATGTTCAGTTTTACTAATTGTTCAAACTCAGAAATGCTTTATGTTTTATAAATGTTGGGCTCAACTGAATATTATCAAGAAACGTGGGAAAAAAAGAGCATGATTAAATTTTAGAAAATCCCTTGAAGGACAACTAAAACCCAGAAAATAATATGAGCTCATGAGTGAGCCAGACTCCATCTCAGCTGCTTTGATAAGAGATTGATCTGAATTAACTTCATCTGTTACTGCTTCTATCAAGGTTCTTGGAGTGACACTGGAAAGGGAGGTAACATAGTTGGTGCCATTCCTGGATTGCAATCTATAGATCTCTCAGAATGGAACTCCAAAAAAAGGCTCTATTTCAACCTTATACTAATACAAAATAAAGTGTGAAGTAGAAAAAAAAAACAGCCTTAAAGTTAAGAACTATATAAAAAATAATTTATACATTAAGAGTGTGGAAAATAACTCCCTAAAAAACTGCTATAGGGACTATGTATGCTCCCTGGACAACACTAAACCCCTTTGAATTCAATTAAAGTATACAAAATACTGGCTGCTGGGAACAGTCTTAGAAAGATTCCTTCTCTTTATACTTCTTGAAAGGATGATTTGTAATTTTCTTGGTGTGGACTTGTCACTATTTATAATCTGGACAAAATCAATTTTGAAAAAAAAATGTTTTTCTAATCATGAATAACAGCAAGGTTTTTATTTTGCTAGTACAGTAATTGTTGTAGCCAGATAATTACCTCAGAGCTTCCTATTAAAATAAATGGTAGACAAGACCCAGAAGTCAAAAGTCATGCTATTCATTAGCATGAATTCTCACCTTCATTCCCCCTAACAAAGTAACAGGACATGAGTAGCCATCCCAAGTTCTGCTGCTATGTCCAGTAAGCATCTAAGATTAATTAGCAACTGATGTCTGGACTTTCATCTGACTAAAAACTGCCAAGAGTAGAGGATTCAAAAATTCAAATTAAACTTTATTGTCATTTAGGACCACACACGTGTAGCCTAAATGAAATTCCATGCATCAGCTCTTTCTTAAGATTACATACAGAAGTAAAACAACACATACAAGTAAAAGAATGACACAACTAACATATACAGTCCTACTCCCACTACCGGTACAAAAGAACAGAAAGAATTTCAATACTTAAATACTTAATAAGTATACCCTCTCTTAAGTTATAATAACTGCCCCATTTAAATAAAAGACACATTACATATTGCAGCCTGCCTAAGTTGTCTGTTTAATATTGCACCTGATATGGATAATTAAATAAATAAGTATTGCACTTACTTGGAATTTGTGAGGTATAAGTTATACAACAGACTATAGATGTTTCAGAAAAAAAAAGAAAGAACTGACTTAGTTAATGTCCAGTTCCCTGAGACTTATGCCCAAGTTCAGAAGGCTGATCACTGTCAGATAGAAACTGTTGTTGAATCTGGTAGTCCAGCAGTGGATATCTTCTACTCAATGCCAGATGCTTAAACGGTCCGTGCACTGGACGCTGTTGGCTTGTATAATTTTGGTGGCCCTTCTGATGCTACTTGCAGAGTAAAGTCGTTGTAACGATGGAAGACTGGTACCTGTTACTTTCTCTGCAACCCTCACCACTCTCTGTAGTGCTTTCTGTTCTTTAGCTGTACAACTACCAAACAACACTGTGAAGTTGCTGGTGAGGATACTGTCAATAACTCCTAAGGTGGAGAGGATATGAGGCAGAAGCTTAGCTTTCTTTGGCCTTCTCAAAAAATGGAGGCATTGGTGCACTTTCTAGACCAACTGGTTGGTGTTTCTCAACCGCGAGAGATCCTCTGATATGTGTACACCAAGGAATTTCATACACTTAACTCTCCCTGCACTCTCACTATTGATCATGAGCACTGGGTGGTTTATTTTCTTTTTATTGACATCAATGATAATCTCTTTTGTCTTACTTACATTCAAGTCAAGGTTATTCCCCTCACACCAACTGATCAGAGATGCTACCTCCTCTTTCTCTGTGCACCTTCTTCATCCTTTATGATGAACCCCACAACTGTGGTATCATCAGCAAACTTGATGATGTGGTTGGACTTGTGCTTTGCACAGCAGTCGTGGGTAAAGATGTTGAATAATAGTGGAAGAACACATCCTTGCGGAGCTCCGGTGTTAATCTTGATGCACTTTTATGTGTTTTTACCCAAACTCACTCTCTGTGGCCTCTCAATCAGGAAGTCCAGGATCCAATTACAAAGATGTTTACTGACTCCTGTATATGCCAGTTTTTCTATCAGCTGCATTGGTGCCACCATATTAAATGCTGAACTGAAATCTGTGAACAGCATCCTCACATAGTTGTCATTGCCCTCAAGATGTTCAAGACAGCTGTATAGTGCTAATGAAATGGCATCCACTGTGGATCTATTGGATCTGTACGCAAACTGCAGAGGGTCAAAACTGGGAGGTAAGCTTGATGACAAATGCCTTTTGATCAGCCGCTTGAAACATTTCATAACAGTGGATGTCAGAGCAACTGGTCTTTAGTCATTAAGGCTTGAGGGGAAGGTTTTCTAAGGCAATGGAATGATGTTTGTTTCCTTGTAGCATGAGGGTACTTTCCACATGGCAAGAGAGGTGTTAAATATGTCTGTGAGTACTGTGCACAGTTGATTAGCACATCCTTTTAACACCTTGCCTAGTATGTTGTCTGGGTCAGCAGTCTTCCTGGGATTCACCTTCCATATCTCTCTTCTCACCTTCTCTGTAGTGAGTTTGAGTACAGCATCCTTCTCATCAGTGGGTAGCTTTAGTGCCAACCTGTTGTTTCTCTGCTCAAATCTTCCAAAGAAGGTATTCAAACTGTCCAGGAATTCAATGTTATTCTCACACTGTGCTGACCTGATTTTGTAGTCAGTGATATCCTGTATGCCTTGCCATAATTTCCTTGCATCGCTCCTGTCATAAAAGTGGCTCTGCACCTTTCTGCCAAACCCGTGCTTTGCCTCCTTTATACCTCTCCTCAGATTGCCTCTTGTTTCCCTTAGGGCTACTTTGTCTTTAGCTCTGTAAGGTACATTTCTCACCTTCAGAAGCTGATATACCTTGGGGGTGAGACATGGCTTCTGGTAGCTCTGATAGTGATGCTGTTGGTGCTTATTACTTCATCAACACAGTTTGAAATGTATGACATCACAACCTCTGTGTATTTGTCTATGTTCAGATACTGATTCACTGTAGCTGCCTCCTTGAACATATCCCAGTTTCTTCTTTCAAAGCAGTCTTGGAGGGCCTTCATGGCTCCCTTTGGCCAGATCCTGATTTGTTTCTTTGTGAGTTTCCCTCTAATCAGTGCCAGTTTGTAGGCTGGTGTTAGCAAGATGGTGTAATGGGCAGAATTTCCATTTTGTGAAAATTGCACAGCCTTGTAGGCTTTCATTAAGTGTGTATTTACCTCGTCCAGGATGTTATCACCCCTAGATGGAACGTCCACATACTGATGGTAGTATGGGAGTACTTCTTTCAGATCTGCCTTATTAAAGTCCCCTGTTACCAAGTGTACAAAGTCAGGATTTTTGCTCTGCAGCTCACCAATATGACTGCAGTATTTATTTAGAGCATCAGTGGTATTAGCACTGGATGGGATATACACCACTATTACACTGACCCCATTCGGCTTCCTGGGCAAGTAAAATGGTCTACATCTGATGGTCAGAAATTTAAGTTCACAGAACCGTATGGTAGTAAGATTTCACAGTTACTGCACCCTCGTTTGCTGACATAGATGCAGACTCCTCCTCCTCTGGCCTTTCTACACACAATAACTGGTTCCTGTCTGCACGAAACAGAGTGAGACTTCTAAGTTTACAGTGCAGTCATTTGTGTTGTCATGCAGAGATGTCTCAGTAAACAAAAATAAACTAGTATTTCTCACCTTGTTCTTATTGCAGAGTTCCAGACTAAAGTAGTCCATCTTGCTATCCAGTGATCTCACATTAGCCAGCAGTATTGTTGGTAGTGCAGACCTGTAAGGGTTTGCTTTTAGCTTAACAGCAATATCTGCTCTGCATCCTCTTTTCCTTGTTCTTTGACACCTTTTTCTCTTTTTCCTTGTCCAGCATGTTACAGAACCTTCTTCTACCAGATTCAGATATAGTACAGTGTGTAAAGTTAAAATACCCAGCTGTTGTGACTCTATGAGAGTAGGCCCAGGGTTGCCAGATTTCCGGCAACCCAGGTAGGGACAAAAAAAAAATAGAAGGTCTCTCACGAAGTGAAGACCAAAAAAAAAGGTCTTCGCAACTGAAGACCAAAAATAAAAAGGTCTTAATGGAACACAGTTCAAGATTAAAGAACTGAGCTAGCTCACTCTGCCTGCAATAAACACTGAGCTTCTCATGTTTAATGCATTGCAGTTCGCATTAAACACGAGAAGCTCCGTGTTTAGCGCTTTTGATTGGCCGTATAGCATATGGGCCAATCAAAACACGGAGCTTCGTGTTTTAATGCGAACACAATGTTTAGCAATTTTGATTGGCCCGTATGCCAGGTATACGGGTCAATCAAAAACAAAACAAACAAAGTGGAGGCTGGCCGGGATTTAAACCGGCAGGGCGGGACTCGGGATCAGGCTACTGATCTCGGGACAGTCCCGCCCAAATAGGGACGTCTGGCAACCCTGAGTAGGCCCCAGATACTCTGCAGACTTCAAGACATCCATCCAGCAACATGTAGATGTCGACTGTTTAATTTCTAGTAACTTGTGTCTGCTAGTAACTTGTGTCTGCTGTAACTTATTGTACCTTCAATTGGAAGTGCAGAATGCTCCAATCTTCAATTTTTTTTGTACTGGAATGTATTTTATTTTATTTACTGCCTGCAAACAAGCTATATCTATTTATAGTGGTAAAAGTGTAGGGTTTCCACAACAAAAGTCCATCTTGCTTTATTTATTCAGTCATCCATTCATTCATTTGGATGATTACAGTGGAGATGAAGTGCTTGCCTATTGTAGAAGACTAAAAATTCAGTCTGACGATAAAAATAAATGTTAGTATTTACCCCATGTGGGGTTCAAGGCCCATGTATATATATATATATATATATATATATATATATATATATATATATATATATATATATATATATATACATATATATGTATATATATATATATATATATATATATATATATATATATATATATATATATATATATATATATATATATGTGTATATATATATATATATATATATATGGGATCCATACAGATCCTCGATGGCACTTTCTGCCAAAGCAGAAATCACTGAACATACATAACCGAAAGTGCTGTTCACTGAAGCAGGACTTTCAATTATGTATGTTGGTTGTGCCGGATGCACTACGGTGCGGTTAAGGGAGAATTCCCTTTTCCCCACTGTAGTGCGACCTCGGAGTGAGAATATAAAAGTAAGGGGGTGTGGGGGACTGGGGACATAAAAAAAGATTTAGTGTTCTTTTTTTTTTTTTGGATGGACTTTAATGAAAGCGCTTTTTCAGTGAAAGCGCTTTCGTTAAAGTGTGTTGCGGTATTTTGGATTCGGACTATTGAACTTTCGTTCAATAGTCCTAGACTCATATATATACATATATATATATATATATATATAGATATATATATATATATATATATATATATATATATATATATATATATATATATATATAATATATATATATATATATATATATATATATATATATATATATATATATATATATATAAATATGTATATATATAAATATATATATATATATATATATATATATATATAGCACTGATGCACACCCACTCCCACTGGGAACCCCTCTGTGAGCCTGATCACTGTTCATACTTGCATTACTAGGTCCTTGTACATAGTCTGCCCTAATTCTGATAATGTTTTCAGGACTTTGAACCATTACAGCACTGCTCAAAATTAGCTTTCTTTGGACCTTTTCATGTGGTTTCTCCAAGTATAGGAATATCCAGTCGGTTTCTTTCCTCATCTCTAGCTTCTGCCTTACTGCAAGCATCATATCATTTGAGCTGCATCCTGACCTGAATCCAAACGGCTCATTTCCCATCTTACTTTCTACGACTTGGACTATTCATTTATCAGTCACCCTCTCTAAAACTTTCATGCAGTGTGATATGAGTCTGATACCGCTATACTGACCACAGTTGTGGATGTCCCCTTTGTTCTTGTACACTGGCACTAGAATGGTTATTCTTCAGTCATCAGCTATATGCCTTTCTCTCCACACTGCTATGAGTACCCTCGGGGGGTCATTTCTCCCCTAACTCAATGAACATCTTGATCATATCTGCTGTCACCTCATCTGAGCATGCTAATTTTGCTGAATTAATTTTCCTTAGTGCTGTTCTTACATCCTGTAGCGTGAGCGCCTCTTCTTCTTTCATCATAGACTATGTCTGGTTTGGGCAGTACAGCTTCTGTGGGTTTTCTTCATTCAGAAGCTGCTGAAAGTACTTCTTTCATCTGCCTTTGGTGTCCTATTGACTGGTGAGCAGGTTGTTGCTGGCATCCCTTATTAAAGGTAAATGATGACTAACTTCTTTATTTGGCTGCCTTTGCCTTACAGCCTGATAGATTTTCTTTGAGCAGTCTGTAAGACACTTTCCAGAAGGTTTTAAAGTGCCTCTAATGCCTTGTTCTTTGCTATGACATCTGCTTTCTTAACCTTTGCTGGCCAACCAGCGTTACTTCTTAGCCTGGTCCCTCTTTTTGCCTGCACTCCTTTCTTTTCATGACTTCTTGTTTTTCTGCATTCCACCACCAGTTTTCTTTATGTATTTTATGTCCATACCTGGCTCAGCCACACATCAGTTCTGCAGTCCTCACACATGCTGTTTTTAGGCCCTGCCATTCTTCTTCTTCTTCTTCTAGTCCACCAATTTCCTTTTATTTCTTAGGCATTAGAGCCCTGAGTATTTACTTGAACTCTTGTGTTTTCACTCCAGTCAACTTACAGGTCTTCTGCCTAGTCCCTGTTAACTTCAGAGCCTTCTCTGACCACTGCTTGCTGCTGATTCTAGCAAACAGTAGTTTATGTTGTGGATCAACTGTTTCACTGGGAACAACTTTGCAATCGCTGAAACTATCCCATTGCCCAATGCATGTGGACCCAGGCAGTAATCATAGCCTGTTCTGTTTGTCCCAAAATGTGCATTCAGGTCCCCCACATACCTCTCAACCTCTTAGAGGAAGAAACCTGGACAAAGCCATATACAAAAGTGGGACAGAGGCCCAACAAAGGGACAATTTTTAAATATTGCTCTTACAAAAAGTTGATAGAATAACAGGTTTTACATTAGCATGAATTTTCTGATGGGTGTGAAGTCTGAAACTAAATAGGTTCATAGGTTAGTACTAGGCTAACTGCCCTTGCGAGCCATTGTAAGCCTAGCCAACTATCCCTTGCGAGACTCAAATCCTGCACGTTGTGTTCGTAAGGCAAACACCTTAACCATTAGGCCACCCTACCACCTGCCATCATTTTCTAATTTCAATCTTTAATGATTTCTCACTAATCTGCCAGAAAAATACAATTTTATGAAAAATGGACCAAAATATCAGATAAAAATCTGGACATTCTGTGAAAATCTGTAGAGTTGAGAGGTATGTATTCCCCCATTATCAACGCCAACTCATGTTGTCCTGTTTTATCTAGTAGGTCCTGCAAATACTGTCTTGACTGCACTCTTTTCCTCACTATCGCAGCCCTGCTGTGGGGCCTAGGCTGCGACTGTGTACAGTGCCCTATCCTTACACTGCAGTCTGACTGCTGGGAGCCTGTTACTAATTCTGATGACATCCCTCACTGTCTTCTGAACCTTCTTTCTCACTACATTTCCCACAACATTTGTAGTATGTCCTCTCCTGAGTAGTAGACTCTGAACCCATGCCTTAATATCTGGTTGACTGGATACAGGGCATGTTCAACTATCTCCATGCCATCATGTTATCCACTTACAAGCTGCATCCTCACAATAACCTATATTGAGTGTACAATTCCTTAGTTTATGGTTGGCTGGTTGATTGGCTTTATGTCCAGATTCTGTTCAACAGAGATATCTCAGGTAACCTAAGCTGGCATTACATTTCATCTAAGAAACTTTTCCACTGATCAAAAAACATCTAACATTTTCATCTAAAACGCATTTAATCTAAAAGACATTTACCTGAATCACATTACATCTAAAACTAAATATGCAGCAAATACTTCTCCAAAACTTCTCTTTTACAGAAGGGATGTCCCTCTGCACATCCATGTGTGTGTGTGTGTGTGTGTGTGTGGGGGGGTGCTTCACCCTCATGTTCCACCTTAATTAAATATAGTAATTCCACATTTGCACAACCACAGAGAAAACAGAAAACACCATACAAAGTGAATCACTGCTGATGCGTATATTTGTGGGAGAGCATTCGAAAGGTATACATGGTACACAAAACTAATTTGTTTTGTAATTCCTACTACCCTAATACCCTAAATCACATCAACATTAATTCTCAATAGCCTACCACATGTTTTTAATATATGGGTCTACTTCACATGTACGAACGTTCAAATGTTCGAATTCCATATGGCCGAGACCATATGATCGAACATTTGAATGTTCGAAAATGTGCAATAGACCCGCAAAACAAAAACAACAAAAAATAAACTCTGTATAGCAAAGGGGCAAGCCCCCTGCAACCCTCACACCCCCGCAACTTAAATATACCAACTCCGAGATCACACTACAACGAGGACAAGGGAAATCTCCTGGTCCACGCTGTTAAAACTTTGAACATATGGTCTTCGATCATATGGGTTTCGAAGTTTTAAGATTCAAAATTCTGAAGGGGACCCATATATATATATATATATATATATATATATATATATATATATAGATCTAGGATGTTTGCTCAACTGAGCAAACGACAAATGGCCGTGCATACTTACGCGAAAGTGCTTTTCTCTGAAGAAGCACTTTCGTGTAAGTATGACTGTTGCCAGGCTGTACTAAGGTGTGGGTAAGGGAAATTTCCCTTTTCTCCACTGAGGTGCAGTCTCAGAGGGAGAATATTAAAGTAGGTTGGGTGTAAATGTAGTGTTTTTTTTTTGTCACACGCTTTAACGAAAGCGCTTTTGTTAAAGTGTGTTCGGGTTTTATGGATTCAGTCGTTTGCTCAGTTGAGCAAATGTCCTAGATCCATAAATATATATATATATATATATATATATATATATATATATATATATATATATATATATATATATATATATACACACACACAAACACATATATATATATATATATATACATACAGTGTCAGTGGTGCAACAGGTAGCTTACTTGGCTTTGGTGCAGAAGGCTATGTATGTTCTATTTCCACATCAAGTAGACTGATTGCTGACACTGTAGTGCAGTAAAAGGGGGACTGCAATCCTGCATATGCCATCCTTCAGTTGAGATATTAAACCCAGTTCCCATCTGGTTGTGGATGGCACCACCCATACTCATATGGAAGTAATAGTCAACCTACTAGCTGAAGGACTTGGAGCAAACGTCACCTCCCCATCCCCTCCAGTCTTCCCCCAAAGTATACCTGCCACCATTCCTCAGCCTATTATCTCAAGAGAGCAGGTCATCCCGCTGCTTTCAAATGCCAAAAATCACAGCATCAGTGGGACCAGACAATATCCCAGGTTACCTTTTAAACAACTTAAAACATGACATAGAAGACTCACTTGAATTCCTGTTTAACCACAGCCTGAGAACTAGGTTTGTTCTGCAGAATGAAAGACAGTAACAGCAACCCTCTGCACAAAGGGGACCATCAACCAACCCTGGAAATTATAGATCTATAAAACTTACTAGCCTCATCTACAAGGCCATGGAAAGCATCATTACAGACCCTATTAACAAGGACATAGGCAATGTCCAAACTTTGGACCCATACCAGTTCAGATTTTTTAAAGGTAGATAATGCCTGTAAAACATGGTTGACTTCTTTTAGAAAGTCACCAAGGCCCTGGATGAGAGAAAGACAGTGCATACCTCTTATCTTGACCTAGCTAAGGCATTTGACACAATCCCCCACTCAAGTATTATAGAGAAACTTTCCCAGTTGGGAATTAACCCCTACATTATCAGATGAGTAGTCAGCTGGCTCACCAACAGGACACATACTGTTAAAGTGGATGACTTCACCTTTAGTAAAAGTTCAGTCAGTAGTGGAGTACTATAGGGTTCTGTGCTGGACACCTAACTGTTCAGAATGTATTTGACATAAGTTCAGGAAAACTTGGATAGTCTGTGGCTGACCAAGTTCACTGACAACTGCAAATTGGGAGCAGTCATTGAGTCCCCTGATGATGCTGATATACTGCAGACAGGGTTAACACAGACAAATGATTGGTGCCAAAGCCATGGATTAAAGCTAAATGCAAAAAATGCATTATTATTCCATTTGGAAAAGTTGACATCCCTGGTAATTACACAATGGACAGCATGCCATAAGTATTGACCCAGTCGTACATTATCTGTGTACTTAGTTTGATAGCAATCTGACTTTTGACTACCACATATCCACAGTAGTAAGGAAATCCTTCTATGTGGCCCATTTTATATGTAAAAGCATCACATCAAGACCTAAGGATGTTATAATTCCATTATACTCAGCCCTCATCTGACCAGTAACTGATTATAATGCTCCCTTTTGCATGTACCTCACCAGACACCTGTGACAATTGGAGAGACCACAGAGGTTTCTCACCAAGAAATTACAGGGTACACAAAACATGTCTTACGCAGAAAAACTGAAAGCACTTTTGCTATATTATGTCTCCTACAGGTTGCTAAGGAGTGACCTGTGCCTGGCTTACAGGGCAGTCTCTGACACAGCCCAGATGGAAATGCTACACATTCATAAATCAAACTGCAAGAGGTTCACTCGCTCCAGGTATCTTAACCTAGCCTCTGACATGTACAGGTGATGCTGGAGATAGTTACATCTCACTGAAACTGCCACTTCCTTGCAACAAGCTTCCAATTTACATGAAACAAAGCCCCCCCCCTTGACTCTGTTAACCCGCAACCTAGATCAATGGATGGGTGACCACAAATTCACTACTGAGGTGGTGCCCATGTCCCTCCTGGACAGAAGAAGTTGGTATTAACTACCATAGACCTTTACCTCTGTGAACATCAAAAACATAAGCATCGACAGGTGGGGCAACTCAGGATAAATATTTCTAGGCTTCTAAGGGCTCTTGGTCCGTTAGCCTAGTAACTTCTTATGAACCTATGAACCTATGTAAAAGATCCCACAGCACCTATCAAAAAGCTAGTTATGAAAATAAAATTGCCAAAGATTCCAAAGACAACCACAAAGCATTCTATAACTATGTCAAGAATCTAAATGGCAATGCTCAGATCTGCTCTGAGCTAAAACAGAATGGCATTAAATATACTGATCCGAAGGATATTGCCAATATCCTGGCAGATCAATTCAGTGCCAACTTCACCCCCCTCTCACCCCCTAAATGGCCCATCTCAATACCGGAAGATTGCCAAATTCCAGTAATAACGGCCACACAGGTACAAAATGCACTCTCTAAAGCCAAGAATACAGCATCCATGGGACCAGATGACATCCCGAGCTGTGTACTACTTGAACTACAATATGAACTGGCACCTCACCTAAGTGTCATGTTTAATCATAGCCTCACCTCAGGTTTCGTGCCCACTGAGTGGCACAGCGCTACAGTTATCCCAATCCACAAGGGGGGATCCACCTTGGATCCTGGAAACTACCATCCCATCAGTCTGACAAGCCTTATCTGCAAGACCATGGAGTGTATTATCATGGAACTTATAAACAAAGACATTGGCAACCTTCAAACACTGGACCCCACCCAGTTTGGGTTTGTGAAGGGCCGATCTTGTCTCCTGAACCTGATTGACTTCTTTGAATCAGTCTCCAGAGCCATGGACAAGGGTAAGGTGATCCACACAGCCTATCTAGACCTTGCCAAGGCCTTTGACACCATCCCCCACTCTGGAATCATAGATAAACTTACTAAGTTGGGCATTAATCCCTATGTCACCCAATGGGTTGCTAAATGGCTTACTGATAGAACCCACACTGTAAAAGTAGCCGACTCCAAATCCAGCTCCAGACAAGTGACAAGTGGAGTACCTCAGGGTTCAGTCCTGGGGCGCTCTTGTTTGGCATCTACTTCTCTGAAGTACAGGTCAACACTAAGGGACTCTGGCTAACAAAGTTTGCAGATGACTGCAAACTGGGAGCCATTATTGAATCCCCAAATGATGTGGATACTCTACAAAAGGGCCTTACAAAAACAGATGCTTGGTGCCAGAGCCATGGGCTCAAGCTCAATGCCAAGAAATGTATTGTTATCCCCTTTGGGAAAAAACATGTATCCATGAATTACCATATAGGTGGCAGTACACTAAACACAGAAAGTGTGATAAGAGACTTAGGGACACAGATGGACAGTGGTCTCACCTTCGATAACCACATTGCCACAACAGTCAGGAAATCCTTCTATGTGGCACACCTCATCACGAAGGGCTTTTCATCCAGAAAAAAGGAGGTCATTGTCCCACTGTACTCATCCCTTATTAGACCCATTATAGAATACAACGCCCCATTTGGTATGTATCTCTCAAGACATCTGCAACAACTGGAAAGGCCTCAGAAATACCTCACTAAAAGAATCACAGGCCTAAAGCAGATGCCCTACGCTGACCATCTTAAAAAACTCCAGCTATACTCTGTCGAATATCGTCTAGTCAGAGGCAATCTTTGCTTAACATACAAGGCCATGTCAAACCCAGAGCTGTTGGACATGCTACACTTAAAGAAATCCCAATCCCTCAGAGCTACACACTCCAGGGATCTAAACCTTGTCATAACAATAAACAAAACATGCTGGAGGGATAGGTTCCTGACCCAGAGACTCCCCAGACTCTGGAATAGATTGCCCATACATGTCAAGCAGAGTGCCTCTTTGGACCTCTTCAAGAGGAACCTTGACGATTGGATGGGAGAAAGGAAATTCACTCCAGGGATCACGTCAGTCGCCCTGCTAGACAGGGGTCCAGGAAAGTAAATAATGTGGGAAGAAATAGCCAGGTAATTGTTATGGCTAGGCTTGTATAGGCCCGAGGGCTGATAGCCTAGTACCAACCTATGAACCTATGAAAACAGTATCGTTCCTTTAAATAACACAACATAAACAATACAATGTTTACATATTTAGAAAACATACATATTTACAAGTATATATCTAAACATTTCTATATACCATCATTATTTTTATTCTTCCATAACTGACCCCCGCTCCTTCTTCCACAAACGTAATCTCATTTTTCATAATATGTTAGTCAAAATCCATTTCCCATTAAACAGAACTTCATTCAGTCTTTCATTCCAAGTTACCCACATTACATAAATGCATTCTTTTGTCTGCTTTCATATAGTCTTTCTTCTTGTTTTTATAACATCCATGTATAATCACATTCATACTTATAGTGTTTATATCATTAATAATCTCAAAACATTTTTCTTCAAACAACGTTTTCCAGAGTTTAACCACTCTTTCCAATTTAAAAAAAAAAAAACATGCTCTGTTGCCTTTTCCTCCCCACAAAATAAACACACTCTTTCAAATTTCTTTTATATGGTATATTCCCTTTTACCATTTATTTATTTATTACCAGAAAATTCTGACACTTTGCAATCTTAATATATAAACTTTTCCTTACCTTAATGGCTTTTATCACTTCTTGTGTTACATTTGTCAGAAATCTAACTAAAAAGGCAATAATATCTGACAAAAAGAAATTCTACTATGAACTACAACAAACCCATGTCAATAATTTTAAACTTTTCTGGTCTTCTGTCAATAGACTTCTCTCCCCAGGTACTTCCAAAACACCTTCCCCTATTAATGCTGACCCTGATACCCCTCAGCAAACTGCAGATGCTTTCAACTCTTTCTTCACTGAAACTATCCAAGCTCTAGCTAAACAACTAAATGCCAACAACTTAAACCCACCAAGTAACCTAACAAACTCTACCTTTAAATTCTCTCTACAACCTGTCTCCACATCTTACATATACAGACTCCTGCACAAACTAAAACCCTGTACCCCTCTGCTGATAAGCTCCCTCACTCTTTCTACAAAAGGCTGCTAAGGTTATCGCATATCCTATATCTATCCTCATAAATAGGACAATCAAAGAAGGAAACATCCCAGATATCTGGAAAGTCTCTCATATTATCCCACTTCATAAAGGTGGAAACTCCTTAGAATACTCTAACTATAGACCTATTGCTCTCCTCTCACCTTTAGCCAAAATTATGGAGAAATGTATCCACCATCAACTTGTACAACATCTCTCTCTTCACAACATAATAGCAAACTCTCAACATGGTTTTAGACCACATCATAGTACTACTACTGCCCTGCTTTCCTTTGTAGACACTATTAATCAAAACCGTAATAACAACCTACTCTCTTCTGCCCTCTTCATTGACCTCTCCAAAGCATTCGATATGGTCAACCACTCTTTATTAATTAATACTCTTGAATCCCTATCTTTTGCTATCCCAGCCATTAAATGGTTTAATTCCTATCTCACAAATAGAAAACAAGCTGTTCTTTGGGACAACCATATTTCTTCACTTTTTCCTGTTTCTATCGGAGTTCCACAAGGCTCGATTCTTGGCACACTTCTCTTTTCTCTCTTCATTAATGATCTTCATACTATAATCCCTCAAGCAACCTGCATTCAATATACTGATGATTCTACGCTCATCTGCTCCGCATCCTCCACCCCAGAACTTATCTCTCTTACTCAAAAAGTCTTTAATACCATAGAAACATGGTTCTCCAGTCGATTCCTCCTATTAAATGCTAAAAAAACTAAACTGCTCCTTTTCACACCCACTTCTAGGACCTCCCCCTTAAACTTCTCCATCTCCTCCAACAGTGCCACTGTCATTTCACCTGACTCTACCACTAAATTGTTAGGTATTACCATTGATAATAATCTCTTTCAACCAACACATAAACAACTCCATAAAACAAGTCAACAGAAAAATAGGATCCTTATATCGAATCAGACCATTCCTTACTCCATCTACCAGAACTAGGATTGCTCACTCCCATCTTATTTCTACCCTTCTTTATGCCTCACCTATCTTCACCAACCTCAAGAAAAACAACCTAAACAAACTAACAACCTGCTACAATAACATTGCCCGCTTCGCTAAAGGTAACACCTACAGAACTCATCACTGTGTTAACTTGAAACAACTAGGCTGGCTAGAGTATCAGAACTATCTTGCAATCCACCAACTTACCATTGCCCACAAAATACTGTACCAACCAAATAACACCCTATACTCTCTCAACTCATAATCCCTATAATAATCTCAACTCTCTCCGCTCATCTAGTAAGCTATTGACTAGTTCCATAAAATCAAACAACACTGCTGGTGACTCCATTTTTACCAATTCTGTAGGTTCAAAATGGAATTCGTTACCAAGCAACATAACAAAGATTACATCACTGCCTCTCTTCAAACAAAATATTAAACTCCACTTCCAAAATCACTGGCTCTGCTCCTGTAGCAAACCTGATTAACCTGATTCCCAATACTTCAACTTTACTTATAACTACCTCTTCTCTGACTTTACTTCTCCACTTGGCATTCTTCCCTTCCTCCCACACTGTCTTCTAATTCGCTTCCTTGCCTATTACTGTCCTAACTTCATACATTTTCATAATCTAATTCCCTTTTATTTTTTTCCCCTTATTCTTTAGTCTTTTTCTTTACCTACTTTCCCTGTATCAATATCTGACATGTATCTCTGTTTTCTCTGTATAAAATTTAATATCTTTTTTCCCTAGACTGTAACTGTGAGGGGAAGTAATTAATTCATGCACCTTTAATTTTAAGACATATAGCTTCTTATTTTCTTGTAACTATGTATGATAGAAATTAACACTTGTAGTAACAATCTTAAATTGTTCAGTTTGTTATTATTGTTTTCATTAACATGCATACTAATATTTTTATTTTTTTGTCTCTATGTACTTATTTTTGTGGAGCTTTTCTCCCCGGGCCTCTACTGAAAATGGAATTTTCTCCAGCTAGACTAGCCCGGTCAACAAATGTAAAATAAAAAATTTGCCCATGAATTTGCATAATAATATTGTTTCATCACATTCTTATACCACTTTCTTCAATTCGTCTCTAATCATCAATTTTCATTTTCCATGTTAAAGTTTTTCTTGATAATTTTACATTTTTTCATTTATATAATCTTTATCTGCTTTTTTATTCTCAATATCTCCCTATTTATTTACTCACATTTAAAGACTTTTACTATTAACTTCTCATTGTCTTCATTTACCTACTCTAATAATTCTATACAAGTTTAAAGAAGCAAAATAAACAACTCATATACAGTACATCTATCTCTTTTTACTAGATTCAATCTTGACCCTATATGAAATGCACTAATTGTACATTTTTTCATATTTGTCTGAAAAGTTATAAACATTTGATACACACACAGATATATATATATATATATATATATATATATATATATATACACACATATATATATATATATATATATATATATATATATATATATATATATATATATATATATATATATATATATATACACATACATACATACATACAGGTTCATAAGTTCATAGGTAGGTACTAAGCTATCTGCCCAAGGACCTACGTAAGCCTAGCCAACAAGGTTCCCTGGCTTATGCCACAGATGTGATCCCTGGGGTGTATTTTCTATTTCCCATCCACTCATCAATATTTTTCTTGGAGAGTGCTAATGAGGAACTTTGCTTGACATAGATAGGTAGCTTGTTCCAGAGTACAAGAAGTCTCTGGGAGAGGAATCTATCCCTCCATCATGTCCTGTTTATTGTGGTGACAAGGTTTAGGTCCCTAGTGCATGTAGCTCAGTGGGACTGGGATTTCTTTAGGTGTAGCATGTCCAACAGCTCTGGGTTTAACATAGCTTTATATGTTAGGCAGAGATCTCCTCAGAGTAGGCGATATGCTACAGAGTAAAGCTGAAGTTTTTTGAGACAGTCAGTGTAGGGCATCTGTTTGAGGCCAGTAATCCTCTTTGTGAGGTACTTCTGTGGCCTTTCCAGCTGCTGCAGATGTCTTGTGAGGTACATTCCAAAAGGGGCATTGTACTCTATAATGGGTCTAATGAGTGCCGAGTAGAGGGGAACAATGACCTCTTTTTTCCTGGATGAGAACCCTTTTGTGATGAGGTGTGCAACATAGAAGGATTTCCTGACTACTGTGGCAATGTGATTATCAAAGGCGAGACTACTGTCCACCTGGGTCACAAGGTCTCTTACCACACATTCGGCATTAAGTAGACTGCCATTTATGTGGTAGTTTGTGGGAACAGAGATTTTACCAAAGGGGATGACAATGTACTTTTTGGCATTGAGCTTGAGGCCATGCCTCTGACACCAGGCATCTGTCTCAGTGAGGCCCTTCTGTAGGATGTCCACATAATTTGGGGACTCGACTATGGCTCCTAGTTTGCAGTCATCTGCAAACTTCATTAGCCAAAGGCCTTTTATGTTGGTCTGTACTTCAGAGAAGTAGATACAAAACAGGAGAGGTCCCAGGACTGAACCCTTTGGTACTCCACTTGTCACTGGTTTGAAGTCAGATTTGGAGTCTGCAACTTTTACAGTGTGGGTTCTGTCAGTGAGCCATTTGGCAACCCATCTTGTGACATAGGGATTTATACCTAGTTTAGTGAGTTTAGCTATAATTCCAGAATGGGGGATGGTGTCGAAAGCCTTGGTGAGATCAAGATAATATGTGTGAACCACCTTACCCTTGGCTACGGCTTTGGTGACTGCCTCAAAGAAGTCGATCAGGTTCAGAACTACATATTTTTCCTAAATTGTATCCCTAACAAAAATACATCATTCTTTGAAAAATACACCCTTCACATTTTCAAAACATCACCTAAACCTTTACTTTTTTATTCAATGTCATTCCCATTTCATTTAAGCATCCATTCAGGCAAACCAAGACTTCCCTCATTCATATTTCATTCTTAGCAACCACAAATATATAATTTGCATATGCCAAAACTACTGGAATCACCACTTCCTTTTGCATTGCATATCTACCATCCTTCATTTTATAAGCTACTTCATTCACTATTGCATTCATTACTAATGCAAACAATATTTCCCTCATGAGACATCCTTTTCTTATACCACACTCCATGCATATTTCTTTACTCAGCCACTCATTCACTAACAGTCTCACTCTATTATTTTCATATGCTGACATACACACTCTCCTAATTGTATTACCTATTCCATACTTTCCATAACATCCTCCTAACCTTCCTTCCATTTGTAAAACTACAAACACCGCAAGACATACTGCTGTGTAAGTAATATGTAATACTAGTATTCATACCAAACTCACCAAGCTTTTTATATAACTTCCTATGTATTATAACACCTTAACATTACTGTTATCTAGTTTTGTTTGTTAGACTTGCTATAAGAATCTATATTACCATTTTATTCTACTTTTTTGTTAATCTGTATGTACTTATGGAGCTTTTCTCCCTGGGTCTCCACTGAAAAAGGGCTTTGGCTCAGTTGGACACTCCCGGTCAATAAATGTAAAATAAATAATAAATAAATAAATAATCCCACAAAGCATCATGCCCTACAGTATTGAATGTTGTATTAATATCACCTACAATAAGTTTTACATCATCCTGTTTACTTATAATATTCACAGTTTCTTGAACCAACAGTAATAATTCCTGGCATCCATTCTCTTTTATACCATATATACCATTTTTGTATTGTTTTTCATCCTTTCTTCTACTTTCTTCTGCATTATTCTCAAAAAAATGATATATATATATATATATATATATATATATATATATATATATATATATATATAATCTGTATTGTTTAATGTGATAGGTCTCCATTTTTTATTTAATTCTTTTCATTTTTCATCCATATAAATTTTAATATCCTATTACATAACTCTTCATAAACAAACCCTTCTTTCAGCCATTCATTCAAAAAGTTTACAATACAGTCTCTTTTCCAGTCCCTTAATTTCTTGTATGCTCCATACTCTATACCATCTGGGCCTGATACTGAATCAACATTTATTTCTTAAATACTTCATCCAATTTACTACTAATATTTTTTTTTCAAATTCTTCCTTAACCTGTTCTTGACTTTTTTTTATTTTCTAATCTCTCTTATTTTCTTTCTTTTTACTGTTATACATATTTTCTACATTTTGTAATACGATACTCATAATTTGCTTGTGTTCTTTTTACCTCTCATTTCATTTTTTCCACATCTATCATTATATGAATATCTTCCTTTACTATTTTACCCAAATATGCAGTCACCTCCTCCCTTCTCTCTTGTAAATAATATATCTGCTTAAACAGTAATGCGTTATTTTTTTCACAATTTATTTTATATATTTCCTATTCTATATCATAACACTGTCTTGTATTCATATCAAAATTCTCCAATACATTTCAGTACGTCTTTCCATACTTCTCTTTTTCTTCCTATCTTACATCATCCTGCCAATGAAAAAATATTTTATACTTCTTTTTTTAATTCAAAAAACCATTCAGATCAAGTTTTATAGAAGTCTTTCATGGCTATATGATCCCTCCATAACGCAGTGCTTCCAAAATGCCAAATTCATCCTAAAATTTCTCATTTACTCTTTTTATTCACTTTCTTCTTTTAATATTGTCACTTTCTTCCAACGCCTCCATTCATATTGCAAAATGATCTGAAAAACCTGTCTGTAGTGTATCGACATCTGAGACACACAAACCTTCTGATAAGACAAAATCATTAATTTCAGATCCAATTGCCATTCTTCAATAAGCCCAGTGGCTTTTATTCCACACAGCGAAAGTACCACATTTTATACCTTCTTGTATTTTGTTAAAATCTTTTTCTTTCTTTTACTTGATCCCTCCAAATCTCAGTTAAAGTCCCCAGCAATAATAATGTTCATGTTAGTCACCACATAATCTAATATTCGATGAAACAGATTGTCTCTTTCCTTCCATTTGTATATGCTTATAATGCTATAAATATTTATTTATTTATTTCAGTTTGATTACCGGGGAAGTCCACTGGGCCAAGAAGTGCCCATTTTCAGTGGAGGCCAACAGTATAATACAATATAGGTTACAGAATGCAAATAAAGGTTACAAAGTAAAAATACATTCAATATAGTTTGTAAAAACAAGTACATTTGAGAGTTGCAGAGAACTTGATGGCAGATTATTTTTTTATTTTTATTTTTTTTTTAATCGATATTTATATGGTTACAGTCACTTAAAGTCTGTTAGTTGTAGGTATTTTGAGAAATTAGAATAAGTATGAGAGTATAGTGGAGTAGGAGTAGGGAGTAGTTAGTTAGGTCCTATGGAATTTAAAGTAGAATGAAAGCAGGAGCATTTCCATTTGGAGGATAGGTGAAGACAAAGTTGAGTTTTGAAGGATTCTGTGTTGGGTATAGTCCTAAGTGAAGTAGGCAGAGAGTTCCATTTTTTACCTAGTGAGAAGGAGAGTAAAAGCTGGCCAGGTTTACTAATGGAGATTAGGTTTTGGATCTCAGTGATCTGTTAGGGATGTATGGAGGAAGGATGTCCTTTAAGGCTGGGCATTTATTATGGGAGAATATTAGTTAGTTGTAGATAGTCTAGGTAATTAGGGAGTTCTAGCCAGTTCAGAGAACGAAGGCTGTGGCAGTGGTGAGTTGATGTTTTGGATTTGGTGGCAAATTTAGAGATCTTATTATAGCAAGCTTAGACAAGTTGGTTGAAGGTAGGAGGAAGGATGTTGCCAGGGTATGCCTAGTGGAGTTTGAAAGGAAGTGATTGTATATAGCATACCTAGCTTTTGGTGGGTTTTCTTTATGTTATGTTGTATGTGAAGATCAAATTTGAGGTGTTCAATGGCAGTGTTAGTCTGGCTGAGAACATTGAAAGTGTTTTTGTCCACAGAGGAAACTTTGGAGGGAGAAAAATTAGTATTTTGGATTTATTGGAGTTGAGAGAAAGGTGGTTTTGGTGCATCCAGTTCTCTGTGGTGGTAAAGGCTAATTGGGTTATGGTCTGGAGTTCAGGAAGGTTTGGGGCAGAGCAGACCAAGGTAGAGTCATCTTTGGATGACTGTGATGTCAGGAATAAAGGTGTGAAGGTTGTTTATGAAGATGTTGAAAAGCATGGGTCCAAGGATGGATCCCTGAGGAACGCCAGTAGATGTAGGCAAAAAGGAAGAGAATGAGTTCTTCCATTTGACTGCTTGAGATCTATCAGATAGGTAACTGGAGAACCAGGAAAGAGTGTTTGGGGAGAGTTTGAGATTAGCCAGATGATGAAGAAGGTGTGTGTGGGAGATGGTGTCAAAAGCTTTTGAAAGGTCTAGCAGTACTGTGGATACAATGAGTCCAGAGTCTCGAGCTTGATTGATAGTTTCTAAGAAGGATAGTAATGCAGTTATGGTACTGTGACCAGGATGGAAGCCATGCTGGGTGGGTGTAAGGAGGTGATTTTGAATGAGATAGGAGAATTGGTGGTGGTTTCTAGAATTTTAGATATTGGAGAGAGTGACAGAAGTTAGAAATAGTTGTTTTGCCTCCTTAGAGGTAGGATGTAGGCTGAGCGCCAAAGTTTGGGTATGACTCAGTTAAGGATCTATTAATCAGAATACTAATTACCTTCAGCTGCATGTTTGAGGAAGGAAGGGGAATGTTGTCAGTAGAACCTGTCTTTAAAAGCTTTTTATAAAGATGTGGATACAGGTTTGAGATGGAAATTGGGGGGATTATTATTTGGGTTGTTGGGTGGAGAGGAAAGGGAGTTAGGTGGGTTGTTATTAGGAAATGTTATGGTTAGTTTAGCTATGGATTCAATGAAGAAGGTATTGAAGTGGGAGCTAAGTTCATTGTTGGATAGATTAGGATTGGGGCAGGGGTTGTTTTGAGATCCAGGATGAAGAAGGGAATTGACTGATTTCCAAAATTGTTTAGGGTTTTTATTGTTATTGGACTGAAGTTTAATATAGTAGTTTTTTTTGTCTTTGGTAATGAGTTTCTTTACTTGGTTGCGGAGTTGGGTGTATAGAAGTAAGGTAGAGGATAGTTTATTTTTCTGGTAGAGCTTCCAGGACTTGTCTCTGTGTGATTTGTTTAGTTTCTTTGGTCAACCATGGTGCAGAGTTAGTTTTGGCTATTTCTTAGAGGGGCTAGGGAGTTGAGAGTATTTAGGAAGATGGAATTGAAATGTTCAACAGCATTGTCAAGTGGGAGGATATTTAGAGGTTGCCAGTTCATTTGTTTGAAGATGTTAGAGAAAATTAAGGGGTTAAAGTTACTGAGGTTACGAGTTTGAATGTAGAGGTGTTGCTGTTGGGTGGAGCTGTTTGATCGATGGATGAAGGCAGGGAGATGGTCACTGAAAATGTCAGGGATAGTGCCACTGGGAGTGATTTTGTTTGGATGGGAGACTAGAATCCAGTCTAAGATGGACCCTGGGGGGTGGTTTTTGTTAGGGCGAGAAGTTGAGGAGATTACTTGGGTGAAGTTTAGAAGGTTAATGGAAAGTGAGGGTGATGGTGAGTTGGTTTTACTCCAGTCGATATTGACATCGCCTAGAATATATGTTTCATATTTTATTTGAGTTGAGGATAAACATATTCTCTCCATCCTCACATCCACAGCCATTAACTTTCCTGTCTTTACCACTGTTGCAGCTAATATTTTTACTATTTATTTGACACAACTTTCTTCACTTATCAGGAATCTTGTATACTTTGTAAGAATATTATCTATGTCGTATTTAGCACACCAGTCCAGTATTCATATCCTTCTTAAAATATTAATAACGCTATTCATATTTCCTGAAAGAATTCTAAAATTATTACTTTTCCCTCTTTTTAAACTTAAAGGAAACATTTTAAATTTTAGTTTTCTTATGTTTTATTCTTATTCCAATTGAATATTTTTTGGGTTTATGTACAACTATTCCTTGAGCCTCAGAATCAGGTTTTTCACTATTTTCATCAACTGAAGCACATCTCAAACTATGCCTTACCTTTCTTTTGAATCTTTGCTGATGTATTTTTAAATCTTCTTTTCCTTACTCTGGTAGCTATTGGATTTCTTTACTTAAGATTCTTTACACTCCGTTCACAAACAACAGACGTATCACTTTCAATTTCTTCTTCATTTCCAATACCCTCAGTACAGTTATCTTCATTCTCCTGAAATATACCAGTTTTATCTTTTATTATTTCATTCTCATTTTCTTTAGCATCTTTCCTCCCACTTCGTCATTACTTCCAGGTATTACAATACCTTCTTCACCATCCTGTTCAACATTACATTGCTTTTTTTTTTAAAATCAAATAAAAATGCCCTTCACTTTTACAAATTATAAATTCATTTTCATACTTATTCCTCATATGACTTTCTCCTCACATGATTACATCTGAAGTTTGTACACTCATTTATTACATTACTGACATCTTCTCAAAAAAGACAAGTTTCTGGCTGTCCCCTATGCCTAATTGCTACTCTATTGCCATTTATATATATATATATATATATATATATATATATATATATATATATATATAAAACACTTAGAAAATGCTTTATCACACATTTTTTACATTTTAAAATAACATCCACTCCCCCATTCAAAAAAAACCTCCTCTCATCTTTAACTTTCATGATATTAGAAACTGAATAACTTATAATTGAAAAATAATTTTTAGCATTTTTAAGTCAATTTCTTCAGCACACAATTGAACAAACACTTTTTAGTTGAGTCCCCTGCCTGGAAGATATGCATTCATTCCATGAGTAACATTCTCTCTTTTTTCACAATTAAGAAAAAATCGTTCCATTAAGTATTCTTTATCAAATGTTAATAAGTCACAACATCAATCAAGGATGAAATTATTTTGCTCCAAAATCCAAAGGTAAGACTAAATTCTTCACCACAACATATCTACTGTTTTCTTTTTTATCCAAACAGCAAAACTGTTTTTCTTTTTAATAAAGTTTACAGTACCATTTGTTCTTCCAACTGTATCAGCATTTGATGATGTCAGGTAGTGCCAGCTGTGCCAGGGGGAGTAGGGCAGTGCATGTTTAACATAAGCCAGCATAGCTAGTTAGACTTTTCTAAAAAAATTATATATTTGAACATCAAACTGATTTGTACAGATGCTTGTTTTAAACATGTATTGTAAAGTTGTTTGCATTAAAAATGGATCAACAGTAGGTTCTGCTGGACAGAAAAGAAATATACATGTATGTCAGACTGTACTGTTGAAACTGATCAAATCTACATATTTTAACAGAGGATACTGGAAGGGAAAGGGGTTAAGCACAGCCCAGCTAATCTTAAGAAATATAGCCTGAAATTAAATGATTTGGTTTAGGGCATAAAGATTTTAGCTCACAAGTCTAAATGCAGCAAGAGATGTAATGTCTGTGAAAAGCCTGGGCTCGGATCCTGCTCTGTTGTCCTTAGAGGTGAAATGGCTTGTTAGTTTCTGTAGGAAGGGTGGAAGTATTGGAACTGTTTTACAGTTTCCTGATGTTGTAATAAACCTTAGCTAAAGTGCTATGTGTGTGTGTGTGTGTGTTGTGACAAATCAGTGCTGGATCCTGTGTAGCAACCAAACAGTCAGGTGACCAGATAAGATGTCATTCTGTAGCCAGCACTGAAATTCTATTTGAATACTAGTGAGAGACATGAAGTGTGCACTCTGTTTTTGGACCTGACAAGACACTCATCCACTTTCATCTTGCTTTGATTCAGCAAGTAACTAGGGATCAATAATTCTTTAGGCAGTAAGTGAGATTAGCTAAATTTTTTTTCCTGTATCTGTCTGAGTCTTTCCATTTGTGTTGTTTTTAATATTTCCTGTGAATGAAAATCTGGTGTTTGCTGTAAACAGACATTCAGCATTTTCATGCTTTTGTATTACTTATTATTAAATATATCTAAACCTTTCATTGTGGCTGGTCTTTTAGAAACTATTAACCTTTGAGCTTACTTGCATTTATTTAGTGGCACTGTGGCTCCATGTTCCTGAAAGTCTTGCTGCCTGGTTAAACACTACCATTTGTATAAGTATTAATTTTACTAAGTGTAATTGGGTACCCTGGTAAGAGCCTTAAAGTAGCTGGCTTCAGGTGTTCTGGGAGAAGAAAATCTATCTTATAGTCTGGGTGGAAGTGGCAGAGTGGGTAAGCTGTGAAAGTCTTTCCCAGGTGTGTGTGTGTGTGTGTGTGTGTGTGTGTGTGTGTGTGTGTGTGTGTGTGTGTGTGAAAATCAGATCCGAAAGAGACTGTGTATGAAAGCTACTTTGAACATGTATAGTGAGAGCAGAGATTTCACTTTGAGGGTGGTGGAAGACATGGCTAGAAACACCCGGCTAAGGCCTCAGCTCAATAGTGGTCAGTGGGAAGTCTTATTTTGGGCTTGGAGAGAAAGCCCAATCTCTGGACTGGAGTATGCATCCTCTGTGTGCTCTTAAGGGAAATTGTACTTGGTGCAGAGGGCTGCATCTGAAAATACTGTGTGTGTCTATTTTACTCACACTGAACATTCCTAACTGTGGCAGTGGTTAGAATTGAGACTCCTTCATAACTGGCCCACAGGAGGGAAATCACATATTGGTGAACAGCAGTATGGATATTAATTGAACTTCTGTAGCCTGTAAGCAGTTGTCACTAAAGATATGTGTACTCTCAGCAGCAACAAGGTAGACATATAGAGTTTCATTTTTTTGTAACAGTTTAATTTTTTTTTTAGTTTAATTTAGTCAGGGAAAGTAGGAAAAGATGTCAGGAGAGGATTATGGCAAGTTGACAGTAAAACA
Organism: Protopterus annectens; assembly: GCF_019279795.1. Classification (NCBI taxonomy): domain Eukaryota; kingdom Metazoa; phylum Chordata; order Ceratodontiformes; family Protopteridae; genus Protopterus; species Protopterus annectens. The sequence continues at coordinate 1,658,461,423 of NC_056729.1, forward strand.
GTTGGCTAAAGTGTGCAAATCCAAAGGGCTGGGGTATGGCAACCTGACAAAAAATAAATTATTTCAGCCTTAGCTGCACCTGCAGCACAGCCCAGCAAACAGGAAGACAACCAGTCTGGTGATGGGGACGTGCAGACTTCAGAAACAGGATAGTTCACCTTTTCCTTAGAGGACTTAAAAAGCCATCTGGAGTTAAAGAGACTCTTGAACTGGAGGAAAACATATGGAATTAGAACTGGCAGAGAAACTGCGGTATTTGGAGCATGAAGAAAATGAGAAGCACCAACAACATGAGAAGGACATGCTGACCGACAGGAACATGGAGGTAATGGAGAAGGGAATAACCGATGCTGACCGACAGGAACATGGGGTAATGGAGAAGGGAATAACTGATGCTGACCGACAGGAACATGGGGTAATGGAGAAGGGAATAACCAATGCTGACCGACAGGAACATGGGGTAATGGAGAAGGGAATAACCGATGACCGACAGGAACATGGGGTAATGGAGAAGGGAATAACTGATGCTGACCGACAGGAACATGGGGTAATGGAGAAGGGAATAACCGATGCTGACCGACAGGAACATGGGGTAATGGAGAAGGGAATAACCGATGCTGACCGACAGGAACATGGGATAATGGAGAAGGGAATAACCGAAGCCCAGAAGCAACAAAGGTTAGTAAATTTCTTCCGCAATTTACAGAGGGGGATAATTTTGATAGTTTTATTCATATATTTGAAAGAATATGTAAACAGTGTAATGTAGATCAAGGGCTCTGGGTATGGTTCCTGTCCCCCTTACTTCATGGTAAAGCTGGAACTGCTGTTTCTAAATTGTCTGATATTGATTGTTCAAATTATGACAAGGTTAAACAATGTTTATTAGAATGTTTTAAATTGGCACCTGAAGCTTACAGAAAAAGAAAATTGTGAGCATAGACGTATGGCAGATGAAAGTGTATGTGATTATATTGCTGAGCTAAGCACCTATTTTCATAAGTGGGTGAGTGAGTGTCAGGTCACCAATTTTGAAAGGCTGGCAGACCTTTTGGTGAGGAAACAAGCCCTCAGCACAGGCTGACAGTGAGACACCGCTGGCAGAAGTTACCAGACTTCCTGTGGAAGGGGAGCTGAGAGGGTCACAAAGGTAGAGTTCAGACAGGCTCATGTCTCAGACACTACATTACAAGGATTGAAGGAGTTAGCTAAGGAAGCACCTGATTCTCAAGGAAAAGGGGAGTCTGTATACTGGAACAAAGGGTTACTGTATAGAGAGTGGACCCCTTAGGGAGGGCTAGAGGGTGAGGTAATACAGCAGTTGGTAGTGCCCAAAGCCTACCATCTGGCACTTCTAGCCATAGCCCATGACATTCCTTTTGCAGGTCATATGAGCATAAAGCATACTAAGAGATGTATTATGCAGAACTTTTATTGGCCTGGGAATGCCAGGAATGTAACAGGGTACTGCAGAACCTATAAGCGGTGCCAAAACGTAGGCAATGCTGGAGACTAGGTCAAAGCTCCTTTGCTGCCTTTGCCTGTGATTGAGGAGCCATTTCAGAGGGCAGCTATGGATATTCTGGGGCCTCTGAGTACCCCAAGTACTACAGGGAAGAAATAAATCCAAGTTATAATAGAGTATGCTACTAGATACCTTGAGGCAGTGGCTCTGTCATCTATTGAGGCAGAGAAGATGGAAAATGATTTGTTAGATATTTTCAGCAAGGTAGCTTTCCCAAGAGAAATACAGACTGACAGAGATGCCAGTTTCATGTCAGATCTACTGGCTTGTCTGTGGGAGCACTGTGGGGTGAAGCACCTAAACACTACCACCTACCACCCACAGACTAATGGTCTTATGGAGAGTTTAAACTCTACACTGAAGACAATGCTAAGGACATTTGCAGACCAGTTTAAGAGAGAGTGGGATAAATATTTGTCCCATCTGCTGTTTGCATACAGAGAGGTATCCCAACAATCCACAGGTTTTTCACCATTTGAGTTGATATATGGTCATAGGGTGAGGGGGGACCTTGGATTTGATTCATGATAAGTGGGAGGGTGAGTGTGAATCCCACAAAGAGTCTATCATGGCCTATGTCCTAAACTTCAGGACAAAGCTTAGGGATCTCACGGGCTTGGCCCAAGAGAACCTGGAAGAAGCCACACAGCAGAAAAAGGTCTGTTATGACAGGAAAGTTAAAGTCTTAGAGAATACTGTGGGGCATCAGGTTATGGTGTTCATTCCTGTCAGACACAATAAGCTGCAGGCAACTTGGGAAGGACCTTTCCAAGTGGTAAGGAAGGTCAGTGATGTTAACTACATGGTAGAACTGCTAGGCAGGAGGCAAGGGCACAAACTGTACCATGTTAACATGATGAAGCCTTGACAAAATAGGGAGGCCCTTATGATGAGTATTTGTAGGGGGTGGCAGGAGGAGTCTGAGGGAGATCTGATGACTGCTCTCCTCAGTGAGGCTTGGACGGACACCTCAGTGGAAGGGGTGGCAATGTCCCAGCAGCTATCACAGGAGTTCGGGGACATGTCCACTGGGAAACCCGGGTGTACCCACATGGTCCAGCACCATGTGTATAAAGGACTCCAAAGACACATCAAGCAGACCCCTTACAGAATGTCTGAATGAGTGAGACAGACTTTAAGGGAGGAGATACAGAAAATGTAGGAACTGGGAATAATCCATGAGTCCAAGTCCAGCAGTCCTTGGGTCTCCCCACTGGTGCTGGTACCAAAGAAGTATGGCAGCACCAGGTTCCTTGTGGACTATAGAAAACTAAACAGTCACCCAAAGTCAGATGCTTACCCCATGCCTAGGACAGATGAAGCCTTAGAGCAGCTGGGTGGGGCTAAGTATCTGACCACTACTGATATGATCAAGGGCTACTGGTAGGTTCCCTTGACTACCACCACCAGAGAGAAGTCAGCTTTGTGACTTCTTTCAGATTATATGAGTTCACAAAGATGCCCTTTGGGCATACCTCTTATCCTCTTAGAGCAAGAAATCTGGACAATGCCATAAAAAATGGGGGTGGGGGGGCAAAGACCCGAAAATAGGGACACTTTTTAAATGTTGCTCTTATAAACTTAGAAAGTTAATAGAATATCAGATTTTGCATTAGCATGCATTTTCTGAAGGGTATGAAGTCTGAAACTCAATTGTACGTCTTTATTTTCTCACTTCAACCCTCCATTATTTGCCGAAGATTTGCCAGAAAACCACAATTTTATGAGAAACTGACCAAAAATATGAGGCAAAAATCTGGACATTCTGCAAAAACCTGTACAGTTGAGAGGTATGCATTTGGGATGAAAAATGCCCCTGCAATCTTCCAGAGGCTGGTAGATCATATCCTAGTAGGAGCAGATTATGCCCTTGCTTATCTGGATGATATTGTCATGGATGGAGCAGTGGTGGAGCGGTTTGCATTTTCATCTCACAGCAAGAGGTTCTCCATTTTGATACTCAGCTGTGGTGCCTTCTGTGCGGAGTCTGCATGACCTCCCTGTGTTCATGTGGGTTCCTCTTGGTGCTCCAGTTTCCTCCCACATTACAAAACATGAGTCTGAAGCATTTTTCCCTGGGCCTCAGCAGAAAATTGTCTTGTTCCAAGCTGGACTTTCCCAGTAAACAAATGTTAACTAAATAAATAAATAAATAAAATAAAATAAATATCTACAGCCATTCCTGGCAAGAGCACCTTCAGCATGTCAGGGAGGTCCTGGACAGACTGCAAGGAAAGGGTTGATCATTATGCCCAGTTAGTGTCAGGTAGGTATGGCAGAGGTCTTCCACCTGGGACATACAATGAGAAGTGGTATGATCAGACCAAACCTGCCAAAGTGGAAGCTATTGAGGTATGGCCTGCCCCTTTTACCAAAAAACAGGTGAAGGCATTCTTGTGGACAGTGGGGTACTACAGAGAGTTTTGTCTCCACTGATAGTACCATAGGTGATCTCCTCACAGACCTGACAAGGAAAAAAACAGGCCGGATAAGGTTGTGTGGACCTCGGCCTGCAAGCAGGCATTCCAAAACCTAAAAGAGGCTTTGGAAGGACCCTCTTTGATAGCCAGTCCTGATTACAGCAAAGAATTTGCTGTAAAGGTGGATGCTTCAAACCATGTGGTGGGAGCTAAACTCATCCAGGTTTCCTCGGAGGGCGAAGAACACCCTGTGATCTCAGACATAGACTCCAAGCCAGACAGGAATGTTATGCAGCTGTAGAAAAAGAATGTCTAGCCATAGTATGAGCACTGCAAAAACTTCAGCCCTATCTGTATGGAAGGAAATTCACTGTGGTCACAGACCACAATCCCTTAACTTGGCTACAGTGAGCCAGCCAGAAAAATGCCATGTTATTAAGATGGAGCCTAGGGTTGTAGGCATATGACATGACAACGCAGCACCATAGTGGGGTCAGTTTTGTCAATGCAGATGGGCTCTCAAGACAGGGTATGGATTAATGTATTCCCAGACAGGCTCATTTCTCTCAAGCAATATTCCTCCTGGGCCACTTGAAAAACTATCTTGAGTATTCAAAAAGGGTGTATGATGATGTGTGGCAGTGAAAGAAATGTTATTAACCAATGAAGTTTTAATTTAAGGAAATTCAACGATTAAGCATGCAAGAAGACATTTAGACAGCATAAACAAAAATAAAATCACTGTATCTTCTCTCCCAGGTCTCAAATTTAATGATATTACAGCAATGAACCCTAAGCTACCTAGCTGTGAAAACAAAATACAATTGGAATATAATCCATGCAGGGACAAATGACTTAAACTGTGCTTCCACTCATTACACAAACAATTCAGTTCTGTAAATGGTATTTAAATGCTGCCAGAAGTTTTAGTTAACATCACTCTTAGTGAAACCATTCCTTATTCAAGATAGTTGGGCTATCAATAAACTAAAAGCTCTTATGTATAACAACTGGTTAGACCAATACACTTGGTATATAACATTAAAGTTGCTACAAACTGGGAATAATATACCAGTGATTACAATCTGTATTCAAAGGACAATTACCATCTTGGGGCTCCATTCGCGTCAGGAAAGCATTCAGAATATGGATATATATATATTTTTTTTTTGCGGAAGGGGGTTACGGAAAGAAAAGCATGAATATTAAACAAAGAAAACCTAATGCAACTTTAAATAGCTTCTTCGTTCATAGATTCATATGTGTTTAGTAGGCTAATGACCACAAGGGCCTTTTTAAACCTAGCTATGCATCCCAAATCTCTGACAAGTTCTGATACCCTTAATAAGTGTAAGCATGGACCTGTGAGATGAACCATTTACAGGTTATCTGTGTCCATTAGAGACATAGCAGCCAAACCAGGGAGGACTTTCTGGTTTCCCATTCAGCTGTCCAAGTTGCACTTGAATTGGATTAGGGAGGAACTGCTTCACATGGATGGGGAGCCTGTTCTATAGATGGGGTAGCCTCTGGAATACATACCTATCTCTCCAGCAGGTCCTATTTGTATCACAGGCAAGGGTTAAGTCTTTACAATGGATAAATCTGGTGCTGTTTGCTTTGTGGATATGCAGGATGTCTATCACAGTGGGGTCTGACAATGCCCTGCATGCCAGACATATATGTCTCCTCAATAGCCTGTAGGAGACAGAATACATGGATAGGGCCTTGAGGTGATTTGCATAGGAAATTTTACTTATGTCCTGAATTCTTTTAGTGAGGAACCTCTGTGGACATTCCAACTGCCGGATGTGCCTAGTTAGGTACATACCAAAGCCAGGTCAAGGTAGGCGGTATATACTGTTTGTAATGCTGAATGCTTGAGAAACAAGTTTGGTGAACTTACTAGGATAATAAAAGAAGAAAGATACAAAATTATTGTAGTTGTAGTATCTTGGAACACAACAAACCTTTAGTTAAGTAATTTACAAAATATGATACAGGTGCAATGCTAGGGGAGGAGGTGTGACTATATATGTATATAACAGTATTTCATCTTCTTTGGTTAAAAATAGATGAGTTGGAAGGTGTTGTAGTTCAGATAACCGAGGATACAGGAACCAAGCATTTAAACATAGCAGTATGAGATCAAAGCCTAAGTATGAATACAAAAACACACTGAGAATATTTACAGAACCTAAACAAATATCTAGACATGAAAAACATTGTTCTAATGGAGATTTTAACTATCCCAAAATTTCATGGACTATTCTGACAACTGACACAGGAAATTACAGACCCATAAGTTTGACTAGTCTTATATGTAAGGCCATGGAAAGAATAATCAAGGACCTGATAAATAAAGGTATAGAAAACCTCCAAACCCTGAACCTGACCCAATTCGGCTTTGTCAAAGGCAGGTCATGCCTAGTGAATTTGGTGGATTTCTTTAAGAAAGTCACTAAGGTAATGGATGAGGATAAAACAGTACATACGGCATTTCACACAATTCCCCACTCAGGTATTTGTGGAAGACCACTAAAAATTTGCAGATGACTGCAAGTTGGGGGCAATCACTGAATCCCCCAGTGATGTAGATATCCTTCAGGAAGTTCTAGATAGACAAATGATTGGTGTCAGAACCATGGCCTAGAACTAAATGAGAAAAAATGCATTATCATACCCTTTGGGAAGTTAAATACCCCTACAAATTGCAAGATAGAGCATACCCCTAAGAGTAGACTCAGAGGAGAGAGATCTAGGTACACAGATAGATAGTAGCCAGAATGTTGACCACCATGTGTCCACAGTGGTGAGGAAGTTCTTCTATGTGGCACAACTTTGTAATGGGCAATGTTTGAGTAATAAGTTTGGCTATCTTTCTGGAATAGTAAAAGAGCAAAGTTACAAAATTATTGTAGTTGTAGAATCTTGGAACACAACAAGGAAATCATGGTCCTACATTTCTCAGCCCTCATTAAATCAATAATCATGTGCAGTGTGCATTTGGCATGTATTTGACTAGGCACTTACAGCAGCTGCAGCAACCCCAGAAGCTCTTCACAAAGAAAACACAGGGTGTAAACAACATGTCCTATGCAAATTGACTAAATTCCCTATCCCTTTACTCTGTCTCCTATGGACTATTAATGCTTGACCTATGCCTGACCTACAAAGCCCTCACAAGTCCAGCCTTGATGGAGATGCTACACATCCACAAGTCAAAGAGCACGATGGGTAACCGATCTAAGGTTTTAAATTAGCTACCCAAACAAAACATGCTCTAGAGACAGATATGTGTCTCAGAGATTGCCCCTTCTTTGGAACAGGCTTTCTATTCACATTAAGCAGATCCCTTCCCTCGTCCTCTTCAAACACAGTATGAAACCATGGATGGGGAATCACAATTTCACACCTGAGGAAGCACCTGTGTCCCTTATGGACAGTGGCAATCTGTAAGATATTCAAGGCATAGGTACAAACGCATGCCATCCATTTTCCCCTAAGGGCTATATACTGTGTAAAATGGGTTATATCGGCTAGGCTTGTAAGCGCTCTTAAGCTGTTAGCCTGGAAATCTCCTATGAACCTATGAACCCATGAAAGCATCCTATAAAAAGAATTTGGAGATATTATTTTATTACATGATGTGTTAAAGATAGTCTATGAAAATACCAGAAGCAAGAATACTTTTACCTACAGATAATCTTAATGTAACCTGTAATTTGAGAGGAGGTGTGCCACTTAGACCTTCTGACTGTTATTCTTTAATGTTTCATCTGAAGTTAAAAACACATAACATTAGGCCAGCTAAAAGATATAACAATGACATAACTGATTATTAACATCTATTAAGTTTCATCAAAAATATAAACTGGCATAAACTTACAATGGGAACTGATTATCAAAATAACTCTACAAAACCATTTAAGAAGTAATGGTGAAGTAACATGCAACTATAAAGGTAGAAAATCTACATACTCATTATGGTGGAATAAAGAATTATGTAAATTATACAAGAAAGCAGAAACTATATAAGGCATATAAAAACGTTTCCCTACAGTTGTAAATAAATGAACTCTAAATACCATTATTAGCACATTAAAATGCTCATTTAAAACAGAAAGATTTAAATATGATAACAAACTGGCTGAAGATTCCATAAATACGAAAACATTTTTATATATATATATATTCTATTAACAACTGTAGATCTTACATAAGTCCTATAAAGATTAATGATGCATTGATATGAGTTAATAGAATGATTGCAAAAGACTTTAATAGATGCTTTGTAAACATCTACAACGATACAGACTTCAATTATTAAACAGCTTTGATAAGACATAGTTGCTTATGGAATTTGTCCAGCAATTTCTTTGGAAATAGGTTCATAGGTGTGTACTAGGCTAATGGCCCTGGAGCTTTTACAAGCCTAACCCATAGGATTACCCTGGCATCGTGCCACCCAACATTAGTTTCCAGTGCCTCTGTTGAGTAGAGCCACTGGAGTGATCTCTGGGGTGAATTTTTTATTTCCCATCCGCTCATCAAGATTTCTCTTGAAGAGGGCCAGTGAGGTGTTCTTGAATAGGGCCAGTGAGGTGCAAAATAATCAGTCCTGCCAAGTTCTGAACCCAGGGCCCTGTACATGATAAAAAATAAGCAGAATTAATAAAGCCACATCATTGGAAGTTGAAATAACACAGATATATTATTAATGATAAATAATGAAATTACTGCAGTATTGTACATTGTCTTTAATAAACTTATATAAACTTGGAACTCTTCCCTGGTTTTGGAAGTCACATAAAACACCTATTTATAAGATAAATTATAACTCATCAGTTTAATATCTATTTTTAGGAAAATGTTATGAAATATGAATTACTGAGCTTCTGGTAAAAGCAAGTACAGATACAGCAGTGCAAGATATGGATCAATGTGGAACATTTTAACATCATTATCAGATATTTATCTTTCTATTCATATATGTCTGAACTATTTTACCATGTTCATTAGGTAGGCATTATAGCATAAGAAGCTGTTTAGCAGAGAAAGAACAGTACAGCCCATCGGTAAATGGGCCAGTTTTGTCATATAACAGCCTCCTTTAAGGTATTCTATGAAGCTTATTATTTACTTGATTTCTGTTCGGTAAAGTTGCTGCATGTATTGAAATGTTCCACAACCATGAGTTCAGATATTGTAAAACACTAGTAAACACATGGGAGTTACCTGATGACAAGGCAAATTTAATAGGAAGATTACAACATGTCAGTCAAAAAAAAGGGTTGCAGTATAAACCTTTATGTAATACTAATGTTTTCTGTCCTACATGGCTAACTAACTGTGCTGATTTTCTTTCATTTTTATTTATGAAATGTCTGTGTTTAGAATGCAGGGAAGCAGAGCATCTGTGTTTGGAACGGTTGACTAATTTTGACAGTTTGAGGAATGAAGTTAACACCTTCATTCTTATGCAGGGCAGACCCTACTTGTACAGTTGCATCCCCCAAACAAAAAAAAAAAAATATATATATATATATATATATATATATATATATATATGTGTGTGTGTGTGTGTGTGTGTGTGTGTGTGTGTGTGTGTGTGTGTGTGTGTGTGTGTGTGTGTGTGTGTGTGTGAAATGAAAATGCTCTGAGCTTTCAGAACAAAACTTTTTTTCCCTAATTGTCCTCATAGTCACATAAAACACCTATTTTGTATCAAAAACACTATATAATATTATGTTACATGAGACGACGGAAAGAGTCACTTTTTACGAGTAAGTTTTTATGTTGGAGTAAAAGTTAAGTCCAGTCTTTTGCACTAGTTGTGGGTATTAATTGTTATGCAAAATCTTAGGTTTCCATAAACAAATGATCCACTCTGGGCATTTGAAAATGAGACACCCATTCTGGGTTCTAATCAAATCTAAAAAAACATGCTACAATACTCTGTTATCCACTTTCATTTACTAGTGTTTTCAATTAACTTTATGCAAGTTAATAAGGTCCATACAGTGGCATTGGGGGGGAGGGTGGTCCACACCAGGCAGAAGACTTCAAAAGTACTAAGTAATTAAAAAAAAAAAACCTTCTTAACGGAGTGGTGGCATCTTCTTTAAGGAGGACCATGCATGCATCACCTGCACGCCACCACTGATGTAAACTTGTAAAGTCATTCCACACTTACATGCAGAATTTAAAATAGTCATTCCAGTGAGAGACAAAGTAAGGCAAGTGTGTGTGTGTGTGTGTGTGTGTGTGTGTGTGTGTGTGTGTGTGTGTGTGTGTGTGTGTGTGTGTGTGTGTTATGTATGTGTGCATGTACGTTTGTATGTACAGAGAGGGCTGAGAAGCTCACAAAAAATCCAGATGTTATTACTTTGTAGGTCCATGGCAATATTAGTCTTCCTTTTGACTGGTACATATCTCAATGCTCTTGGACCTTGGAGAGGGGGAATCCCAACACTTTTAAATGGCATGTTATGATGTATGTCTAAGAAAGTAATGAAATAAAGCAAGATATCCAATAAAACTGTTAGCTGACCTTAAAGAATAGATGACAAAATAAAAATAGATAGAATTTAGTTGGTGAAACATTATACACTAAAGAATACATTATCTAGAAATGATCTCAGTCTTCATTATATTCTCTTTAACAAGCATAATAACCCAATAATGTTAGTAGACTGCAGTTTCCTTAGCTGTTCTGCAGAAAACAAAATGCAATGGCTTACAGAATGATGAAAAAGATGAACAATACTCTGGTGCAAATAAAAGGTAAAAGAGGAAACCAGCTCTGTCACACAGGGGGATAAATCCTTGCCTGAGCTCCATATGGTCCAAATTCAAAAAGCACATTGGGCCTTCAAAGAACTGTTAATGGGGTGATGGGAAACCATATCATAGTGAGAGATATGTTTCTTATAGTGCTAAAAATCTGACCATGCCCTTGCAACTCCCACTCTAATATCACCCTCCCCATCCAACCACTGCCTTTCTTTCGACTCCACTAACTACCTTGATTATAGCAAGCTCAGATGCTCATAAGCCTAGTACTTATTATACAGCAGGAACTTCTTATTGTTATATTTGTTAATGTCTGTTATGTACTTCGCAGATAAAGATTCTAGTTGTCTACTGATGTACTATGTTCTTCATCTGTAAATATGTTGTAAGTAATTGCTATGTTAAATTGTTAATCGCTATGTAATCCAATGTAACTACTGTCTGTTTATTTTAACTGTGGAGCTTTTCTCCCCGGGCCTCCACTGAAAATGGACCTAGGTCCAGTCGGACACTCCCGGTCAACAAATGTAAATAAATAAATAAATAAACAAATAAATAAATTATTTTTACTTCTGCAGCGATTGTGCATATTTATTGATATTGATGGTATACCTTTCAACTGTTCAGATTTTCACAGAATGTCCAGATTTCTGCCACATATTTTTGGTCTGTTATTCATAAAATTGTGGCTTTCAGGCAAGTTAGAAAATAATGACAGACATTTGAGTTACAGACTTCATACACTTCAAAAATTCATGCTAATGCAAAACCTGTTATTCTGTCAACTTTCTAAGTTTGTAAGAGCAATATTTAAACATTTTCCCAATTTTTGGGCCTATATTCCACTTTTATTTATGGCTTTATCCAAATTTTGGTTGGGGGTATGTGTGGATTGTGATGACAGAAGTTAGAGTAGACTTTTATGATGGAAATGTTCTGAATTGTTATGATGGAAATGTTCTGAATTGGGCAGTTTTGTCATTATTGGTTCATACATTTTGTTTCATTGCTTGCTGGAAAAATGTTCAAAACAATAAATTTAAAACACGCTGTAACAAGTGTGCTGTATTATACAAGGAATATAATTTCATACAATCAGGAAGGTGATCAAATAACACGTGCATGTTTGCATGGTCCTAAATATGTGTGCAAGGGGCCTGTGATTTGAAAACAGCCCAAAAGTAAACTTTATCCGCCACTCTGGCCAGTCCATTTTCTTTGAATGTGAGTTTTAATGGCAAAGAAGTTGTAATGCTAATTGTGAGATTGTATTGATTTGTTTAGCAAATGCCTATCAGTGTTCGTGCTATAAAATTTAAAATAAAACTTTTAAATTAAATTCAAATAATCATTGTAGACGTAAAGTAGAAAACAGTATGCACATTACAGTGTTTGTGGTAAATGAAGAGAAATAGCCAAGTAATGGGACACTGGAATAGTTGCTGGGGGGGGGGGGCCTATTTGACCATGATCTTGTGAAGGGGGGCAGCTAACTCAAAGACAGCCCCTGGTAGCACAAACACTAGCTATGCCACTGAGTAGCAATGTCTGACCAGTTTAAAAGTGGCCCTGAAATTTAACACTGACAACTATTTTAGAGCCAACACCTAATCCATTCAGTAATATAAGGCTTGATTTATTTTTTAACAGAAAATTGTCATTGCATGAGGGTTACTCTCAGCATGGTTTTCCTTCCGAGGAATTTTTCAACCAGATCTGCTGTAGTCCTATTGAAATTATTTACAAAGTATGCTAGCCCTATATCTGACTACAACTCATTATTTTGTGCACATTTAAGAGTTGACATTTTCGGGTCTATATTTACTGATCAAACAGCATGTTCCTCTAATGCTCATTCATTGTAAACATAGCAACAAAAGTGCATTTCAGCAAAAGGCTATATGATCGTAAAGCATATCATCGAACAGTCATAGTTAGCCAACATAAACAAAATGGCAGGTAGTATGTACTAATCAGCACATTAGGGATAAGGAAATATGCCCTTTCCCCAATGTAATGTGATCTCGGAAATTGTTATATGTAATTAGCAGGGGGGGTGCAGCTCACCACATAATAAGGATGAGCTGTTTACCAAATCCTCCTCATATGCGGGGCTGCACCCCCCCACACCCTCCACTAATTATATATACCAACTCCGAGGTTACACTGCAGTGGGGAAAGGGCAGATTTCCTTATCACTACCAGGCCAATTAATATGTACTACCTGCTGTTTTGTTTATGCTGGCCAAGTATGATGGTTTGATGTTTTAATTTACAATCATATGGTCTTTTGTTGAAATGCACTTTCGATACTATGTTTGCAATGAATGACCGTTTGAGGAACGTGCCATTTGATTAGTAAACATAGACCCGACCTTTCCGTATTACAAAATTTACTAAGATTTATGGAGTTCAAGGCAATCAAAAATCAGTAATGTTTTGCTAAATTTAACTTATTTTCTATCAGTTATTGCTGGTTACATGGCACACTGTTCCTAGCATATCATGCACCATGGTGAACAAACCCAACCTTTATTCAATGCTGGGTTGTTGTAACCAGGGCAAACTATTCTTGGGGAAATTATACTTTCAAATAGCAAAATGCAGAACCACTTCTAGGTGATGGTCTAACCCTCGAAAATTATGAGATCATGGAAGAGAGTGCCATTATATATAAGAAAATGTAACTCACTAGACTCACTCAAGAAGTTTTTAGATACTTGTTTTGGTTTGAATGTCTACTCTATGAACTTGGAACTTGTGTTATGATGCTCCTTGACCTTTATGCAGCTTACCAGAAACTATGAGACCATGTGTGTGTGTGTGTGTGTGTGTGTGTGTGTGTGTGTGTGTGTGTGTGTGTGTGTGTGTGTGTGTGTGTGTGTGTGTGTGTGTGTGTGTGTGTGTGTGTGTGTGTGTGTGTGTGTGTTTTAGTGTCACCTGGATTGTCACAGTATGGGGGATTGGTTAGGGGACCATGAGTGCAGGTGTGTGTGTGTGTGTGTGTGTGTGCGTGTGTGCGTGTGTGTGTGTGTGCGTGTGTGTGTGTGTGTGTGTGTGTGTGTGTGTGTGTGTGTGTGTGTGTGTGTGTGTGTGTGTGTGATTTAGTGTTACCTGGATTGCCACAGTATGGGCGATTGGTTCGGGAACCATAAGTGCAGGTGTGTGTGTGTGTGTGTGTGTGTGTGTGTGTGTGTGTGTGTGTGTGTGTGTGTGTGTGTGTGTGTGTGTGTGTGTGTTTAGTCTGCTTGGGTTAGGGAGGTTAGTTAGGGGATCAAGAAGGTAGGTTTGTGTGTGTGTATGTGTTTGCATTTGTGTATGGGTGAGTGTATCCATGAGTGCATTTGAGTGGGGGAGGGAATGTCATATTGAGTGAATCTCAGTATATATGGGGAGATGTTGTGTGGCATGGCAGGTGACAGGCTAATGCACTGATTTGCAGGTGTGATGGTCTTGGGTTCAAAACATGGGACAGGTGTTTATTCCTGGGATTCTACCTGTGTCGCATCAGGTGCTGACTTATCGGAACAAGGGCTAAATTCTTGGCTAGGCTTGTAAGGGCATGAGGGCCAATAGCCTAGTAACTTCCTATGATCCTATGTGTGTCTGTTTATGAGTGTGTGTAATTTCCTATGATCCTATGTGTGTGTGTGTGTGTGTTTTATGTGTGTGTGTAAGGATAGCTGAGGTAATGAGATACATGAACTACCAGTAGTAATTACCACCAATGGTAATTATAGGCAGTTAAGAGACATGCAGATTAGCTGATAATGAGTTTCTCTGCATTGTAGTGAATTCTGTCTCTGAACCACAATTTACTTGATTGAGTAAGCTCACCTAGCTTTCTTATGCAATTTACTTGAGTGTTATGGATTCTTTCTGAATACCAGGGTTGCTGATTTTATGGGTTTATACCACAGTCAGCATGTATGACCCTACTTGAGTTGTGAGGTGGACACTAGTAAGTGCTTGAAAAAGTGCTAATAACTTTTAAATGTGTCTACTTAAAAGTGTATATGGTTAGGCATCTTATGGTCCCCTTGATAAATTGATTAGTAATGTCCCTGTGTGCTTCCAGTGAACATTTATTCTTTACTTTTCAAAAAATATGTTCTAAATCTTCCTCTACATTACTATTCCTACATCTTCTGTCATCATATACCTTATATTTCAAATTTCCTCTAACTGGAAGTTTATTTAATATTATGCTCCATAAAAAAAATGTCCTCATTCATGTAGTTCATTCTATTCCTTTTTTACACCTCGTTCTGTTGACTAAATTGTCATACCTGTTCTCTAAATAATATCGTTCCATAATTTATTTTATACCATGCCTTCCTATTTTTCCATATGATCCGGATCTCTTTTCCATGCAACATATATATTATCCTTATTTTTTCTCTTTCCTGGATTCTTTGTGTCTTCCATGTTTTAAAATTAAAATTAATTATATGTTATACTTTCCATTCGAAAAAAAATCTGCTAATAAATATTTATCCTTCATTTTTATTTCTATCAAACATAGGTTTAGCTGTTATCCACCAAGAATAAAAAAATAACATCAACATTTTCCTTTTTCTGCTTCACATTCAACAGACACACTCCAGCCATATAGCACATCATTCCATTAACTAAATATATTTTCTGTTGAAAAGCTAATTCCAGTATTTTCCACCTTTTTTCTAGCGTTATGTATAGACTCATTATATTGATCTTTAATAGTTTTTTATTTTCCCAAAATTATTCCTAAACTATTAATTTCCCTTCCCATGAAAAGACATTTCACAGGTTCATAGGTAGGTACTAGGCTATCAGCCCAAGGGCCTAAGTAAGCCTAACCAATGAGGTCCCCTGGTTTACGCCACCCAAGAAAGTTATTTTCCTGTTCCACTGTCGAGCAGAGCCACAGAAGTGATCCCCGGGGTGTATTTCCTGTTTCCCATCCACTCATCAAGATTTTCCTTGAAGAGTGCTAATGAGGAACTTTGCTTGACATAGATGGGTAGCTTGTTCCAAAGTATGAGAAGTCTCTGGGACAGGAATCTATCCCTCCAGCATGTCCTGTTTATTGTGGTGACAAGGTTTAGGTCCCTAGAGCATGTAGCTTGGAGGGATTGGGATTTCTTAAAGTGTAGCATGTCCAACAGCTCTGGGTTTAACATAGCTTTATATGTTAGGCAGAGATCACCTTGGACTAGGTGATATGCTACAGAGTAAAGCTGGAGGTTTTTGAGACAGTCAGTGTAGGGCATCTGTTTGAGGCCAGTAATCCTCTTTTGTGAGGTACTTCTGTGGCCTTTCCAGCTGCTGCAGATGTCTTGTGAGGTACATTCCAAAAGGGGCTTTATACTCTATAATGGGTCTAATGAGTGTCATGTAGAGGGGAACAATGACTGAGAACCCATTTGTGATGAGGTGTGCCATGTAGAAGGACTTCCTGACTACTGTGGTGATGTGATTATCAAAGGAGAGACTACTGTCCACCTGGTGCCCAAGGTCTCTTATCACACTTTCGGTGTTAAGTAGACAGCTGCCTATGTGGTAGTTCATGGGTACAGAGTTTTTACCAAAGGGGATGACAATGCACTTTTTGGCACTGAGCTTGAGGCCATGGCTCTGACACTAGGGATTTGCCTCAGTGAGGCCCTTCTGTAGGATGTCCACATCATTCGGTGACTCGACTATGGCTCCTAGTTTGCAGTCATCTGCGAACTTCGTTAGCCAGAGGCCTTCTGTGTTAGCCTGTACTTCAGAGAAGTAGATGTCAAACAGGAGAGGTCCCAGGACTGAACCCTGTGGTACTCCACTTGACACTGGATTCAAGTCAGATCTGGAGTCTGCAACTTTTACAGTGTGGTTTCTGTCAGTGAGCCAAATGGCGACCCATCTTGTGACATAGGGATTAATACCTAGTTTAGTGAGTTTAGCTATAATTCCAGAATGGAGGATGGTGTTGAAAGCCTTGGCAAGGTCAAGATAGGCTGTGTGAACCATATTACCCTCATCTACGGCTTTGGTGACTGCCTCAAAGAAGTCAATCAGGTTCAGGAGACATAATCTGCCTTTCACAAACCTGGACTTGGTGGGGTCCAGAGTTTGGAGGTTACCAATGTCTTTGTTTATGAGTTCCATGATGATACTTTCCATGGCCTTGCAGACCAGGCTCGTCAGGCTTATAGGGCGATAGTTGCTGGGATCAGTGGTGGCTCCCCCTTTGTGGGATAACTATTGCTGTGTGCCATTCAGTGGGCACAAAGCCTGATGTGAGGCTATGATTGAACATGGTGCTTGGGTGGGGAGGCAGTTCATTCTGAAGTTCATGTAAAACGCAGCCTGGAATGTTGCCCGGTGCCATGGATCCTGTGCTCTTGCCTTTAGAGAGTGCAGCTTTTATCTGCATAGTTGTGATTACAAGGACTTTGCATTCTTCCTGTATAGATATGGGCCCTTTAGGGGGTGAGAGGGGGGTAAAGTTAGCACTGAACCAGGATGTTGGCAATATCAGTTGGTTCTGTAATTTTCATTCCATTGTGCTGTAACTCAGAGCAGATCTGGGTGTTGCCATTGAGATTCTTGACATAGCTATAGAATGATTTGTGGCTGTCCTTAGAATCAGTGGCAATTTTGTTTTCATAGCTAGCTTTGGAGGATCTTATAAGGGATCTCAGTTTCTTACTCAGGCTAACCAGGGAGCTCCTTCACTCATGGGATTTTACTCTCCTTTGCAACAGTTACTTCCTTCTGTTGTACAGTTTGTTTATGGCAGGGCACCAACAGATTGGTTTCCTTTTTTTGGAGGATAGCATCATGGTTCTGTTTGGGATAGCACGATCCATGCACTCGTGTAAGTGCTTATAGTGTGCATTTGTATAGGATTCAGCAGTTGTAACTGTATTGTCCATCTGCATGGGTGTCATGAAGTTCACCACTTCTGTCTTAAGAAGCATGAAGTTAGCTTTGGAGAAATGTTTTACCATGGTTTCTTTAATGGGGGTGGGGGGGTGTGGATATCTAGGGTGATTAGCTTATGGTCGGATCGGACCAACGCGGAGCTGACTTCAGGTGTGGAACACTGGTCACTCATGTTGGTAATGACTAGGTGCAGGATATTGTTGCCCCTGGTGGGGATGTGGATAAGTTGATCCAGGGCATTGGAATTTATGAATTCCAGAAAGCGTAGAGTGAAGGAGTTGGTACATGAGTAGTTTTCCCATTTAATGGTGGGGTAGTTGAAATCACCCATTATTAGGGTGTTTGGTTAAACCCTAATATTTTCCATTATATAAAGAAAAGAGGAGTGGGAATCCTTGGGCATGGTGGGGGATCTGTAGCAAGCTACAATTTGGATTGCAGTTTTGCCCAGAGTTAGTTGCACTTGGATAACCTCAGATGCACTATGCTGAGCAGCTAGCCTGGAGGCGTGGATATCCTTAATGAATATGGACACATCTCCCCTTTGGTGTTCAGGTCCAGGTTAAATGGCCAAAATGTGTGGTATGAGTTATAGCCTGGTAGTGCAGGGGTGTTTTCTGGATCCTTGAACCAGGTCTCAGTCACTGCACAGATATCAATGTTCTCCATTTTAAGGAGTGCCTCGATTGAGTGCATTTTGAGATTTAGACTTCTAGCATTGAGTAGTATTACCCTCAGTTTTTGCTTGCCTGTTTCTGTTACGGTGGTGAATTTGTCATTTAAACCTTGTCTAAAAAAGGCACTATAGGGGCGGCAGAACTTTAGCCAATATCCGGAATCCTAGGGGTGACAGGTGTAGGCCATTTCTGGCAAAGCATCGTGGTCTGTCGACCATGTCGTCCTAGGCAGACAGATACTAACCATCGCTGTTTCTCCTTTTCCCTTAGCCCTTTCCATAATAAGCTGCAAACTGGCACACGTCATTCTCTTTTCCACAACCTTAATTAACTCTAGCATCCATTATTTAAGATATTAGTGAATTACAATCTGCATAAATCATTTTATTCAGAATCTGTACATCCCATTAACCATCTGCTATCCCCAACCTCCATCTCATCTCATCTCATATAAACAAAATACTGCACCAGTAAGAGGACATCTGTGCCTTATACCTCTCCCCATTATAATGCATTCTGGCACCTATGTATTTATCAGTACCTTAACCCAAGAATATGCATAACTAGATCTTAATTAGCTTATTAACGGGTCTCCAAACTATAACCATAACATTTCCATAAGTCTGTCCATGACTAAAATTAAACATACACACCTCTCATCCAGAGCCATGAAGGCAAAGTAACAGACAAAGAAGAACCCATTATATAATCAAGAAATACTTGATAATGTTAGAGTGCGCAAGTCTCTGTTATTGTTGTTGTTGTTGATGATGGGTATTGTTTCTGTGTTACTTTTTTTTGCACATGAGCTTAGAGAAATGATATTTTGTTCAGTTGTGCAATGTGTTTGTATGGTTTAAATGACAATAAAGTTTACTTTGACTTTCACTTTATTATAAGGGATTTAGTTAGCATGCATGGCCACATATGGGAACTGTGTGTGTGTGTGTGTGTGTGTGTGTGTGTGTGTGTGTGTGTGTGTGTGTGTGTGTGTGTGTGTGTGTGTGTGTGTGGCTTTCCTATACCTGGGGATACTAAGGTATTTATATCCCTCACTTCTTTTCTTGTGTTTTCCCATTGAAGCAGGCTATCCACCTGAGCCTTGGCTAATGACCCTTGAGTGGAACCTAATGAGAGCTGATGAAGATAGGTACAACACTGCCCTGTACCGGACACAGGTTTTCACTGAGTGAGCGCTTGGTCTGCTGAAAGCCCGTTTCCATTGACTGGATTTGTCTGGAGCTGCCCTTCAAAATGAGCATGTAAATGCATGCAGTTTACCTCATGTTGTATTCTGTACAAAATGATCATGTGCTGGTCTGTTGGTGAAGTGCCTCATGATGTCACCGCAGCTCCTAGTATATGTCCTTCCATGATGGTCTTGGTGACCAGCCAGCAGCACTAGTCATACCACTCAATCTCTTAGAGTAAGACATCTGGACAAAGCCATCAATAAAAGTGGGACAAAGGCCCCAAAACAGGGGTAGTTTTTAAATATTGCTCTTACAGACTTAGAAAGTTCATAGAATAACAGATTTTCCATTTGCATGAATTTTCTGAAGGATATGAAGTCTGAAACTCAAATGTCTGTCATTATTTTCTAACTGCGATCTGTATTGATTTACCACTAATTTGCCAGGAAGCCACAAGTATATGAAAAATGGAAATATGAGGCCAAAATCTGGACATTCTGTGAAAATCTGTACAGTTGAGAGGTATGGCAGTAGTAGGAACAAAATACAGTGTGCTCATACATGATATGTCTCATGTTGGCAAAAAGGCAGCATTTAGTCCGCAAGTATGGACCATGACATTCAAGCTAGGGTTACCTTTATTGTGAAAAACACATGGGGAGATTCATAAAGGTTACCACAAGGTGTACTCTATTTGTACATTTTGAGAAGCATTTCTGAATAAATGGACAGCAAAAGGACTGTGGTAGGGCTGTTTCTGAATTCAGCAAGGTTACCTCAAGCTGCACATAGTGTACACCTTGTGTTAACCTTTAAACATATCCCACAAAGCAGATGGTAGCAGGTTGGCATAATGGTTAAGGTGTTTACCTTATAGACACAAGGTGCGGATGCATGCATTGCTACATGTGGGCTATGTTGTGTGGTTTAAGGCCTACTGTCTTTGTACATCAGATATTCCCCTTTATCTTCCAGGTTATTTTTTAAGTATAGCTACTCATATGGTTAATATTTATTTTCCTTTTATTGTTACCATATGCCCTGTCATATGTGTTTGTGTTACTCATGTAATCATTTATTTCCACCGTGTTAGGTGCCTCACAAGGTTGTTTATTGCGTTCTGCTGCTCCCACCTTTCTTTCCCCCTTTTTTCAAATTTTGTTTATAATTATCTGTCCTGTTAATGTAAGCAACATCATTATTAAATTCAAACTCCTGCTGCTGAATAGATTCTTAACATAGTTCTATGTTGCAGTCTGCAGATTCCCTCTCACCGTTTTTAACTTTTCTTTTTTTCTTTTTTCTTATGTTGTGAGCATTAGCATTACCCAAGTCAAACTCATGCTACTGAAAAGGCCCTTTCTACTGCTCTAAGCTGCATTCTGAAGATTTCCCTCCAACCCCATTTTTTTAATATTTCCTTTTACTTGAATCAGTGGTATTTGTCACCTTAAAGTCATGCTGCTGAAATGGCAGGTGATATTTTCAGTAACTGCATTGCCAAACCTGATTTACAGTAGATCAGGCGTGTCATAAACAATGTCCTTAAGGATAGGGAGGGTGATGGTGTCCATGATCATGAGGAACTGCTAGCATGTGAGTTTGATGCTAAACTGCTGTGATGACATGGCCAATTTGATGAAGGTAATCCTATAAATATTGATCTGACTGTGCTGCGTGACTGAGACCTAGAATGAGAGGTCCTGCTTTGCGTAGATGAACACTGATAAGGCCCACCTGACTTTTTTTGTGTTACGTTCCCCAGTTCTTTCTTGAGAATCATATTGTGTGTGACCTACTGTGTAACCACATTCCCAGACTATACCCCATCCTCATCTCTATCCACCATTGTTTCCAACTTGAGTCTCATAGGTCATCATGACTAGTGTACACATGAAGGCGGAGAATGCAGTGTGTGTGTGTGTGTGTGTGTGTGTGTGTGTGTGTGTGTGTGTGTGTGTGTGTGTGTGTGTGTGTGTGTGTCTGCGTGTGTGTGTGTGTGTGTGTGTGTGTGTGTGTGTGTGTGTGTGTGTGTGTGTGTGTGTGTGTGTGTGTGTATATGTGTGTCCGCATATGTGTGTGTGTGCGCCACCATACCCATACTGTGCATGAGCACAACTGTGGTAGTAGCCACACTCTATACCATTCCATTCCAGTGGTGGAAATCCTCATGTACAGCTTGTAGTAATCAGACTATCTCCAGCTGACTCTGTGTAGCAGTGGATAGAGCTTGATCAATGTCCTAGTAGATCTGCTGCTGGGTAACAATGTTTTTTTTGTGTTTTTTGGATGTAGCTGTGACATGTGCCTGGCACCCCTTTGTACAAGTGTTACAATGGGCCCTGCTACCTCTGAGATTGTGCCATCCTCCTGAAGATGTTACCATGGTTATGGAAACACTGGTATTGAGGTACATGGCATCTCTCCCTTCACAGCCTGCAATGTAATATCCTCATCTCTTGATTTTGTAATCCCGTGTCACTTCTGGCAGAGTTATGTACATGCTTTGGTGGAGTCTGATCCTGCCATTAAATTTAGCAACAGTGTGCCACTGTCCTCAGGCTGTTTTATAAATATAACTGTTATATCAACAATCATCTACAGCCTTTCTGTTGTTGACATCATCCAGTTGTGTATCCACTGTCTTTCTCCGTATTTGGAGTGCCACTAAAAATATTGTATGTATACTAACACTAACTAGATTATGAAAATCTTTGCAGTCTATGTTTTACTAATCTTTAGAAAATTGTATATGCTGCAGAATGGTATAAAACTTTATACTCAATGTATTTCTAATCTTTAGAAAATTTGTGTAAAAACTTTTTGGACCCTTCTGTAAATATAATATGGTCTTAAATATTTTGTGAATTTGCAAATGGAGCTTTTCTCCCCAGGGCTCCACTGAAAATGGGGATTGACCCAGTGGACTTTCCTGGTCAACAAATGTTAATAAATAAATAAATAAATAAATAAATAAATAAATAAATAAATTGTGCTGGTACAGTGGAACCGATCATTTCTGCTGCTGACCCTGCAAATTATTAATTCATGAGATTATTACTAAGACTTTGGAGCACAGGAATGAATGTTGTATAAGAAGGTGTGAAGGACACTTAATATCAGCATTCAGTCCACTTTCATGATGGGCAGAGCTAGAGATTTTACCTGTTGACAGGAATCACCATGTGGTACATGTAAGCAGTTAACCTCTGCAGTAATCTTCAGAATGTGAATTTCTTATGGTTGTGATACTTACCTTCCTGAATAGATGTCTGTAGTAGCTTCTGAGGTTGGTAACTTCCAGTGTCTACAGAACTTCTGATTATGCCCCTGCCATCCTCATTGGTGTCCTAGAATCTCCCCTCACTGAGTGTTAAAAGGATAAGTGTGAGAGTTCCCCTACCAGTACTGCTGTGGCAACTGTATTCTGCCCTGCCTTTCCTCTGGTATGTCCCACTATATTATTGGCCCTTTTCCTGCACTGGGTGAACATGTGATTCTTCCTCCCAACATCATTTATATCCAGAACCACTTAATTCCACACCTTATCTCTCTCAGCTTGTTTTGACCCCCCCTTTCCCAAACAGGTACTTGCCATTTGTCCTGAGAACAACCATGAGCATGCGGTTCTCCTCCCATTTGAAGTTATCATTCCTCCATCTTGATCCTTGCATTCACCTACAACATAAACAGGAGTACCTCTAGTGAACCTTGTTTTTACACAAATGAAACCCACTCATCACCCCTGAAGCCAAGCAGTAAATGCATCCTCCAAAGTACTGCACACCTTTATTTATTTATTTTATTATTTATTTGACTTTGTTAACTGGCTTAGCTCACTGGGCTGGTGGCCCATTTTCAGTGGAGACCGGAGGAGAAAATCTCCACACAGAGAACAAATTGCAAAGTATGCATA
This sequence comes from Protopterus annectens, assembly GCF_019279795.1. Classification (NCBI taxonomy): domain Eukaryota; kingdom Metazoa; phylum Chordata; order Ceratodontiformes; family Protopteridae; genus Protopterus; species Protopterus annectens. The sequence continues at coordinate 1,658,484,861 of NC_056729.1, forward strand.
GTAGTAATGGGAGTTTGGATACATAAATATATACATTCATGCCCAATATGAAAAATGAGTACAAAGCAACATATAGCCATGCAATAATGAAAATTAATTCAAATAAATTCAGCAAGGACAATAGCTACAAATTACAAAAATGTAGATTTACAATAGTTCATCAGAGAAAAGTCTTTAAAATGTCAGTAATGATTAAACCAAGTTGGTAGAGAGAGAGAACAAGTATTAAATAGAGAGGTAGAAGAAGAGGGGTGAGAAGTAAAGTTTAGGAGAGTCAAGAGAGTAAAGAGAGTAAAATTATACAGCTGTGAGAAGGGGGTAGGGAGTATAGTAGTAAAGGAAGAGAAAATATGCGATTTAGGTAGACGCATTGCTGAGCGGCACAGCTGAGGTACCACAGTGTTGGTATTTAAGAGATGTATTAGAGGGAAGAAAGGATAACACCTTCTGTGTGGAGTTTGCATGTTCTCCCTGTGTTCTGAAAACAGGCTCTGTGGAACCTAGTCGGACATTCCCGGTCAACAAATGTTAAATAAATAAATAAATAAATAAATAAAAATAAAATAAAAAATAACTATACTGTAACAGTCTGTAGTCTTATCACCTAAATCCCACACCAAACCATGTTTGCAGCAACATGAAAAACAATAACTGAAATCTCAAAGCAAAAGCATTCCAGCATTAACTTACAGAATGAGAATAACAGCTGTGCCCGATTCCTGGCAGTATCTTTACAGCAGATAAAGTTCATATTAATAAAGTAAAGCAGACTTCCAGACTGTTCCATCAGCTATTAACCTTTCCCATCTATTATTACTACTATCAGCTTATATTTATCATAACTTGATCATTACAGTATACAGTAGTCAATGCTTTTCCTCTACATGATTTGTACACATTACATGGTCATGTATGCATAGCTAACAAATGGCCCATCACATTCACATCTCCTGTCATTACCAGTTCTGTGCTTCACATCAGCATACAGGAACTGTATATTAAATTCACTTTACTTTAATTGAATTTGCTTAGCTTCAAAATAATTTTAAGTGTTAAATATTTTTTTTACCTTACTTTAAAACATTTGTGCTTTCCCACAGCAAATGACGCTGAACTTGGCTGTGTTAAAAATCGTGGCTTTACAGCTACTGATTGAAATTCAGGTCCATTTATGCACTTCCTATGCAAATAAAACTCTTCTGATCTATGAATCACAGTTGTATGCACTGGTGCATGTGGTGTGATTGGCATGAAATAACTTCCGGTGCTAGTGCATGAGCTGCATTCAGCATCACTGGCCACACGAATGAGTGGCAGCACATGGTATGTCTCCATGAAATCTAATTATAACCCAACATTTGGATAGAAGTATTGAGTAATTTAATGTTTAGGCTGGAGATTACTGAAGCCTAATCCATACTCATATATCATAATATACCACACCTTATTACTTTCTAACAGTCAGTTAGTTTGATTGGAAATATAGAACAAGAAATTAATATGATATTACTGCATCTGCATTCTATATAAGCCCAGTGTTTCCACTAGGCTGCTCTCTGTGTAGCAAGAGTTAGCAGTGCCCTGTATAGACACAAACACTATCAAGTTAAAATTTTCCTTAGAATAACTATCTCTGCAGTCTTCTCCAGTCCCCCTGCTCCTCTAGAAGCAACCGAGTTGAGTGCAAAGCAACATTGCCTTATTGGATAGCTGCAATTCACATAGACTGTAGCACCCGTTCTTCATCCATGTGCGATCAACTCAGTCCAGTCACATCTCCTCATTCTTCCACCTGGTTAAACCCACAGAAAAAAATGGAAACCATAGATGGGCACTTTCCTAATATCTCTGCGGCCAGCCTGGTGGGCATGGACATCCTGAAGCAATGCAGCAATTGTCTCATGTATATTGACAACCACTTAATCCGGAAAAAAGCATAAGATACTAGAGATGTAGTTACACTATGAAAATTGAGACACAGCTCTCAGATACTGACAAATCAAATGACAAACAAGTTGTTAGCACACACTCATCATTTCCCTCACTAAATAATGTCTCGACACATAAACCCACATATGTGGAGGTACTCACTAGTAACTTACCAAAACTTCAGATGCCCCCTATACTCTGTCCTCAGAAAGCACATGCAAACAAAACCAAGTCAACACCAACCACTACACGTAAAAATACACATCATAGTATCTCCACAGGTAAGCCCCTAAGGCAAAGTAACACACATTCAAGCATCCTGCTCATTGAAGGCTCCATTGTGAGACACACAGATGCTCCCTTTACCAAGTCGGATAAAGAGACAGTTGCCTGTCAGGGGCCAGGATTTGCCAGATCATGCAGGCACTCAAGTCACTCAACCACAAGTACCAGTATGACTCAGTCATAGTCCAAGTGGGTGTGAATTATCTAAAAGTACCTTCCTGGTGCATGTGAAGCGAGACTTGATGGACCTCTCTGAATACGTGTCACAGGCTGGTTAGAGCCTCACATTGAGCAGCATTCTATCTTCTCCCATAATGATACCACAATACAAGCAGAAAATGATCGACTTCAATAATTTTCTTAGCTAATGAAGTAATTCCAAGGGGATCTAGTATTTGTCAGCCTGGGACAACTTGTTCGATAGATCATGCTGCTTAGGCAGAGTTGGTCTGTACTTGCTGTCACTAGGATTTTGAATACTGGCCAAGGCATTAGCAACAAACTTGTCTCACAAAATGGAAAAAAATAACACAAACCTTACAAAAATAATAAACACGGCACTGGAGATAATGAAAACGGTCCGTTTAATAGATAATAGTTGATATACAAATAAAACACTCAAAAAGTGACAGAAGATTAGTGCTTTTGTCCATTAAAATAATGAACTTTGTCAGATAATTACAAATAATTAATTAAAAACTTAAATATAATCCACTTAATACTGACTGGTCCTTACAACCAGCAAAAAGTTCTCCAGTTGGTTTTCAGGAATTACAAAACCCAATAACATCCTTTAAACTCAACCTCTTATCCTATTGGTGCAAAATTATCAAAAGGAAAAGTTAACCTCAAATAATAAATATTATACATTTACAATGGTATTGGCATATACCATATCTCAGTCATCCATGACTGATTAACAACTAGGTTAAATCGGGTCTATATTGGAACGTCGACAGCTTAGGTTGTCAAACACTGAATGATCGACCCCTAAGCGTCAGAGTCTCAAAATACTGAACGGCCGGAAACTCGAATTCTTTCCTTGGGAAAGAATTTGCTTGGCCGTTTTCAGGGATTTGCCCTTTCGCCAATGTAGAGTGGTCTCAGAGTTGGTATATTTAGTTAGGGGGGTGTGGGGGGCACAGTCCCCCATGTCGGGGTGTGTGTGTGTGGGGGGGCTAAGCCCCCCACCTTATTTAGATTGAAAATGTAAGTCTTTTTTATGGACGGCCTAGTGAATTCTTTCCCGAGGAAAGAATTCACATTTACGGCCGTTCGCTATTTTGAGACTTCAACGCTTAGAGGTCAATCATTCAGTGGTCAACAACCCAAGCTGTCGATGATCTAATATAGACCCATTAAATCTATTCTCAGCATAATTGTTTACATAAATGTAATTGCATCTAAAATAGCTAAAAAATGCATATATTAAATATCAGTCAAATGTTTCAACGTTTTAATAAAACCAAAGATAGGGAGTACACTAACACCATAGACCAAGCATGTTCAAGATTGGTTTTCAGAAAGCCCTACAAACCAATAGAATTGCGTGTCCCACACAGTCCTTTTCTATTTCTATTGTCTGAACATTGATTACATATGTGCACTATCTACAATTCTGACCTTTGTAATTGGTTAATGAAAAAATCATAGACCCAATAGGTACCAACTGCCTAATCGCAGTTGTATTGGTAGCCCACGTTTCCAGAAATAAGCCATTGGTCTCCACGTATAAAGCTTAACCAATCTGCATGTTTATGTTTCACTTACATAGAAACCCAAATCTCAGAAGAGAAAAAAGATAACAAATACTAAATATTAAAGAACCAATGCACTTTAATCAGAGTGTTGTTATATATCAATTTATGAAAAGAGTTTACCATTCAGGTGCTTTGAGTTTTAAAATTCAAGCAAGAGGATTGTCTGTTTAAACCTGACCATACTCTGGCATTCATCTGGATTTGCCATGTTAATCCTTTCTTTTCCAATTGAAGTGCTTGTCGTCCACCTCTCATGTTCCTACAAACTGAATCTATTGCCATATAACAAATGTAGTGTCCAGGAAACTCTTTAATATGTTTCACTAATGCACTATTCGGACAATTCCTTTTGATATTATATTCATGCTCATATATCTTAGTTTTAAATTTACAGTCCATCTTGCCCACATAAAAACCCATATATTTTTGGCAAATGGCAATATAAAGAACCACCCTAGTTTTACAATTAATTTTAGCCATAATTTGAAACCTGGACCTTTTTAATTCAAAAAAGTACCTTCAGTTATTTTACTAATCCGTGGTGGTGGTGCTGCGGTAGCATTGTCACCTCACAGTAAGACGTTGTCCTGTTCGATTCTCAGCTAGAGCATCTTCTGTATGGAGACATGCGTGAATGGGCATACCTTCGTTGAAGGTTGTGCGTCAGTGCTGGCAACTCGGCATGTAAAAACCTACTGCCAATCATTAGCAGACCGGAGTTCCGCTGTGGCGACCCCTAACCAGGAAAAGCCGAAATACACAACAACAACCTTCAGTTATTTTACTACAATAACAGCAAAACCCACAGAAAACCTGCTGGCTGATAAATTCAGCTCAAGTTTCACTGACTAATCACATCCAGTCACTCCCCAAGGAATATTCCCTACCATTCCTTTCCTGTTATCACAAAGGAATAGGTTGTCACTGCACTCTCTAAAGCAAGAATCATGGCATCAATGGACCCTGATGGAATCTCAGGGGGCCTCTTAAATAGATTGAAACATGAACTAGCAGACCCACTTGGATCGCCATTTAACCACAGTCTCCAAAAAGGCCTTGTCTTAATAGATTGGAAGAAATAACAGACATCCCTCTGCACAAAGTGGGACCATCAACTGACTCAGGAATCCACCAACCCATAAGTCTGACTAGCTTCATATGCAAGGCTATGCAAAGGATAACATAGGTCTGATTAATGACAACATAGGAAATATCTAGACTCTAGACCCACCCTGGTTCGGCTTCATGAAGGGCAGGCCCTGCCTGCTCAGTTTGGTGGACTTCTTTGAGAAGGTCACCAAGGCCACCAATGAGGTTAAGAAGTGCATACCATCTACCTTGACCTGGCCAAGGCATTTAACCAAGTATCCCACTCGGGTATTATAGATAAACTCACAAAATTAGCCATAAATCTCTGCATCACCAGATGGCTAGCCAAATGCCTCATGGGTTGAACACATACTGTTAGAGTTGGGAAGACCACATACAGCAACAGTACACTGACCAGTGGAGTACAACAAGGCTCAGTGCTGGGCATCCTCCTGTTTGGGATGTCAAGGCAAATGTAGATGACCTTTGGCTGACCAAGTGTACTGATGACTGCAAGGTGGGGGCAATCAGTGACTACTCAAATGATGGTGATGTACTACAGAAAGGTCTGAAGCAGGCTAATGATTGCTGTCAGAGCCATGGCCTCAAAGTAAATGAGAAGTGCCTAATAATACCCTTTGGGAAATCAATTACAACACTGATAGCATCCCCCTAAGAATGGACCCAATGGTGAGAGATCTGGGTACACAGATAGACAGTAATCTGAACTTTGGCCACAATGTATCCTTGGTGGTGAGGGAATTCATCTATGTGGCTCATAATTAAGGGGATGACATCCAGATTTAAGAATGTCATAGTACCACTGTACTTGGCTGTCATCAGACCAATAATTGAGTACAATGCATCCCATGGAATGCATCTCGGCAGGTATGTACAACAGTTGGCGCTTCCTCTGAGGTTTCTCGACAAAAAAATACAGGGTATACCAAAATGTCATATGTGGACCAATTAAAAGCTCTATCACTATATTTAGTTTCTTACCTATTACTGAGGGGTGATCTGTGCCTGACCTACAAGGCAGTCTCTAACCCAGCCCTGATGGAATTGTTGCATATTCACAAAACTAACTGCATGAGGGTTACTCGCTCCAAAGATCTAAATCTGCTCTCTGACATGAATAGATCATGCTGGATTAACAGATATGTGTCCGGGAGATTGCCCTTCCTCTGGAATAGGATTCCTATTCATGTGAAGCAGAGCTCTTCCCTGACCATCTTCAAGTTCATTATGGACCAATGGATGGGAAATCACAAATTCACTTATGGGGTGGCACCCTTGTCCTTTATGGACAGAGGCAGACTGTAACATAGTCAAAACTCCACTTGCTGACCGTTATCTTTCCCTAGGGATAGAAAACTGAGTAAAATTTGGGTGAAGCTGGTTAAACTCTTCAGCCACTAGCCTAGTCATCTCCCATGAAGGTATGAACCTATGAACCTTTGAACCCATGAACCTATGAACCTATGAACATATGATCCCATGAACCTATGAACATATGATCCCATGAACCTATGAACCTATGAACCTATGAACTCATGAACTTATGAACCTATGAAACCATGAACCCATGAACTTATGAACCTAGGAACCCATGAACCTATGAACCCATGAACCTATGAACCTATGAACCTATGAAACTATGAACCTATGAACCTATTTCAGTTACAAAATAGTAATTATACAATAATGGCTTACTGCTATTCAAAAATGACCCAACCAGGATGGCCATTGTAAATCAAGCATATGCCAATAGAAGAAAGTACAGCCACTGATGTATCATTGACCAGCCAGACTATTTATTGGCATATACTGAGAGATATCAAGTATGTTCTTTAAAACAAAAGAAAGAGAAACATACCTGATTTTCCTTGTATTTCTATGCCCTCCCTCATACAATCTAAATTGTTTTAACCAGGAAAAAAAACAACAACAGAGCTTTCTTTTCTCCTTTGCTTCACCTGCACTGCACTGATGCACTTTACTAGCATGAGAATGCAAGTCCCGTAGGCATGCACAGTACATCAGTCTATAGAAGACAATGCAGAAAAAAACTGAAGTGCTGTTATTCAAAGACATTATTTAAGAAAAGTAAGTGATTTCTTTCTTAAATAATGTCATTGTATAATAGCAATACTCTATGTCTGGGTGTGGATATACCAGGAATTATCCACTGTTGGGTTGGTTTAATCACTCAGGCTTTGCCCTTATGATGAAACCACACCAACTGCATGTAAATCTTGATATCCCCACATGTAGTCATGGATTATTGATTAATTATAAAAGGAGTACCTCAGGCACTACTTCAGAACGCATGCTTCCATAACTTCCTAATGCATTACCATAATGACACTGTGGGAATTGTGGAATTCAAGTCAAACCATTACTCTGCTTATGCAAATACAGACATGGGCTAATGTGAAATTAATGAACTGATCACTGATGTCCTATCTTATATTCAATTAAGGTGCACATATGCATTAAAAGACCTCTATATGAAAACTTCAATGTAATTAGTAAACCAAACTTGATATTGCTATTACTTCCTTATGTAAGACCCCTATATGTTTGTATGATATGGGTATGGTGAAGACACACATCAGAGGGTGTGAATCACACACACACACTTAACCTCTTCCCTGCACTTACATTCTTCACTTTGGTACTGACAATTATAATGATGGCATCAGCTGTAAAGAGATGAGGTTAAGCTCCAAGCTGGTTAGATGAGGTAACTAAGCAAGCTGGTTAGATGAGGTAACTAAGATAATGATCTACCTCTTGCAGGAGTCATACCTGCAGAAATTTTAAAATGACATGGTAATGGAAGAAAATGAACATCTGGCAGGGGTTGGGTAACCACTTGTCATCCCAGACAGGAATCACCCACTCTGGACAACAGTGTCAGAGCAGGTATAATGATTGCAGAGGCAGAGAGCTGACTATCCGGCTGAGTGAGTTTTGCTCTTTTAAGTGGGAAGGCCATAGTTCTACAGAAAGTACTTTTACATTTTCCTTTTTTGTCTTATTTACATAGGTTTTTAAATAATGGTAAATCTATTAGTGCAAAGGTATGTCACATAAATGAGGGTATCTGTAACTAGAAATGAATGTGTAAACACAAACACACACACACACACACACACACACACACACACACACACACACACACACACACACACACACACACACACACACACACACACACACACACACACACACACACACACACACACACAAACACATTTATTTATTTTATTTATTTAACATTTGTTTACTGGTAAATTCTGACTGGGACAGAACCCATTTTCAGAGGAGGCCCAGGGAGAAATGCTCCAGATGCATGCCTTTGGAATGTTGGAGGAAACCAAAGCACCAGGAGGAAACCCACATGAACACAGGGATGACATGCAGACTCCACACTGAAGGCACCCCAGCCAAGAACTGAACCAGAGAAACCACTGCACCACTGAGCAATAGTATATATATATATATATATATATATATATATATATATATATATGCAACAACCAGTGGACACCCGCAGTAGATGTATAAAAATCCCAAAATTAGATGGAAAGAAGCAGCAGCAAATAAATTCTTCACAAATGTAGAATCCAAATAAAAAGCATATAAGTACTTTAATTGTGATATAAAAGGTGAGCGCTTTCGCGGACTCCCATCCGCTTCATCAGACAAAGAATAAATGTAACCATTGCACTTAAATACAATGAATTAAAACCATGTGACCAGAAACATCATTAACCATTTAAGTGAGAATGTGCCCACTTAATTAAGACAACAAATAACACTTAAAGATGTAAAAAGTTAAAAGTTAAAAACAATGCTATACTATAAAATTAGAAACTAATGCAATTTCCTGCCTTTTAAGTATGGTTTAATAGAGACTGTCTCATTAAGTCCCATTGATCTATGTGCTCCCAATCTCAGAATCCAAGATAACTCAGCTTGTTCAGTCATATTCACTAGGTCCCCAAGGCGTAAATTAATGTTTTGTATGTGCAGAACTTGATATAAAAAAGTGTGTGCTTCACCTTCCCTTAAGGTGTGTTTAGCTACTGCACTATATTCTTGCCTCCTATTATAACAGTAATGATGGTCTCTAATTCTTTCCCTTAGGGACCTATTGGTTTTACCTACATAGAATTCGAAACAAGTAACACAGTGTGCAATATAAACTACATTTTTGGAGTGACAATTGCTGTTATTTCGTAACTCCCAGAGTTTACCTGTGCTTGGGTGCCTATAGAATCTAGACTCGTCTATTGATTCACATTGTAAACAGTGACCACATTTCCTGGTTCCTAAATAAAATAATTGTGTGCCAGATTCGGCAAGAATAGAATCAATCTGAGGATGTGAATGGGTGCAAAGAAGTTGTTTAAGATTGCGCATATTACTAAAAACAAATTTTGGATGATCACCAACCAATTTCTTGGTACTATTATCTACCAAGAGTATGTTCCAATTAAGCTCAATTATTCTTTTGACTGCTTCAAAATTACTAGAGAAAGGGATAATGAGTGGTGTGTTCATATTCATTCTAGTGTTGTTAATAGTCGCTTGAGTTTCTCTGTTGGAAAAATAAGGAGATGCTCTATTTGCCCTTAATGTAGTCACTTCATGGCAGGTATTATCCACTTCATCCTGTCTATAACCCCTTGTGATTAAAGCTGATTTAAAATCCTTCAACTCACAAAATATTGTTGGTCCTCACAAGAGAGTCTGGACAATCTCTAATATTCTACGGTCCCATGTCTTTAGAACCAGGATTGCAGCTTGTCTAAAGGTGTGCAATGCATTTTATAATTTGCTTGGTGCCATGTTTTGAACAGGTACCTAAATAGATTTAAAAATTTGAAAAGCCAAAAGGGGTAAAAATTGGCGTTGCAGTACTAAAAATTGGGAAAATAGCCCTTTTTATTTAATCTGGAAAATACAAAAAAATTTACTTTGTTTTTTTTTATGCGAAAAATAAATTATTTGGATTTGGAATTGGGAACCCCAAAAAATTTGGAACAAAAGGATTATTAAATCAACCCCCAAAGGAAAGGCTAAATGATAAATCCATTAAAATGCTTTTAAAACCTTTTTTTTCATTTAATGTTTTTGCTTTTTAATTGCTTGTTCACTTGGTTTAAAGAATTTCTTGTTGTGAGTTTAATTATTTGGGTTTTTAATCATGGTTTATTTAAAAACTTTTTATTAAATTGAAAAAGATTTTTTAATTTTAAATACTGGGGTTTTATTGGCAATGTTAAGTATTTGTTAAACACAAGTGCGGGTTTATTATTATTTTATTTTATTTTAATATTAATATATATTTATTTTCATTAAAAAAACTTTACTGTAACAAATAAACAACCCCTCATTTTTACAAGGGGTAAGGGGTTTCTTTTTAAACCCCGAACAGTTACTTTCTAACATACTATTGGACAATTAACCATTAGGTTTTTGCCTCTGATTTTTTTTAAAAAACCCCTTTGGGCGAAACTTTTCATTTGTGCTTTATGATGAAGTTTAATCTGTTATTCTGATTTTTCTAATGAAAATTTGTAATTTCAAAAGTAAATTTTTCATCTTCCCAGTTACCTCACCCTTCAAACTTTTAAATTTTAACCATTGATGGAAAAAACCCATTTCCCCCTAAGGCACTTTCAAGGAAATAATGGTAAACCCAAAGGTTTCCCAAAAAATTAAAAACTTCAAATATTTTTACCCAAAAAACCCCTTAAATTATGATTGTTTTTGTTTGTGGATAATCTATTTTTATTATTTTTTTTTTAATAGTTTTTTCTCTGGTCAGCCCATTTTAAATTTTTAATTTCTAAAAAATTTTCATACAAATGGTACCTGTGCAAATTTGGGTTTTGGGAAAAAAAAACTCTGAATTTTAAATTTAAACTTTTCACATCAAATTTTTTCCCCCGGTTTGAAATTTTAAACAATTTATATAATTATAAATAATATTGGTTTTATGATTTTTATTTGTATTATCTCCCAAGGGATTGTGGTTAGCGTTCTCTGTGTCTCACTAAACGTCTTCCCACGGCCTACGTAAACCAAATAAATAAATTTTTAACCCCTAAACCCTATTTTCTTCTTGAAGTGTTAAGTGGAAGGGCTTTGGCCCAAATTGGAATTTTTTCCACATTTTTTTTTGAATGAATCATTTACCCTGCACTTATTTTCAAAAACCCAACACCCCCAAAAAAAACACATAATTTATTAAAATTTTTTATTTTCCCTTATAACAGTGACGTAGATGGTTGAACTTGTAAGTGACCAAATTTTTAATCGGAATAGGGAATGTTTGAACAGGAATTTTTGGAAAAAAATTCTGTGGTCCTCAGTTGTTGCTTCTTGTAGTCATCCCAAATTGGGGTTTTAATAGAGGTGTTTTGGTAGTTTTTTAGTGAAGGGGCAATTTTGTCTTTTTAATGTGAACTCTTTGTTTGTATAAATTGGGCCAATAAAATTTTTAAATTTAAAATATATTATAAATAAATTATATTATTGGGAATTGTAAATTTTTTAATTTTTTTTTTTTATTCAATTTTCTTTGTTAAGGGGAATTGATTTTTATTTAGCGAGGCCAGAAAACCCCGATCCTTAGTTAACCCAAAAAAAAAGTTGTCAACAAGATCCATTTAAAGGCCATTGTCATTAAACTTGGGAACCCATTATTTCCCACCCCTCAAATATGCCACAACAAACAACCCATTTTTATTTTATTAAATATTATAAAATAATTAATAATTCATTTCACAAATTTAAAATAATAGTAATTTTGGCCCAAAAAAATTTTTTTGGCCATAAAACTTTTTTTGAGAGGGAAAAATTTTTAAATTTTTAATTTTAAAGAAAAATTTTTTAATTTGCTTTCAAAAACTTGGTTAACCCTTTTTGGAGATTAATGGGGAAAATAAAATCAATGACTTTATGCTTTTTAAAAATTTATTTTAATTTTTAAATTTTGAAAATTGGGGAAAAATTATTTCTTTTGTACCTTGTGGCAAAAACTGTAATGTTTTCTCGATTTTTGTTGTTTGCTTTTCGTTTAAGTGCCAAGCAAAATTGAATGGTATGATGAAGTTGGGGAGGTGCCCGCTGCTACTTATGAAGGTGATTTCAATTTTTTAACCATTCTGGGAACAGCAATTAACGGAAATTTTCCCGCCAAATAAACCCAATTTAAAAAATTTCAAATGAAAATTTAAGATTATCCCTCCCCAGGAAACTAAATTAAAAAGTTCAAAATTAGGGCAATTATCTTAAAGCAAAACAAAAGGGAAATAGTAATATAAGTAAACCTGATC
>NC_056729.1:1658502281-1658557281 GCF_019279795.1 Protopterus annectens
TAAAGGATTTTGCTAATTCTTATCATTTGAATGATATTAATAATCAGATAGATTCAAAATCATTACCATACACCTTTTTCTAACAGATACAAAACTTATTCAAAATAGATAGGGTCTTTATTTCTAACCAGATGGTAACAGATTTAATTAATTCCAAAATCATTTCATGTCCTATATCTGATCATAATTCAATTGTTTTTGAATTCATGATAAAAAATACTCATAATGTTCAGATCAAAAGGATACCAGCATACTTAACTCAACTAAAAGACTATAAAGAATATATACTTTCAGAAGTAAAACATTTTTTAGACATAAATAATACTCCTGAAGTCTCCATTGTTTATGTTTGGGATGCCTTAAAATCATATCTATATGGACAAAGTATCAGATGGTATAATAATAAAAGGAAATCTTGGGATAAGGAATTGTTAGATATTCAAAGTAAATTAGACTCTTATAAACATAATAATAAAGAAAATATTATGGACAAGAAAGTTATTGAAGAAATAAACAAACTAAATGAGAAATACAAAGAAATTTTAACTCATAAAGTTAAAATAACTTTAGAGAAATACAAGTTTTTTGTCTTATTCAATAAGCCCCAAATACTTACATAGACTTAAAAATAAAACAAAAGGTTGAATAAACAAAACCATATCAAAGAAATCTTTTTTCTAAGGAAAAAGAAGAATGTTACTAGTATACCAGAAATACTAGATGAATTTAGAAATCACTTTCACAAAATTAACCATAATAATATTAACATGGAACCTAAAGATAAAATAAAGGAGTTTATAACCACAAATATGAATAAAAAGCAATAAACAACAGATTAAACTATTGGACAAGAGTATTTCATATACAGAAGTTATTACACAAATAAATAAGCTTAAATCAAACAAAGCACCGGGTAATGATGGTATTATACCAGAGATATATCAAATCCTTTCTAAAAATACATATTCATTAATATATAAGGTTTTTATTTTGGCCCAAACTGAGTTAATAACCCCCCCCATCTTGGCAATATACATTTATTTCGCCAATTTTAAAACCTAATAAAGATCCAACTAGATGTTCTTCATATCGGCCCATCTCATTACTTAATGTTGATTATAAAATGTTTATGAATATCTTTGCTGATAGATTGAAGACAATCATTCCCGGCATTATAGATATAGATCAGACAGGCTTCATTGTAAATAGAAATACTTTTGATAATATAAGAAGAACTTTAACATTAATAGATTTTGCAAATAGGAAAAAGAAAGATTTAACACTTATTAGTCTTGATATAAGTTCAGCATTTGATTCAGTAAGTTGGGACTATCTGTTTACCTTAATGAAGTGCACAAACTTCTCGGATGCATTTGTAAATCTAATTGAACATTTATACAAAGGAACGTTGGCTTATATTAAGGTAGGAACATATGTTTCACAAAAATACCCATTCTTAAAGGTACAAAACAAGGATGTCCACTTTCTCCACTATTATTCACTTTAGTAATGGAGCCTTGGGCTAATTTGATCAGAAACAGTACTGACATAGAGGGTTTTGAAATAGATGAAAATACAACATCCAAAATTCAACTTTTGCAGATGATGTTCTAATTACATCAGCAGGATCTAATTCTTCTATACAGTCTCTATTTGATAACATGATGAATTTTAAAAGTATTTCTGGTTTAATATTCAATGAAGAAAAACTAAAATACTACCTATATATACACGAAAAATATTCTCATTAGTGATTTTACTAAATATGTACCCAATTCAGGTCAGATAACTTATTTAGGTATAATACTATCTAAAGATATTAAATCTATTATATATAATAATTATAATACCTGTTTTCTTAATATACAAAATCTTTTTAATACCTGGAATAATATGTTTTACTATGGAGGAGAGACTTACAATTATTAAAATGATAATATTCCCCAAGATTTTATACTTAATACAATCAATAATACTTCCACCTACAAAAATAATTATCAAGAAACTGAACACACTAATGTTAAATTTCTTATGGGCACCTAATAGACCTAGGATTGCATTAAAGAAACATACTAATAGCTGGTCTCAAGGGGTATTTCTTTTCCAGACTTTAATTTATATACTATCTCTTCTATTGTAAAAGTTATTACTTTATTAATAGATCAGTCATATGTCATAAAATGGAAAGATTATCGGGAGCTAATTAGTATACACTTCATGAAAATCTCCTTAACACATAAAAATATGATTGTAAATAACTCCATGTTATGGTTACTAAAGGAATTTTGTACTTCACCTATTACACCTAAACATATGGTTTGTTACCCATTAAATATTATTATTAGTTATCGTAACTTTATATTCATGCACCCTAAGTATAGGGAATGGAATTTTATTGTATTTCCTATAATGTATACTCAGGGTATGCTTTTGTCATCTACTTCTGAAGGAACTCATTTAGCTATAGATAATGATCTAAAGTACTGGTATCAGTTGATATCTGATAATAAAGTTAAAAATCTAGATTTCTTAAAACAAGAATTTGATCTAAGAGAAACTTGCTGGTTAGAGGTTCAGACCTTTAGACAACATCTCATTAATAAAATAGATTTAATGTCTATAACTGTTAAAGAATCTATTCCAACACTGATTGATTACTTGATATTAAACTTACAACATAAAGTTTCTGATAAAGGTAAACTTTCATACATACATAAAGTTATCAGACAAGAAACTTTTTACAGTGTAGATTCATACTGGAATTATTTCACTTCTATTAATGGGGACCCACCAAATCAACAAGATAAACAATATATATTGGAATCTGCTTATAGAACTACGTCTTCCATTGTCTGGAGACTTTATACATGGAAATTTTTACATAGATCTTTTTATACACCTTTGATGATGAATAAAATAAATAATAAAGATAATCTATGTAAGAGATGTAATGTAGAAATTAATGCTGACTGGGCTCATATGTTTTATGACTGTATAAAATTGAAAGAATACTGGAAGTCAATTAATGAATTTTTGCAGGTTCTTTTTACAGATAATTTCATTATTTCTAAATCTCTTATATTATTCAACACACCTGTACCTCAAAGTGTTAAAAAGGTTAAGCTTCCCTTGTTATGGTCTATTCTAGCAGTGGCTAGGAAAATAATAACTAGAAATTGGATTTCATTTACACCTCCTTCGTTCAATGAATTTAAAAATGTTATGAATATAGTGTGCCATATGGAAATAAACACAATTAGGACTAGAACAAACAGAAAAACATCTTATTTTATTGTATGGGATAATTTACAAAATTTGTTAAAAAAATTTTAATTTCAATAGCATGGTATTTTAGTTTAATTAATTGATCTGATTGTAGTGGATGTCTTTGTAAATACTTTAGTTGTTTTGTTGAATATTATAATAATACCTATTTTTAATTACTTGTATAAAATTGTTATGATATTTCTCTTATATGTTAAAACAATAAACCTGTTTTGAAAAAAAGAACAACCATTAATGAAATTCCTCTTGCTTATATATTAGTTCCATTCAAACAATTTTCAAGTAATTAAACAATTAAATGATGTTATACTATTTAAAGTGCCAGTGCTCTCTGTATCAACTGATGCCATACTAAAATAGTAACTAATTTCATATTTATTTATTTTATTTATTTTATTTGCAGTTGGTTTACCAGGGTAGTCCATTGGGCCAAAAATAACCCGTTTTCAATGGAGTCCTGGGGAGAAAAGCTCCAAAAACAGACAAACTAGGTACATACAGAAGACTTCAACTAATAATTATACAAAAACTTATACAAATTTATACAAAAACTAAACTTCAAAAACAGACAAATTAGGTAATTACAAGGATTGCTAATAATAATTTTACAAAACTAAAGGATAATACATTTGAGTTCAGATTTCTGAAAGCATTCAAACACTATAGTTAGCGAGAGATAGTGTGAAGTAAATATGCTGAGCAAAAGACATTATTATATGCATACAGAGTGGGTATTTAGTAGGGAACATAAGCTTTGTAAGGAGCAGTAAGTAACATGAGTGTGAAAGGAGGATAGAAATATCGTATATTTATGAGGGGTGGGAACAAGAGCATTCCCATTGGGAATTTAGATGTATATGAAGAGATTTTTTGTACGTGTAGTGGTTGGAAGTGGTACGAATGGATGGTGGGAGTGAGTTCCAGATATGGGCTAGGGTAAAGGATAGTAAGTTTTTGCCTGGGGGATGTGAAGGTTTATGAACTTCTAGTAGGTTTTGGTTGTTAGACCTTAAAACTCTGTTGGGTAGATGCATTTTAAAGGTGGAAGACAAGGAGGGACAGAGAGAGGGGTTGAGAATGAGCTTGTGGGCTAAAGTTAGCTGTGTATGGATGAGGTGATTAGGTAGTTCCAGCCAATTTAGTTTTTGGAGAGAAGAACAGTGGTGGGTGGAGGACCTGTGGCTGTTAGCGAATTTAGCGATTTTGTTATAGCAAGAGGAAAGTTGTTTTTTTAGAGAGGACTGAAGATTGGTCAGCAATGGTGCCCCATAGAGAAGGGAAGGGATGAGAAAGGAAGAAGCAAGAGTGATTTTAGAGGAGCTTGTAAGGTACTGATTCTGACGGTAGTGCATGCCAAGTTTTTGATGGGTTTTTTTAATATTTAGTTGTATATGGGAATTGAAATTAAGCTGGTTGTCAATTTGAACACCAAGTAACTTGGTTTCAAGCACCAGTTCCAGGGTGAGTTATTTTGACTAGTAATTGAGAATGTGTTTATGTCGAAGGGGGTAGTTTTAGAGGGGGTAAATACCATTAGTTTAGTTTTGGAGGCATTGAGTGCTAGGTGGTTTATTTTCATCCAATGTTCAGTAGTTGAAAAAGCTTCTTGAGTAAGCTTTTGAAGCAAAGAGGAAGATGTACAACTCATTCCACACCATAATTAAAAACTCAAAAGTAAAAAATGTATATTTGTTAAAAATTAATTTGATGATTCTTGTGTCCAAATATACCATAAAATATTCTGTTACCTGTTATTTTCCAATATGGGCTTTATAGAAATTGAATCATTCAACCCAGGATAAACAGAAGCATTTAATTTAATCTGCCATCTGGTCTCTTTTTCTCCTAATACATGTTTAACACTCCCCCCTCTAGGATTCACTTTTACACATTCAAGTATACCAAAGTTAAACATACTACATTTACTATTCCCTTCAAGATGCCTCCATAATGCATTATTAGTGTCCTGCTTCTTGATTTTGTAACAGTGCTCATATATTCTGTTTCGAAGACATCTGTCCGTCTTTCCCACATAAAAACATGGACAGTTGCTACACTTCGCCATGTAAACCACATGCCTGGTCCTACAATTCCCTTTCTGGAACCATACAATAGTATTATTAATATCTTCCAAGGTGACAGATGGACTATTTATGATTAAATGACATTGATTACAGTTCCCACATTTTGTGGTACCTGTCCCTTTCATTACATTTTGATCCACAATTTTCTTTTCTAATTCAGTTTTAAGGTTAATTCCTGTATTAGAAACAAATCATGGTTTGTTTCCCACTAATTTGAACACATCATTGTCTGTTTTAAGTATATTCCAATTACTAGTTATAATTTTAGTTATGTCCTGCGTCTCAAGGGCATATTGCAAAATACATGCTTCCATATATCCATCTAGATCATTAACTTCTTTAATTTTACTGTCTCTCACTGTATCCACATTACTATTTCCTAATATAGGTTTATACTTTCTTCCCCATTGGTGCATTACATATTTTTTGATGTCTTGTATCAGGACTACAGGATACCCTCTAGATTTAAACATATTTCCTATATAATCCAATTCATTTGCTAAATCTGTATAATGAGACGTCATCCTGGCAGCTCGTACACATTGCCCTTTGAGAATACTTCTTTTTTGACTAATAGGGTGACAACTAGTGTATTCTAAATAGGTGTTACTAAAAGTACTTTTTCTATAAATTTTTGATTTGAACCTTCCTTTATCTATAATTATATGGGTGTCTAAGTATGGTATTGATCTTTTATCTATATTATAAGTAAACCTCAGATAGTCACATCTAGTGTTCAAATAGTCTATAAATTCCTTGAACTTGTCCATACTTGCATTCCACAACATAAATATATCATCCAAAAACCTCAGGTAACGCGAAATGTTATTCTTCCATTCTGTAGAAAGAATATATTCCATCTCCCAATCTATCAGAAACATGTTGGCAAAGATTGGGGCACATGCTGCTCCCATCGCAACTCCTTTGTTTTGCCGATAGTATTCCCCTTCAAATAGAATATAGTTGTGGTTCAACACAATTTCCATAAATTCCAAAATTAAGGAAACGTTTTCCCATGTTACATCTCCATATTTTACTATACTATTGTTGAACCTACACAACCCTTCCTCCTGAGGTATACTGGAAAAAAGATCAACTATATCAATAGTTACAAGATAAGTTTCTGTAGTAATAGTTTCTGTGTTAAGTCTCCCTAAAAAATCCCAGGAATCAATTAACAAATGTGCTGATTTTTTGTATATATGTTTTAACCAACTATCATTTACCTTCCCCCTATAGATGGGGGCCTATAGGACAAAATGAAATTAGTGACAAAGGAAGTAATAAATTTAATGATGGCAACTATAAATACAAATATAGGAATAATAATTACAGAAGGTATGACCCATATAGTAAAGATGAACATTATAGTAATAACCCAGATTTTTTAGGGGACAGAAACATCGGGATAGGACTACAGAAGCAGCCATATGGGGGAACAAAGAAATGGAATGCCTACAAATGGGAAAGCCCACCCCAGTACAAAAAGGGAAACAATTGGAAAAGGAAGGAATAATTACCAGGATTACAGATACACATTTATGTATGGGTGACTTTAGTATATATAATTACACACACGTGCCACTTCATGAAGGATATTTCAAATTATTATCTAAGGGAATGAAGTATGTTCCTAACAGGAACATTAATGTGGTAGATTTTATAATTGATTTCAAAAAATATTTAAGGAAGTTAAATCTTGCCATATTTTTTAAAGGAACAAAACAAGTAAACAGGAATGACTTTAAGAAGAAAAGTACTTTTGTACCTCCCTTAAATCCAACACTAGCTGTATATGAAAAGGTCGTTGTTGACGAGATCTATGAATATGTGAGGAAGAATCCCAATAGAAAAAGGAATCTTGAATATAATGAATATAAATTAATGAAAGAGATACAAGAAAATAATAATTTAAGGATTATGAAACCCGATAATGGGGGCGGAATGGTACTATATGACAGGGGTGAATATATCAACAAAATTCATGAGATATTATTAAACTCTGGGAATTATGACATATCTTCCATTAATGAAGTTAATATTGCTTACCATAAAATTGATTTATGTTTGGAAGAAATGTTATTGGATGACAGGATCGATAGTGATATGTATAATTTTTTGAAAGTGGAGCATCCTGTCATTGGTACCATAGTAGGAATACCTAAAGTACACAAAAACCCTAACGATCCCCCTTTTCGGCCAATAATCTCAGGTAGTAAATCTAAAACCTTCCATTTCAGGAAGGTAATTGATAGTTGGTTAAAACATATATACAAAAAAATCAGCACATTTGTTAATTGATTCCTGGGATTTTTTAGGGAGACTTAACACAGAAACTATTACTACAGAAACTTATCTTGTAACTATTGATATAGTTGATCTTTTTTCCAGTATACCTCAGGAGGAAGGGTTGTGTAGGTTCAACAATAGTATAGTAAAACATGGAGATGTAACATGGGAAAACGTTTCCTTAATTTCGGAATTTATGGAAATTGTGTTGAACCACAACTATATTTTATTTGAAGGGGAATACTATCGGCAAAACAAAGGAGTTGCGATGGGAGCAGCATGTGCCCCCATCTTTGCCAACATGTTTCTGATAGATTGGGAGACGGAATATATTCTTTCTACAGAATGGAAGAATAACATTTCGTGTTACCTGAGGTTTTTGGATGATATATTTATGTTGTGGAATGCAAGTATGGACAAGTTCAAGGAATTTATAGACTATTTGAACACTAGATGTGACTATCTGAGGTTTACTTATAATATAGATAAAAGATCAATACCATACTTAGACACCCATATAATTATAGATAAAGGAAGGTTCAAATCAAAAATGTATAGAAAAAGTACTTTTAGTAACACCTATTTAGAATACACTAGTTGTCACCCTATTAGTCAAAAAAGAAGTATTCTCAAAGGGCAATGTGTACGAGCTGCCAGGATGACCTCTCATTATACAGATTTAGCAAACAAATTGGATTATATAGGAAATATGTTTAAATCTAGAGGGTATCCTGTAGTCCTGATACAAGACATCAAAAAATATGTAATGCACCAATGGGGAAGAAAGTATAAACCTATATTAGGAAATAGTAATGTGGATACAGTGAGAGACAGTAAAATTAAAGAAGTTAATGATCTAGATGGATATATGAAAGCATGTATTTTGCAATATGCCCCTGAGACGCAGGACATAACTAAAATTATAACTAGTAATTGGAATATACTTAAAACAGACAATGATGTGTTCAAATTAGTGGGAAACAAACCATGATTTGTTTCTAAAACAGGAATTAACCTTAAAACTGAATTAGAAAGGAAAATTGTGGATCAAAATGTAATGAAAGGGACAGGTACCACAAAATGTGGGAACTGTAATCAATGTCATTTAATCATAAATAGTCCATCTGTAACCCTGGAAGATATTAATAATACTACTGTATGGTTCCGGAAAGAGAATTGTAGGACCAGGCATGTGGTTTACATGGCGAAGTGTAGCAACTGTCCATGTTTTTATGTGAGAAGATGGACAGATGTCTTCGAAACAGAATATATGAGCACTGTTTCAAAATCAAGAAACAGGACACTAATAATGCATTATGGAGGCATCTTGAAGGGAATGGTAAATGTAGTATGTTTAACTTTGGTATACTTGAATGTGTAAAAGTGAATCCTAGAGGGGGGAGTGTTAAACGTGTATTAGGAGAAAAAGAGATCAGATGGCAGATTAAATTAAATGCTTCTGTTTATCCTGGGTTGAATGATTTAATTTCTATAAAGCCCATATTGGAAAATAACAGGTAACAGAATATTTTATGGTATATTTGGACACAAGAATCATCAAATTAATTTTTAACAAATATACATTTTTTACTTTTGATTTTTTAATTATGGTGTGGAATGAGTTGTATATGAAATTAGTTACTATTTTAGTATGGCATCAGTTGATACAGAGAGCACTGGCACTTTAAATAGTATAACATCATTTAATTGTTTAATTACTTGAAAATTGTTTGAATGGAACTAGTATATAAGCAAGAGGAATTTCATTAATGGTTGTTCTGATGAAGTCTACAAGTTAGACGAAAGCGCTTAACCTACAGTATTTTTTCTGGCTGTTTTTAGCTGTTGAATATTTTAACTATTAAAGTGTTGGATCGGAATTCACAGTGCACAGTGAACTTTTTCTTGGGATCCACGAACAACATTCTGTAGGTTTATGGATGAGCTTGAGTTTAAGCAAGGTCAGGTAATTGGGAAGTTGAAGCCAATGAAGGTTGTGGAGAGACTGGCAGTGGTGGGAGGAGTTTTAGCATGATTTGAGGTTGTATTGTAGACCAAGTTGGAGATTGTTTAATAGTGGGGCACCATACATAAGAGAGGGGAGAAGGTAGGTAGATGTTAGGGCTTTTCTGGTGGAGGGTGCGAGGTACTGGTTGTGCCTGTAAAGAAGTCCTATTTTCTGGTGGGTTTTTTTTTTTTTTTTATGGTGGATTGAATATGCATGTCAAATTTAAGATGTTCGTCAATGATGATGCCAAAGAGTTTGGCACTGGATACAATTTCTATTGGGATGTTATTACTACTGAGTACTGAGAAAGAGTTTTTGTCTATAATGGAGTTTTTAGATGGGGAAATGGTCATCACTTTTGTTTTGTTAGCATTTAGGGCAAGATGGTTATTTTTCATCCAGGATTCTGTTTGAGACAAGGCTAACTGAGTTTTTAGGAGTAGGTTGGAGGGGTGTAAGCAGTGCAGATGATAGTTGACTCATAAATAATGGATTATGTATGAGTCTGGGATGGCAAGGTGAAGGTATTTAATAAATATATTGAAAAGTAGTGGACCTAGAACAAAACATTGTGTGACCTTAGTCGGGGTGTGTTGAAAGGTGGAGGTTGAGGATTTCCATTGAATGGCTTGTTGGCATTCAGAGAGGCAGCTTGAGAACCAGGCTAAGGTGGTGGAGGAGAGGTTGAGAGATGCGAGCTGAGTTAAGAGTAGAGGGTGGGAGATGGTGTCAAAAGCCTTGGATAGGTCTAGGAACAGGGAAGATACCAGTTTACCAGAGTCACAATCTTGATTTATGGTTTTGAGAAAGGATAGAAGGGCAATCATGGCACTGTGGCCAGGGTGGAATCCATGTTGAGTGTGGGTGAGAAGATTGTTCTGGGTAAGGTATGACATGAGCTGGGTTTGGACACATTTCTCCAGGAGTTTTGAAAGAGAGGAAAGGATAGCTACAGGTCTGAAATTGGAGGTGTCACTGTTTTTGCCTCCTTTATGTAGTGGGATGATATATGCTTGACTACAGTTGGATGGAACATATGATTCTTGGATGGATCAGTTGATAAGTATGGAAATGTGAAGGGCTATATTGTCAGCAGATAGTTTTAGGAAGGTTGCTGGGAGAATGTCAGGTACGTTCCGACTAGATTTTAGTTGGAGTAGTAGCTTTTTTAAAGTACTTGTGGGGATAGGTTTAAGATTGGAAGGGGATCAGTGGTTGGTGGGGTGAGAGGAGTTGGAGGGGGTGAAGGAGTTGATGTTTGGGGAGTGAGAAAAGAAGAGGATATGTTGCTTTGCTATGTAATCTATGAAAAAGGAATTGAAGTGAGTGGCAATTTCCAGGTCTGTAAGGTTTGGGCAGGGGCTTTCTTTTTACCAGGGTGTAGAAGGGAGGAGCTAGAGGCCCAGAACTTTCTAGGGTTGGTAGAGTGCTTTGTTTGAAGTGTGAAATAGCATAATTTACGATCTCTGGTTATGAGATTTTTTATAGAGTTACAAAGTTTTTGAATTTGAGAAGGTAATTTTACTTTGCATTTTTTTTCTCTTTCTTTGCCATTCATGTTCTTTTTTTCCAAATGTCCAGAAGCAGCCCACCCACATTCATCTCAGGTCAGGGAGTGTTCCATATCACCTTCTTCCTCCCAAGGATGTCCTCCTAGGGTCGGAGCAATGGATCTGGTCCTGTAGGCACAAAACCTAGAAAGCCACAAACATCATAATCGTTGTGAACTTGAGAACAGAGCAGCAGTGGAGAGTCATCTTTGGCCCATGCAGGACCTTCTTCATCAGGAGTAAGACTCACTGTCCTGATTGGCTATGACCACCAAGCTATCGGAGGCCACGACTCCCCCAACATTGAGGTCTTCCACTCCATGACTATCAGGCATTGTAAACATTTCAGCATCTCTGGGCTGGGATGGACTTGGCTTCAACTTGTCTTCTCCTCCCTCCTTTTCTAATCTTCTCTTCTACACCCTCCACCCTACTTCTTTTCTAAACTCCCAAACTTCACTCTAATGAAAAAAAAAATTGAAAAAATAAAGGTATTTTATCCCCGTCAAAACTACAGAATTCCTCTTCTCCCACATCCTCAAACATAACCCTCTTGATGCCTTCTTTATTTTTGTCCCTTATGTTATGCCTCCCTATTTTTCCATCTTTCCTATCAGGGTGTCCACATAAGGACACTGCATAGTCAATATATAAAACCGCTTTATCTTTTTTAAAAATTCATTCTGAATAGCTGCACTGAGCACCACTTGCCTTAACTGGCTCCCATTATTATTTCAGGAGGTCTTGTGCATTGTCTTGCTCATTCACAGCTTCCAAAAAATCCTAATTCAATCAATACTTTATACATTAACGGAATAATTCCCACATAACTAAATCAATTCTTGCCTTAACTGCCTGCCATTATTTCAGGAGGGCTTTTCCATTGTCTTGCTGATTCATAGCTTTCAAACAAATTTAAATTCAGTCAAGATTTTACACTTTAACAGAATAATTCTCACATAACTAAATCAATTTTCTCATTTTAAGCAGTTCTAGTAAGTGAAAAGGTCTTTGCACAGGCTTTCTCATTGCTGTAGTCATATAACCTGCATTCACTAAATCTGAATATAGGTGTAGTAGCACTTTTCACAGATAACTGCTGCACAATTGTGGACCTTGGAAGTATGAATACTATTCTTTGTTTGAATGTGTGATGAGAAAAAACAATCCCACAGGATTGCAGTTCTCCACTCATGTGTTGGAAAAGATGATCCTAAGTGTCCAGAGTGGGAATAGAACTCACAGATGACTGACCATCTGCATCCATGATGAGTTTACAACCCACTAAGGAAATGATGTCACTTAACATGGGATGTAATTTGGTGTAGGACATTATGTAACTGCATTGTGTTTTCTTTTGTATGTCTTGTAGGAATTCTGCATAGGTTCATGGTTTGATGGGTTGTTACTAGGTTCATAGGTTCATAGGTAGGTACTAGGCTATCGGCCCTAGGGCCTATACAGGCCCAGCCAAAAAGGTACCCTGGCTTTTGCCACGCAAGAAAATTATTTTCCTTTGCCACTGTCTAGCAGAGACACAGAAGTGATCCCTGGGGTGAATTTCCTGTTTCCCATCCACTCATCAAGATTTTTCTTGAAGAGTGCTAATGAGAAGCTTTGTTTGATATAGATAGGTAGTTTATTCCAGAGTATGGGAAGTCTCTGAGACAGGAATTTATCCCTCGGGCATGTTCTGTTTATTGTGGTGACAAGGTTTAGGTCTCTAGAGCATGTAGCTCGGAGGGATTGGGATTTCTTTAAGTGGAGCATGTCCAACAGCTCTGGGTTTGACATAGCTTTGTATGTTAGGCAGAGATTACCTCTGAGTAGGTGATATGCGACGGAGTAAAACTGGAGTTTTTTGAGACGGTCTGCATAGGGCATCTGTTTGAGGCCGGTAATCCTCTTTGTGAGGTATTTCTGCGGCCTTTCCAGTTGTTGTAGATGTCTTGTGAGGTACATACCAAAAGGGGCGTTGTACTCTATAATGGGTCTAATGAGTGATGAGGAGAGGGGAACAATGACCTCTTTTTTTCTGGATGAGAAACCTTTTGTGATGAGGTGTGCCATGTAGAAAGATTTCCTGACTACTGTGGCGATGTGATTATCAAAAGCGAGACTACTGTCCACCTGTGTCCCAAGGTCTCTTATCATACTTTCGGTGTTAAGTATACTACTGCCTATGTTGTAGTTCATGGGCACAGAGTGTTTACCAAAAGGGAATGACAATGCACTTTTTAGCACTGAGCTTGAAGTCATGGCTTTGACACCAGGCATCTGTCTCAGTGAGGCCCTTTTGTAGGATGTCCACATCGTTAGGAGTTTCAATTATGGCTCCTAGTTTGCAGTCATCTGCGAACTTCATTAGCCAATGACCTTCTGTGTTAGCCTGTACTTCAGAGAAGTAGATACCAAACAGGAGAGGACCCAGGACTGAACCCTGTGGTACTCCACTTTTCACTGATCTGAAGTCGGATTTGGAGTCTGCTACTTTCACAGTGTGACTAGACTAGACTAGACTAAAAAAACAGATGTAACTACTGAACCAAAAAAAAAAAACAAGAAAGAAAGACAAGGAACAACCAAAATAAAATTTAATATAAAACTGAACGCTTTCATCTGATAGTGTAACAGCCTTCCTCAGCGTAGAAGACATTCAAAACAATACAATATTCCTTTGTATGTCTTGTAGGAATTCTGCATAGGTTCGTGGTTTGATGGGTTGTTACTAGACTATCATCCAGTAGGGCCCTTACAGGTCTAACCATGCACAACAAAGTTATGACTGACATTTGGAATTTCTAAATATGTTTAGTGGACATTCAGAGGTCAGCATTCCAATCTGTTAGACAGTGAATAGTACATACAAATTTGTCAAACTATTCTTTGATAAAAATACTAATAGAATTAAAAATGTTAATATTGTATGCGAACTGGTGGCATGCGTTACAAACATTTAAAGCCTAAGTAAAGAAATAAGATTACCTGCCTGGCTTGAAGTAATGGGAAACTCAGTTATTTTACCTTTAATTTCAGAGCAAACATCAAAAACAATACAAATTCTGGCTAATAGTTTCATTACTACTCAAAAACATGCCAACTTCCTAAGTTCAGAGTTGCAGTCAGTTTAGCTTGTATGCTGTCTCTTGAGATCTACTATTAGATGGAAAGACTGCATACTTAAAAGTGTCAAGTAATTTAACGGCTGTAAATTATAATTTCACAGCAGATGGTTTCATTATGTTAATTAAACTTTTATTGCTAAGGCATTACTAGCTGTCATACTGAAATAAACAGTCAACGTAACGATTCATTTTGTTAAATTATATACATTTGGTCTTAATAGCTGGACTTCACTAATGGTATAAAAACTTTTTTTGCACTGCTAAAGAGAAATCCAAACATAATTTGAATGTGATGCCATACTGCTAATGTCAGAAGAAAATCAGATAAAGAAGACGAAAATGGATATCTATGTTACAGGTAAGTACTTGGTTAGCTGCCCTTGTGGACCATTTTAAGCCTCATCAGTTTCCCTTAGTGAGAATCAAGCCCTATATTCCTTGTCTGTGCACCTTCTAAGAGCTACTGGATTGCTGACTGCATGTCAGCAATCCATTTATCAGGTGGGATGATAGAACTCACAGCCTTCTGCATGAAAAGCAAGTGTATGACCTGTTGCACTGCTGACACTGACAAAGATAAATGCTCATTGATAAGGACTAAGCTAGCTGCCCTTTTGGGTTATTTTAATCCTAACCAATTTTCCTTTTAAAGGTGAGCATCAAGCCCAGTACCTTGCGTTTGTGAGGTAAACACCTTAACAATTATACCAACCACCAACAGAATGCCATTCCTTTATAGATCATACACTAATGACCTCGGGGGGGGGGGGCTTTTAAGACCAAGACATGCTTCCCAATGGTGAACAAGCAATGCTCCCAAAGTCAATTACCCAATGTGAGAACCAAACCCTGTACCTTATTTTTAGTTAACCAAGATATCTGGCTGGGAAATATTCATTTTCAATACATGCCCAGTAAAAACTGGTGGGAGGTTAGCATAATGGTTAAGGTGCTTACCTTAGAGACACAAAGTGAAGGGTTTGATTCTCACATTGGGTAATTGACTAGGCTTAAAATGGCTGATGAGGGCAATTAGCCTGGTACTAACCTATGAGCATTTCTAGACTGGGAGCACTACTTAAGCCCCAGCACCTTAGCCCAAAGGTTCCTGGAAATTATAAACTCAAATGCTATGGAACAACTAGTCACCACTCCCACAAGAGGGGATAACATATTAGACCTGATCATTACCAACATGGGTACTCTATGCTCCATACCAGAAGTATATCCCTCAATGGTAAGATCAGACCATAAATTAATTTCAATGGATATCCACATCCCGACCCCACCCCTAACCCAGAAAACCACAGTGAAAAACTTCTCAAAAGCGAACTTCTCACTTCTTAAAACTGAAGTGGAATCCTTCAAGGCCCCAGGGCCAGTGAAAACTACAGCACAAACTGCAGAATCTTATATAAACGCATTCTACGGACATCTCCAGGAATGCATGGATCATGCTATCCCAAACAAAACCAAGACCCAATCATCCAAAGGCAGGCGTCCAGTCTGGTGGACCCCAGCCATAAATAAACTGTACAACAGAAGGAAGAAGCTACTACATGATAGAGCAAAATCCCTAATAGGGAAGGCAGCTCTGATCAGTACTAGCAAAAAATTACGATCCCTCATAAAATCCTCCAAGGCCAGCTTCGAGAGAAAAATTGCACAGGACACTAAAGACAATCATAAGGCTTTATTCAGTTATGTTAGGAACCTGGGATGCAACTCCCAGACTTGTTCTGAGTTGATTCTAAACGACAAAAAATACACTGAAACCATAGACATCGCCAATATCCTGGCAGACAGGTTTAGTGCAAACTTCTCCACCCCTTCCCCCCCCAAAAGAGCAAGTATTTATCCCGGCAGAGGGCTGCCTCCCAAACATCTCTGATGCTCAGCTGAAGGCTTCCCTCTCCAAAGCAAAAAAAGACTGCTTCCATGGGACCAGATGGTGTCCCGGGTTGCATCCTACATGAACTCCAAGAAGAACTAATCCCTCAAATAAAACAGCTGTACAATCTCAGCCTCACTACAGGATATGTGCCCACAGAATGGTGTACAGCAACAGTGATCCCACTCCACAAAGGTGGAGCCTCTACGGACCCTGGAAACTATCGCCCCATAAGCCTGACTAGCCTAGTCTGCAAGGCTATGAAGAGGATCATCATGGAACTCATAAACAAAGACATTGGGGACCTACAGACACTAGATCCTACCCAATTTGGCTTCGTCAAGGGCAAATCCTGCCTTTTGAACCTGGTCGACTTCTTTGAAACAATCACCAAAGCCATAGATGAAGGGAAGGTAGTCCACACAGCCTATCTGGACCTAGCAAAGGCATTTGACACAATACCCCACTCGGGCATCATAGATAAGCTATCCAGCTTAAATATAAACCCCTATGTCACAAGATGGGTCACAAACTGGCTCAAAGACAGAACCCACAGAGTGAGAGTTGCTGGAGCCATGTCAGACTCAAAACTGGTCACAAGTGGCATCCCACAAGGTTCTGTCCTGGGACCGCTCTTCTTCAGTATATACTTTTCTGAGGTACAGGCCAACGTGGGAGGACTATGGCTCACCAAGTTCACAGATGACTGCAAACTGGGCGCCATAATCGACTCTCCAGCTGACACAAACATCCTTCAAAAAGGTCTCACAGAGACGGATAACTGGTGCCAGAGCCATGGTCTAAAGCTAAATGCCAAAAAGTGTATAGTCATACCCTTTGGCAAAACAATGTGCCCACAAATTACCACATAGGCGGTAACCCATTAAGTACAGAGAAAGTAATTAGGGATCTGGGGACCCAAGTTGATAGCAATCTCTCCTTTGACAACCACATTGCCAAAGTGGTTAGAAAGACCTTCTACATAGCCCACCTCATCAAGAAAGGATTCACATCTAGATCAAGAGAGGTAATCGTGCCCCTTTATTCATCCCTCATCAGGCCCATCATAGAATACAATGCCCCTTTTGGTATGTACCTTACCTGACACCTGCAGCAATTAGAAAGATCCCAATAGTACCTCACCAAGAGGATCAAGGGACTCAAGCAGAAGCCATATGCTGCTCGGTTAAAAAAAACTCCAGCTCTACTCAGTTGCATACCGCCTACTTCGAGGCGATCTATGCCTGACATATAAAGCTATGTCCAATCCAGAATTAATGGACATGCTCCACCTCAGTAAATCTAAATCCCTTAGAGCCACACGCTCGAGGGACTTGAACCTCAGCACAGAAATAAATAGAACTTGCTGGAGGGACAGATTCATAACCCAGAGGCTCCCTTCACTCTGGAATAGAATTCCAATTCATGTTAGGCAGAGCACCTCACTGAATCTCTTCAAGAAGAATCTTGATGAGTGGATGGGTGATCGTAGGTTTGTCCTGGGGATTACTTCCGTGTCACTATTAGACAGAGGCACAGTAAACTAAACCTTAAAAAGGGCACAGTATACTCAAATCAAGGGGTGGCGTAAACCAAACAAAATCGGGCTAGGCTTGTAATTGCCCCAGGGCAGATAGCCTAGTATGAACCTATGAACCTATAAAAAAAAAAAGATGCAGACGGAACATGCATATATGTTCAGCTTTCATACAGTAAAAATGCTTAACATTTCTACAATATATTTCTTCGCTGCTTTATTAATATGTCACTTAGTATATTGGTACAGATGGTTATAAAATGTGTATTTATGTAGAGTGAGGGAGATGTGGTAGGTGCAATTTTAACCAGTTTCTAAAGGTTACCTTAATTAACTTGTAGTAAAGGAGGGTTTGTTTTACTGTTAGTTCTGATGCCTGTTAACTTGTTTTAACTGTCTGATTAGTAATCACTGTGACTAGCAGACAAAATCAATGTCTGACGTTACGTGCCTTCATAGGAGTGGTTTAGAATGAAATCTCATAGTGTTAAAACTAAATACTTGAGCAGTTGAGTGAGAAGAGCTTTGCAGGGCTTTGGAATGGATTCAGTACAGCTCATAGAATCTGGAGCATTACTTTTATATCAGAGTGAAACTTGGGGATAAGGTTGTAATATGTAAATGTACTACAAGAAACTCAGAATAACTCAGCACACAATGGACTATCGCATTTTGATCAGCGCGCTAAAAAAATCTGTAAGTAATGAGAATCGGGTGTCAAAGTAGATTGTACATTGAAAGTTACAGGAAGACGATCACAGTTCAAGCATCCTGAAAGTTATACACACAGGCACACACACACACACACACACACACACACACACACACACACACACACACACACACACACACACACACACACACACACACACACACACACACACACACACACACACATATATATATATATATATATATATATATATATATATATAGATATATATATATAAATATATACACAGATATATATATATAGAGAGAGAGCGATAACAGAATCTGTCCAATAAGGTTAAGGACAACTATAGAATGTAACTGATTCCATTGTGATACAAAAAAAAAATGCCAACTATCCCAGTGTAAGCTGCATGGCATTTGTACCATA
Source organism: Protopterus annectens (assembly GCF_019279795.1). NCBI lineage: Eukaryota > Metazoa > Chordata > Ceratodontiformes > Protopteridae > Protopterus > Protopterus annectens. The sequence goes on from NC_056729.1 coordinate 1,658,521,153, forward strand.
CATGTACAGGAACAGATCCAGAAACTTCACAGACAACTATAGATATATTCGTAATTCATTCACTAACATAAAATATGTGCTTCAAAGCTGCAGTGCTATTTGTAATATATATATATATATATATATATATATATATATATATATATATATATATATATATATATATATATATATGTGTGTGTGTGTGTGTGTGTGTGTGTGTGTGTGTGTGTGTGTGTGTGTGTGTGTGTGTATGTGTGTGTGTGTGTGTGTGTGTGTGTGTGTGTGTGTGTGTGTGTGTGTGTGTGTGTGTGTGTGTATGTATGTGTATGTGTGTGTGTGTGTGTGTGTGTGTGTGTGTGTGTGTGTGTGTGTGTGTGTGTGTGTGTGTGTGTGTATATATATATATATCTTGACAGCTCAGTAACAGCTGCGAATATCTCAGTAACACATACAATAATAAAATATGGCAGCTTGGACTGATGTATTCTGATGGAATACATACATTTTCTAATAATAAAATTAAGGGCGAAGGGCAATCATGACCACGTCACCATCACCATAGCTAAAATTTGCTAACATTGGGTTTGGGACTTGTGTGCTGAACACAAGTAATAAACACATCAAGAAAAGTGGCAGATAGAAAAGAAGATGTGAGGTATGGGTGAAAAAGAGGAACACACAAGAGAGATGCTGGAATAGGAAAATCTGAGGGGAAGTCAGAGGGGCATGGCATTTTTTTTTTGTGAGAATCTCTGAAAGTGGTTAACTGGTGCATCCTAAAAGAATCTCCTTAAATGATGCATTTGAATACTTCAATGCAGTATTTCTAAATATTCTGAACACCTTAAACACTTAAACATGGCTGTACCCTGTGGCTGACAAACCAATGCTGGTACCTTATGAAAGACAGATACAAAGCATGGATTCGTTTGAAGAATAAAACTGACAAAAATTGGTAACTATTCAGACAGCTGTGAAACCAAGTCAAGAAACAAGTTAATAGAGATAAAAAGTCTTATTACACTCATCTACAAGATAGCCATAAAGACAACCCAAAATAATTCTGGCCCTCCATATCCTCTTCTCATCTACCCAGGTGCAAAAAAGGATTTCAACCCATACCTAGAAATTCCCCTTCTTCAAACAGCTGCCAGTTTCAATACATACATGACAGAATGCATAGCCAACTTAACCTCAAATTCACCTAATGTAGATCGGTGTGTATGATATACTTTAAGAAGCTTTCCAGTGAGCTAGCACATGCATATAAGTACTGGGCATGTGCAAACAAGAGTGCGTTTCTGAGTGAGCAGCCAGAGTGAGAGGGGTCCATATCACCAAATCGAAAGCACTGAAAATCTAACGGCTTTAACATCAAAAATGCCATTTATTGAAGTCACTCTTGTGGTGGGCTGCTCCCCCACACCTCCTGCTAATTATATATACCAGCTCTGAGATCACACTACAGTGAATAAAGGGCAAATTTTCTGATCTTCACTGTACCGTGATCTTATAATAAACACCTGGATGAATGGCATTTTCAATGTTAAAGCCATTTGCTTGCCTGTCTTTTCAATTTGAATCTTGTGTCTCTAGCTTATGGAAACCGGCACATATTATCCCCTTACATAAAGGGGTAATTCCACTATATCCATCCTGTCTGCTACTCTAAAATCCTTGAAATATGTATACATCAACAATTTCTCCAATATCTCTTTCAAAATAAGCTAATCACCAATACACAACATGGATTTCGGCCAGACCACAGCACTTCCACAGTATTACCATCTACAGACACTGCCAATAAAGCTCACAACTCATGCACACAAGGCAGATGAAAGTATGTGTGATTATATTGCTACATATTTTCATGGGTGGGTGAGTGAGTGTCAGGTCGCCAGCTTTCAAGGGCTGGCAGACCTTTTGGTGAGGCAACAAGCCCTCAGTACTTTGCCTGAGGGCATGAGAATCTGGTTTGCAGACCAAGAATGTAAGTCTGCAGATAAGTTGGATAAAAAGGGGATCTCTATGTACCAAGCAGGGCATTACTGCACAATAAAGGGATATCCAGTGCTGCACATGGATATAAGGAAGACCATGGTGGGCAGCCTAAACCACCCCAACAGAGTCCACCAATAACAGGGAAGGCATTAGTTGAGGTAAATGGCCAGGATCAAGGCTTAAATGTTTTAAATGTATCCAATGGGGCCATGTATTATACAGATGTCCATGGAGGCAAGTTGGGAACAAAAGGTGGGGGAGCCAGCAAGTTGGAATAACAGTATTCCAGTGGTAAGTTGTCTGGACACAACAGCGATACCAAACTATCACCAGAAGTTATATCCTATCTTACCAGATGGAAAACAGGACACTGCTAAGAGAGACCCAGCCCCTGACATAACCATTGTGAAGCCTGCAGTGGTTAAAGAGGTGCAATACTTGCTTGGGTAGTCCATTCCAGTCAGAGCTTTAGGAGGGAACCCATTCCAAATGCCTTTGGCAAGGGTTCACCTTGATTAGGAGTGTGGAAAAGGAAGCAAGCAAGTGGGTGTGTTTGAGGATATCCCTAAAGATGTCCTGATGGGGAATGATTGTGATAATGCAGTACCTTGTATGCATGCAGTTACACGAAATCAGGCTTGGAGACAGGAATGTGGGTCTTGTAGCCTAGGGAGACCCAGACAGACCCCACACCTGAAGCCAGGGCTGGTGAGATGGCTATTTCATAGGTTCATAGGTTCATAGGTAGGTACTAGGCTATCTGCCCGAGGGCATTTATAAGCCTAGACAGAGTGTGTTGGCTTTCGCCGCCCCATTGATTAATAAACTAATTAACTGGATATGTCATTTAAGTCATGGAAGGAGCTACCCTGTAGTAGTGAGCCTGAAGGTGAGACACAGCTGCTGGTAGGTACTGATGTTCCCTTGGACAGAGTGACTGCAAGGACAGAGGTGAGTGGTAGTACCCCGGCTGACAGTGAGGCACCACTGTCAGAGGATACCAAACTTTCTGTGGAAGTGGACCAAAAAAACAACAAAAAGCCAGGACCTCCAAATAAAAAACTTTATTCTTTCTCTGACGTCTCGACAGAAAATGCTTTCTAGGAGTACATACTTTAACAGCTAAAACACATATCTTATATACACTTAAAATTATAAAAAAAAAATAAAAAAAAATAAAAAAACTTTCTTGTTTCTATTCATATTATCTGTAAATCCTGTAATAACTACTTATGTTTGTAATCTAATCTTGTATTGCCATTTTCTGATTAAACTTGTCACAACTTGTGGAGCTTTTCTCCCCGGGCCTCTACTGAAAATGGACATATATCCAGCTAGACTAGCCCGGTCAACAAATGTAAAATAAATAAATAACATAAAATAAAATTAACACAATCAAACAATTATTCATTCAAGAAATTAAAAAAAAAAAACATATTCTTTAAAGTAATACTTGCCTATTAAATTCAACATTCATTCCCTTAGGAACCAAAGTGTTAAATTTCAATATATAAATAGCTTCTTTAAAAAGAAGCTTAGTTTTTCCACTTCCTTCCCCAAGATCGTGGCTTGTAAACCTCTAACAGAACCCGAGACACTGAAACAGATGCCTGGTGTCAGAGCCATGGCCTCAAGCTCAATGCCAAAAAGTGCTGTGTCATCCCCTTTGGTAAAAACTCTGTACTCGTGAGCTACCACATAGGCAACAATCTACTTAACACCGAATGCGTGATAAGAGACCTTGGGACCCAGGTGGACAGTAGTCTCTCCTTTGATAGTCATATTGCCACAGTAGTCAGGAAGTCCTTCTACATGGCACACCTCATCATAAAAGGGTTCTCATCCAGGAAAAAAGAGGTCATTGTTCCTCTCTACTCGTCACTCATTAGACCCATTATAGAGTACAACACCCCTTTTGGAATGTACCTCACAAGACATCTGCAGCAGCTGGAAAGGCCACAGAAGTACCTCACAAAGAGGATTACTAGCCTCAAACAAATGCCCTACACTGACTGCCTCAAAAAACTCCAGCTTTACTCCGTAGCATATCGCCTACTCTAAGGTGATCTCTGCCTAACAGCTAAAGCTATGTCAAACCCAGAACTATTGGACATGCTGCACCTAAAGAAATCCCAATCCCTCCAAGCTACATGCTCTAGGGACCTAAATTTTGTCACCACAATAAACAGGACATGCTGAAGGGATAGATTCCTGTCCCAGAGACTTCCTATACTCTGGAACAAGCTACCCATCTATGTCAAGCAAAATTCTTCATAAGCACTCTTCAAGAAAAATCTTGATGAGTGGATGGGAAATAGGAAATACACCCCGGGGATCATTTCTGTGTCTCTGCTGGACAGTGGCACAGGAAAATAACTATATTTAGTTGGCGTAAGCTATGGTACCTTGCTGGTTAGGCTTACGTAGGCCCTTGGGCCAACAAGCTAGTACCTACTTATGAACCTATGAACCCCCAACAAAGAAATACTGCCACCTGGTTACAACATCTACCGCTCTGATAGACTCAACAAAAAGGGTGGTGGTGCTGCCAGCCTCCATTCCAATAGCCTTAACCTCTCCACCATCACCACACCTACTCCTGATTTCCACCCAGCTGAACTCATCATCCTCAACTGCCATCTAAACCCCCATAAGACATTTGTCATTGCCTCCATTTATATTCCCCCTGGAAATAATATTCCAATCCTAGAATCTATCCTCCCTTGGTTCTCTCACAACATACCCTACGAAATTATCATCTTAGGTGACGTTAACAAAGACTGGACCAAACTTTCCACTAACTCCCCACAGATCTGCATCAGCCTCTATGGATTCCACCAGCTGATAACATACCCTACTTACCTACAGAATAACACCTCTTCCACTTCAACTATTGACTAGATTCTCACTAACTCTCCCATGCTTTACCACAGTCTAACTACCTTACCAAACTCTTTGAGTGACCATCTTCCTACTAGCATACTATGACACTCTTTACAGGCAAACAAACATCACTCTTATGGAGACTGTCGTAACTTACATAACTTTAATACTACCCAATTCAACTCTATCCTCTCTAACATTGACTGGTCTATCCTTAAACAACTGCCTCTTAATGATGCTGTTCACAAATTTAATAGCATATTCCTTGATATTCTCAACACCCTAGCCCCTACAAGACGTATTAAAATCAAATCTAACTTTGCCGCCTGGCTCTCTAAAGAAACAAAATCACCCATGCAAAACCATGGCAATACTTGGAAAGCCTGGACTAAGACTAAACAACCTTCCCTACTTCTCAAGTGCAAAGAACTTCTGAATCTTGTCAAAAGGGGTGTACATCACATTATCGAAATTCCAAAATGTCAAACACCATAAGCTCGACCTTGGAATCTCGAAATGTGATATACTCGAATGCTCAGAACAGTGAATTTTTTCCCAGGGAAAACATTTGCTGTTCCGAGAATACACACACACACACACACACACACACACACACACACACACACACACACACACACACACACACACACACACAGCACAAGCACACCAAAATACATAATCTACACATACACACTTCACAGAACCCTACACTAAACCGTACATACACTGCTAGCTATCCACTTACCTTAACCCAATACTAACTCTAAGGTCCCTAACTAACGCACACTCACCTTACCCACTTCCTAACCCTAAGGTCCCTAACTATTGCACACTCACCTTACCCACTCCCTAACCCTAAAGTTCGTATCACACACTCACCTTACCCTCTCCCTAACCCAAAAGTCCCTATCGCACACTCACCTTTGTTCGCACACTTACCTTAACCTGGTCCTTAACCTTTGCTCCACAGTGGAGGAAATAGCAAAGCTGCAGAAATGGCCCACCGAATACTTTCCCTAGGAAAGTATTCGGTGTTCTGCAGTTTTGCTATTTCAAGCATTTACTGAATAGGGGTCAATATTATAACATTCGAAGTTTTAAGACTTCGATGTTATAATATAGACCCGTCAAAAGATATGTCTGTAAGGACAAAAATTTATATAATAACTCTCCCCAGAATAACTGTAAAACAAATCCACAGAAATTCTGGTCCACCTTAAAGAAACTCCTCAATCCCAGGTCCCCTTCAAATCCCTCTCCTTACCCAAACAATAGCCCTCTATAAAATGCTACCCTTCTCAATAAACACTTCATTGAAACCGTCCAGAAACTTACTCCCTCAAACCACAACTCAAACACCACCTATATCCCTCCCAAGCCTCAAAACAGTGATCTTTTCTCCTTAAAACCAGTCCCCACCTCATATATAAAATCACTCCTTCTGAAGCTAAAACCTCGCTCTCCCTCCTCTGACAACCTACTACCCACTTTCCTCAAATTAGCTGCTGAATCCATAGCCTATCCAGTATCTATCTTAATTAATAGATCTATCCAGGAAGCTACAGTACCAGATATCTGGAAATCCTTTTTCACTACCCCCTTGCATAAAGGGGAAAACTCAACAGACCCATCAAACTTTCATCCAATTGCCATCCTCTCTCCTGTCTCCAAACTTATGGAAAAATGTGTACACTCTCAACTCCTAAACTTTCTCCTCCAACATAACCTCCTCACACCCTCCCAACATGGCTTCCGCCCTAACCACAGCACCTCTACAGCCCTCTTGTCATTTACACACACAATAGCCGAAGCTCAGGACAAAAACCTCCTAGTATCCAGCCTCTTCCTTGACCTCTCAAAAGCCTTTGACACTGTCTCTCACTCTCTACTACTGGCTAAACTTTCTAACCTCAGTCTAGCTCCCTCCACCCTAACCTTCTTCTTTAGTTATCTGTCTGACAGACAGCAATCTGTTTGTTGGCTCTTCTCTTGCTCACCCTACCTCCCTGTAACTACTGGGGTGCCTCAGGGTTCCATCTTGGGACCCCATCCTTTTCAACATCTTTACAAATGAACTATATACCTCTTGCAAACAATCTGTACTAGTCCAATATGCTGACAATTCAGCTCTCATCTGCACTTCCAACAATATCTCTGACCTTCACACACTCACCCAGGATACCTTTCTATCTGTGAAAAATGGCTAGTGAAAATCTACTTATCCTAAACCCTAAGAAAACCAAGCTTCTGTTATTCTTCCCATGGACTCTCTCTCACCTAAAGTCTAACTTTCTTATCTCATCCTCCAGTAACACCACAATACAACTCGACTCCCACACAAAACTTCTAGGAGCCATCACTGATGACAAACTTAAACTTAACCTACACATTCTACAAAGTATAAAGAAAACTCACAAAAAGCTAGGTATGTTCTACCGAGACCATAGATTCCTGACCTACGATGCCAGACTGTCCCTGGCTCAGGCTCTTCTTCTTCCCTCCCTTCTTTATGCCACCCCCCATACTAAATAATATTCAAACAACTACCCTGGCCAAACTCCAACAAACTTACCACAAAACAGCAAGGTTCCTCACAAACTACCCACACAACTCACACCACTGACTTTCACTCAACTCACTACAATGGTTAGAACTCCCACAACAACATCTTCTATCTCAGTTACAAATTATTCACTCCATACAAACCACCAACCTTCCCTGTCCTCCTTGGTTTCCACCTACACACCAACTTGCACACTTCGTACCTCTAACCAACAACTCCTTGACATCTACCAACCAAAAAAATCTATTAGTAGATTACTTTATAAATCCACCCTATCCCAGGCATGGAATAACCTCCCATCCCAATTACGCTCCATTACACACCCTTTACAATTTAAGAAAGAACTCAAACTACACTTTATGAGAACCAAAAGTTGTGCTTGCCATGACTCTACCTAGCTCCAATTCTACTCTATAGTACACACTTCATTATAACTTCACAGCATACTTTTTTTTCACTCCAATACTATTACTGTTGTACCACAATATCATACAATCCTCTCTGTATCATATCTCCCACATTTTATCTCACTGACATTTCATTACACCTCTAGATATCCCTTCCACCCCTTTCATGAATCCTGCTATACACTGTACCACACCAGTTATAAAACTGATACTGACACCACACCCACAGGAATAAACAAAAAATTTTTTTTTTCTTTGAAATTATATATGTAAACTTGTAGTGTTTAGCCAGTTAATTGATTGTTTTTAAATCGTACCCTAAACTGTTATGTATGTTTTTAATTGTACACTAAACTGTTATGTATACTTAATCTGTATGTAATTAGAGCTTTTCTCCTCGGGTCTCCACTGAAAATGGGTTCCTGGCCCAGCTGGAATAATCTGGTTAACAAATGTCAATAAATAAATAAATAAAATAAATGTGCTTTTAAAAAATGTTGTGCCACTGAACTTTGTTTTTTTTTGTTATCAGTATCATGAATATGTTCTAATACCCTTACTTTGAAATCCCTTTTAGACTCTCCTATATAAAATTTGCCACATGGACATCTGAGGGCATGAACTATGTCCCCAGTGTCACATCTAAATTCCCCTTTAACTTCAAATTTTTTGCCATTCATATACTCCAAACAAGGTACAATGAATTTACATGCCTTGCATTTTCCGCATCCTTCTGCGGAAGTGGAGCTGGGAAAAGTCACAAAGAAAGACAGGCTCAGCTCTCTATTCCTACACTGACACTTGAGGAAGGTAGCTAGGGAGACGCCAGATTCTCAAGGAAAACGGGAGTCTGTATATTGGAACAAAGGGTTACTGTATAGAGAGTGGACCCCTGAGGGCCTTGAGGTAGGGCTAAAGGGTGAGGTAATACAGCAGCTGGTAGTGCCTAGAGCCTACCATCTGGCACTTCTAGCCATAGCTCATGGCATTCCTTTTGCAGGTCATATGGGGATAAAGCATACCAAGAGATGTATTATGCAGAACTTTGAATGGCCTGTGATTGCAGGGGATGTAACAGGGTACTGCTGGACCTGTGAGCAGTGTGAAAAAGTAGGCAAGGTAGAAGACGAGGTCAAAGCTGCTTTGATGCCTTTGTCTGTAATTGAGGAGCCATTTCAAAGGGTAGCTATGGATATTGTGTGGCCTCTGAGTACCTCAAGTTCCATAGGGAAGAAGTATACCCTGGTGGTTGTAGATTATGCTACTAGATATCCTGAGGTGGTGGCCCTGTCCTCCATCAAGGCAGAGAAGCTGGCAAATGCCTTTTTAGAGATTTTCAGCAGGGTAGGTATCCCCAGAGAAATGCTGACAGGAATGCTTGAATCCAGTGTGACAAAAGGTGATACTGCCAGCACAGCTAGCGGGAACTTTGTAAATAATTATATGTCATTGGTTAATATCAAAATGATTTATACAAGGTGCCTGTGTTACAAATGTATTGCAACTGTAGGTCATTTGTATATCAAACTGCTTGAACAAATGTGTGTTGAAAAGGTATTTGAAGAGCGCTGTGTTTGAAATGTATCCGCACTATGCCCTACTGGAACAGAAATATACCTGCACTATTGTAACTGTTTAAATGTATGTGCTTAACAGAGGAAACTGGAGGGTTAAACTCAGTCCATCAAACTTTAGAAAAATATCTGAAATTAATTACTTCATAGGCTACCCAATAAAGAGGTTATCTCTCAAGTTTTCAATACAGATAGAGACATAATGTCTGTACTAGGAAGCTTTCTCTATTGTTCTTGGAGTGAACTAATTACTACTTTTGAAGCATGAAGGAATGCAATTGTTTATTGACTTCCAGCATCTGCCAAACATCTGAGCAGAAGCCCTTGTCTGTATATTTTTACAGGTAGATGCTAAATGCTGCCAGCTTCCGGCAATGGGGGTTTTGGCTTGGGAACTAGAAGTCAGATGACCAGAAATGATGTCATTCTGCAAGTTATCCCAGCAGTAATATTTTAGAAGTTAATTTGAGAAGTTTGTTATTGAGATGGAGCATTCTGTATTCTGTCTTGGACTTGACAACAACAATAAAAACATTTCAACACAACATCTCCCTTGCTGTAATGAAGTAAGTTTCTAGGGAACAGTATAATTCCCTTAGATGCAGTCAGAAATATAGTGCAGTTTAGTTTAGATATTTTTCTTTATTTGCGTGAGCCTGTACTGCAATGTTATTTTAAATACTTCCTGTGATTTTGAACTCTGATGTCACTGTTAATATATATATATTTAGTATTGTCTTGTTCTTTTATTATTATTAGGAAAGGCTGGCACAGGTTAACCAGCTATGCCATAGCTCATGGCATTCCTTTTGCAGGTCATATGGGGATAAAGCATACCAAGAGATGTATTATGCAGAACTTTGAATGGCCTGTGATTGCAGGGGATGTAACAGGGTACTGCTGGACCTGTGAGCAGTGTGAAAAAGTAGGCAAGGTAGAAGATGAGTTCAAAGCTGCTTTGATGCCTTTGTCTGTAATTGAGGAGCCATTTCAAAGGGTAGCTATGGATATTGTGTGGCCTCTGAGTACCTCAAGTTCCATAGGGAAGAAGTATACCCTGGTGGTTGTAGATTATGCTACTAGATATCCTGAGGTGGTGGTCCTGTCCTCCATCAAGGCAGAGCGCAGGTCATATGGGGATAAAGCATACCAAGAGATGTATTATGCAGAACTTTGAATGGCCTGTGATTGCAGGGGATGTAACAGGGTACTGCTGGACCTGTGAGCAGTGTGAAAAAGTAGGCAAGGTAGAAGACGAGTTCAAAGCTGCTTTGATGCCTTTGTCTGTAATTGAGGAGCCATTTCAAAGGGTAGCTATGGATATTGTGTGGCCTCTGAGTACCTCAAGTTCCATAGGGAAGAAGTATACCCTGGTGGTTGTAGATTATGCTACTAGATATCCTGAGGTGGTAGTCCTGTCCTCCATCAAGGCAGAGAAGCTGGCAAATGCCTTTTTGCCACAGGCACAGGTTAACCAGCTATGCCATAGCTCATGGCATTCCTTTTGCAGGTCATATGGGGATAAAGCATACCAAGAGATGTATTATGCAGAACTTTGAATGGCCTGTGATTGCAGGGGATGTAACAGGGTACTGCTGGACCTGTGAGCAGTGTGAAAAAGTAGGCAAGGTAGAAGACGAGTTCAAAGCTGCTTTGATGCCTTAGTCTGTAATTGAGGAGCTTTACTCCTCGGGCCTCTACTGAAAAAGGATATGTATCCAGCTAGACTAGCCCGGTTAACAAATGTAAAATAAAATAAAATAATAATAAATATTTAAACCTTTCATTGTGACTGATCTGTGTAAAGATATTTAAGTTTTGAGAGTATTTGCATATTTATTTTATTTATTTATTTATTAATTTATTTATTTAGCATTTGTTAACTGGGAAAGACCGACTTGGAACGAGCCAATTCTCAGCGGAGGCCCAGGGAGAAACATTCCAGATGCATGTCACTGCCTTTGGTGACACTGTGTGGGCCACTCACAATAGCCTTACTCTTGGTCAAAGTACCATTTGTGTTAATATTACTATTACACAGTAAAACTGGACACCCTTTGTTAAGGGTCCTGCAGTAGCTGATAAGGAGGGACTGGTGACAGTGAAAACTACCTTGTAGTCTGAGCAGAAGGGGGCATAGCTGGTTAACCTGTGCCAGCCTTTCCTAGGGTGTGTGTGTGTGTGTGTGTGTGTGTGTGTGTGTGTGTGTGTGTGTGTGTGTGTGTGTGTGTGTGTGTGTAAATCAAACCTCAAAGAGTGTGTGTGTCAGCTACCTGGGCAGGGACACAAAGCACTGGTTTGACAGAGAGGGTGCTGGAGTTCTTGGCTTGGTCACTTAGCTGAAATTTCAACTCTATAGCTGTGTCAGTGGGGAGTCTTATTGGGGATGTAGAGGAAGAGGGAGAAACCTGCCCCGGACCGACTGTGGTCTCTGTGCTCCTAAGGGAAATTACAGAGATCTGCTTCTGGAAATACTTTGTGTGTACTTGTCATCCTCCCAGTGAACATCCTCTACTGTTGCCAGTGGTGATGATTGAGGCTGCTTGATTATTAGTCCAGTGGTGGGTCATCACATTTGGTTGGCAGTGGTGGGATCACCACATCACATATTGGGATTCAGTGGTGTGGATATTGAACTCCTGTAGCCTGTAAACAGTGATTACTAATGAAGGTGTTTGTACTCTCAAGCAGCCACATGGTAGACATTCAGAGTTTCATATCACAATAGTTTTATTTATTTTTTGTTAGCTTAGTTAGTAAGGGAGAGCAGGCAAGGATGTCAGCAGAGGATTATGGCAAGCTGACAATGAACCAGTTGGCTGAGATGTGCCAAGCCAAATGACTAGGACATACTGACCTATGTAAAGGAGAGATGATTGCAGCCTTAACCACAGCTGCATCACAGACTAGCAACAAGGAGGACAACCAGAATGGCCTTGGGGATGTACAACTTTCAGAATATGGACAGTTCAATTTGCCTCAGAGGACTTAAAAATCCATCTGGAGTTAAAGAGACTTGAACTGGAGGCCAAACATTTGGAAATGGAATTAGCAGAGAGACTGCAGTGTTTGGAATCTGAAGAATATGAGAGGCAGAGGCAACATGAAAAGGTGATGCTGAGTGTTTCGCCAGGGTCATGGGGGTAATGGGGAAGGGAATTACTGAACCCCAGAAGCAATAAAGGTCAGTAAATGTCTTCCACAATTTACAGACAGTGTTAATTTTGATAGTTTTGTATGTTTGCAAGGGTATGTAAACAGTATAATGTTGACCAAGGGCTCTGGGTACAGTTCCTGAATCCCCTTACTCTATGGTAAAGCTGCAACTGCTGTTTCTAAATTGTCAGATACTGATTGCTTAAAGTATTATACAGTTAAAAATTGTTTATTAGAGTGTTTTAAGTTAACACCTGAAGCTTATAGAAAAAAGGTTTTGTGAGCATAGACGTAAGGCAGATGAAAGTATGTGTGGTTATGTTGCAGAGTTAAGCACTTATTTTCATAGGTGGGTGAGTGGGTGTCAGGTCACCACTTTTGAAGGGCTGCCAGACCTTTTGGTGAGGGAACAAGCTGTTATCACTTTGCCTGAGGACATCAGAATCTGTTAAGCAGACCGAGAATAAAACTTCAGATAAGCTGGGTAAAAAAGACGATGTCTACCTAGCATACCTCCCAACCGTGCCAAATTACTCATTTTTTACCAGGTTTTGGGGTTCATGAAGGGGTGCTATGATTCCCGAACTTCAGCAACGGCAATTTCTTTTACAGTACAATGGAAACTAACTTTCAGAATCTGCAGCGGAGGGAACGGCAATTCTGCATCTAGCAGACTACAAGTAAGGAGAAACAACTCTGCAGTTTGTGTGTGTGTGTGTGAAAATGCCTCCATTAATATACCTGGTGGCTAGAGGTACTCACGCTCAAACCCTGTACCTTGGGTACAGGATAAAAAGAACCTAAAGTCCCTAGCCACCACCACTTGTGAGCTTTGCCCAGGTTTTTGTGCTAAGTGGTTGAGAGCTATGGTGAGAAGTGAGAAATGAATCCACTAAATGATAGTCATTAAGTTTCAGTCATCCTATTCTTCAGGAAGCTGCTGATTTGGCATATTGGTATGTTGATCTAACTGTAGTGCACAGGGTCCTGGGTTCAAGTCTTGCCAGTAAAATGCATGGTGGTAGCACAGCATTTTATTTTAGCAACTTTACAAAATTATACAAGCAATGTTTAAAATGTGTCCCTGGTAAGTCCCTAGCCACCACCACTTGTGAACTTTGTCCAGGTTTTTTGTGCTAAGAGTTGAAAGCTATGGTGAGAAGTGAGAAATGAATTTGTATTCCCTCATTATTGACTTTGTTTGCCAGGTTTTTTGTATTGAGGTTGAGAGCTATGGTGAGAAGTGAGAACTGAATTTGTATTCCCCCATTATTGGCTTTGTCAGTGTTTTTTGTGCTAAGAGGTTGAGGGCCATGGTGAGAAGTGATAAATGAATTCACTAAATGATATCCATTAAGTTTCAATCTTCCAATTTTTCAGGAAGCTGCTGATTTGGCATAGTGGTATGGTGCTCTGACTGCAGTGCATAAGGTCCTGGGTTCATGACTTGCCAGTGACATGCATGGTGGTAGTGCAACATTTTATTCTAGCAACTTTACAAAATTATACAAGCAATGTTTAAAATGTGTCCCTGGTTTCTGACCTTTTGCCCCCCCCCCCAAAAAAAAAAATGAAACTGAAAAGTGTGAGAAGCTGTGCAAGATGCCTATGGCTTACACTACTGTCATTCTATTGATAGTGTGGGTGTGGAAGTAGACTTTTATGAAGGAAATGTTCTGAATTGGGTAGTTATGTCATTATTGGTTCATGCATTTTGTTTCATTGTCTACAGTACAGCCTACTGGAAAAATGTTCAAACAATAAATTTAAAATGCACTCTAACAAGTGTGTTGTATTATACAAGGAATATAATTTAATAAAGTCAGGAAGGTGTATCAAAGAAAATAACACATGTATGCTTCTTGTTTTGTGTGCAATGATTTGAAAACAGCCCAAAGGTAATCTTTATCCACGATTTGAAAACAGCCCAAAGGAAATCTTTATCCACCACTGGCCAGATGCATTTTCTTTGGATGTGGTGCGGGTTTCAATGCTGTTTCAATGAATGTGAGTTTCAAGGGTAGAGAAGTTTTAATGCCAAGTCTATTTTCATTGTGAGACAGTATTGCTTTGTTTACCAGATTTCTATTAGTGTTTGTGCATTGTTGTGATGTAAAATGTAAAAATAAAATCAAAATAATTATTGTAGAAGTACAGCAGTATGCACACATTAATGTTTATGGTAAACGGGGCAAAATAGCCAGGTAATGGAACATTGAAATGGCTGCAGGGGAACTCTGGTGCCATATTTTGGTTCTGTTCTTCAGTTTGCATTTAAAAGTTGGTATCCCACAATTCCATTGAAGTGAGTGGGGTTACATAATTATGTATGCAAATTTTATGTTAAACAACATACAGATTTGTACCTATTTTTCATGGGCCTTGACCAGATTTGTTATGTTTCCAGGTTGAGAGTTATGCTACCTAGCAAGCAGGGCATTACTGCACAGAAAAGGGATACCCATTGCTGCACATGGGTCTAAGGGAACCCATGGTGGGCAGCCCAAACCACCTCAACAGCGTCAACCAGTAATAGAGGAAGCTACTAGTTCAGGTACATGGCCAGGATCAAGGGTTAAATGTTTTAAATGTAACCAGTGGGGCCATATAGCATATAGATGTCCACAGAGGTAAGGTGGGAAACAAAAGGTGGGGGGGGCAGTAAGTGGAATAACAGAATGCCAGCAGTAAGTTGTCTGGAGACAAGAAGGGTACCAAACTACCACAGGAGGTTGTATCATATCTTAGTAGATGGGAAACAGGCTGCTGCTATGAGAGACACAGCCTCTGACCTAACCATTGTGAAGCCTGCGATGGTTAAAGAGGAGCACTACTTTCTTGGGCAGTCTACTCCAGTCAGAGCTTTAGGAAGGACCCCAATCCAAATACCTTTAGCTAGGGTTCACCTTGACTGGGAGGGTGGAAAAGGAAGCAACAAGTAGATGTGTTTGAGGATATCCCTGCAGATGTCCTGATAGGGAATGATTTTGATAATGCAGTACAGTGTTTGCATGTAGTGACATGCAGTCAAGCTTGGAGAAGCATGTGGGTCTGGTAGCCTGGGGGATCCAGACAGACTGCACACTTGAAGCCAGGACTGGTGAGGTGCTTATTTCAGAGTGGGAGCTACCCTGTAAGCAGTAAGACTGAAGGTGAGGCACAGCTGCTGTTGGGTACTGATATTCCCTTGGACAGACTAACTGCAAAGGCAGAGGTGAATAGTATCTCCCAGGCTGGCAGTGAGGCACTGGTGTCAGAGGATACCAGACTTCCTATGGAAGGGGAGCTGGGAAGGGTTACAAACAGAGAGTTGCGACAGGCTTAGCTCTCGTACCCTACATTACAAGGCTTGAGGAAGATAACCAGGGAGGTGCCTGATTCTCAAGGAAAAGGGGATAGAGCCTACTGTCTGACACTTCTAGTCATAGCCCATGACATTCACTTTGTAAGTCATATAGGCATAAAACATACCAAGAGACATATTATGCATAATTTTTATTGGCCTGTGATTTCCAGGGATGTTACAGGGTACTGCAGGACCTGTGAGCAATGCCAAAAAGTAGGCAAAGCAGGAGACAAGGTGAAAGCTCCTTCCATGCCTTTGGCTGTAATTGAGGAGCCATTTCAGATGGTAGCTATGGATATTATGTGGCTTTTGAGTACCTCAAATTCCACAGGGAAGACGTATATCATAGTGGTAGTAGATTATGCTACCAGACACCCTGAGGCAGTGGCCTTGTCCTCCACTGAGGCAGAAAAGGTGACAAATGCTTTGTTAGAGATTTTCAGCAGGGTAGGTTTCCTAAAAGAAATACTGACTGGCAGAGGTTTCAATTTCATGTCAGATCTGAGGGTGTATATCACATAATTGAAATCCCAAAATATTAAACACCATAAGCTCGAACTTGGAATGTTGAAATGTGATATAATTGAAAGCTCAGAACAGCGAATTTTTTTCCCAGGGAAAAAATTTGCTGTTCTGAGAAACACACACACAACACAAGCACACCAAAAAAAGTAATCCACTCATATACACTTAAAATCCTACTTCTAATCCTACACTAAACTGTATACACACTACTATCTATCCACTTACTTTAACCCAAACCCTAACCCTAAGGTCCGTAACTATCGCACACTCACCTTACCCACTCCGTAACCCTAAAGTACTATGGCATACCCACCTTACCGGCTCCCTAACCCTAAGGTCCCTAACTATCGCACACTCACCTTACCCGCTCCCTAACCCTAAGGCCCCTAACTATCACACACTCACCTTACCCACTCCCTAACCCTAAAGTCCCTAACTATCCCATTCCCACACTCACCTTAACCTGGTCTTTTCACACACTTACCCTAACCCAGTCCATAACCTTTGCACCACAGTGGAGAAAATAACAAAGCAGCAGAAACAGCCCACCAAATTATTTCCCTAGGAAAGAATTCGATGTTCTGCAGCTTCGCTATTTTCAGCGTTCGCTGTTTTGGGTTCTATATTATAACATTCAAAGTTTTACTTCTTTGATGTTATAATATAAACCCCAGATCTGGTGGCTTGTCTGTGGAAGCACTGCAGGGTGAAGCACCTAAAGACCACCCCCTACCATCCCCAGACTAATGATCTGGTGGAGAGGTTAAACTCTACATTAAAGACCATGTTATGAACATTTGCAAACCAGTTTAAGAGGGAGTGGGATGACTATTTGCTCCATCTGTTGTTTGCTTACAGAGAGGTGCCCTAGAAATCCACAGGTTGTTCACCCTTTGATTTGCTGTATGGGCACAGGGTGAGAGGACTTCTATATTTGATTTGCAATGAGTGGGAGGGTGAATGTGAATACCACAAGGAGTCTGTTGTGGCATATGTCCTAAACCTCAGGACAAGGCTCAGGGAACTCATGGGCTTGGCCCAGGAGAACTTGGCAGAACCTCAACAGCAGAAAAAGGTCTAGTATGACAGGGATGCTTGAGCCAGAGAGTATGCTGTGAAACAGCAGGTTATGGTGCTCATTCCTGTCAGACACAACAAGCTGCAGGCAGCTTGGGAGGGACCCTTCAAAGTGCTAAGGAAGGTCAGTAATGTTAACTACATGGTAGGACTGCTAAGCAGGAAGGAGGGGCACAAACTGTACCATGTTAACATGATGAAACCTTACCATGATAGAGAGGCCCTTGTGCTAAGTATTTGCAGTAGGAGGCAGGAGGAGTTTGAGGTGGATCTATGGCTACAGGTAGGCAACAGCAAAATCCCAAGTTACTATGGTGGAGCTTAGGTTTGTAGGCATATGATATGAAAGTGCAACACTGTAATGCGGTCAGCAATGCAAAGGCAGCTGGAATCTCAAGACAGGGAATGGGGTGAGGTATTCCAAGATAGGCTCATCCCTCTCAAGTAATATTTCTCAAGGGTGACTTTAACTTGAGTTTTCAAAGTGGAGAAAAAGTGTGACAAAAGGAGATAGTGCCAACACAGCTAGCTGGAATTTTGTAAATAATTGTATGCCATTGGTGAATATCAAAATGATTTATACAAAATGCTTGTGTTAGAAATGTATAAGAACTGTATGCCATGTTTATATCAAACTGCTTGTACAGACCTGTGTGTTGAAAAGGTATTTATAGAGTGCTGTGTTTGAAATGTAACCACAGTGTGCCCTGCTGGAGGAGAACAGAAATGTACCTGCAGAATTGTAACTGTTTAAGTGTCTGTGCTTAACAGATGAAACTGGAGGGTTAACCTCAGTCCAGCAAACTTTAGAAAAATATCTGAAATTAATTACTTTATAGGCTACCCAATAAAGAGGCTATCTCTCAAGTTTTCAATACAGATAGAGCCATAAAGTCTGTACTACAAAGCTTTCTGTATTGTCCTTGGAGTGAAATAATTTCTAGTTTTGAAGCATGAAAGAATGCAGTTGTTTTATGACTTCCAGCATCTGCCAAAGATCTGAGCAGAAGCCCTTGTCTGTATATTTTACCATTTGATGCTAAATGCTGCCAGCTTCTAGCAATGAGGGGGGGGGGTTAGCCTGGAAACTAGATGTCAGATGACCAGAAATTATGTCATTCTCCAAGCTATCAGGTAGACAGAGCATTCTGCATTCTGTCTTGGACCTGATAATAGTAAGAACCATTCACCACAACATCTTCCTTGCTGTAATGAAGTAAGTTTCTAATGAACAGTATAATTCTCTTAGATATAGTCAGGAATACAGTGCAGTTTAGTTGAGATGTTTTTATTTTTGTGTGAGCCTACACTTCAATGTTATTTAAGGTATTTCCTGTGATTTTGAACTGTGATGTGTCTGTGAATATATATTTAGTATTGCCTTGTTCTTTTATTATTTATTATTAAGCATATTTAAACCTTTTATTGTGGCTGATCTGTTTAGAGATATTTAAGCTCTGAGTGTACTTGCACTTCTAATAGCCTTGCTCTTGGTCAAACTACCATTTGTGTTAGTATTACTATTCCACAGTAAAATTCGACACCCTTTGTTAAGGGCCCTAAAGAAGCTGGTAGGGAGTGAATGGTGGCAGTGAAAACTACCTTGTAGTCTGGGCAGAAGGGGGTATAGCTAGTAAGCCTGTGTCAGCCTTTCCTAACAGAGAGGGTGCTGGAGGTCTTGGCTTGGTCACTCAGCTGAGATCTCAACCCTATAGCTGTGTCATTGGGAATGTGGAAGAAAAGGGAGAAACAAGCCCCTGACTGACTCTGGCCTCTCTGTGCTCTTAAGGGAAATTGCACTTGATGCAGAGAGCTGCATCTGGAAATACTGTGTGTGTGTACTTTTCATCCTCCCAGTAAACATCCCCTACTATTTATAGTGGTGAGGATTGATGCTCCTTGATTACTGGTCCAGTGGAGGGTCATTACACTCAAGACTATGCTGATGGACAGCAGGTTATGGTTCTCATTCCTGTCAGACACAACAGGCTGCAGGCAGCTCTGTAGGAACCCTTCAAAGTGGTAAGGAAGTTCAATGATGTTAACTACATGGTAGAATTGCTAGGCAGGATGGAGTGGCCCAAATTATACCATGTTAACATGATGAAACCTTACCATGATAGGGAGGCAGGAGGAATCTGAGGAGGATCTATGGCTACATCAAGCCTACAACATGCAAAGTTACTATGGTGGAGCCTAGGGTTGTATGCATGTGATATGACAGTGCAGAAGTGTAGTGGGGTTAGCAATGGCAAGGCAGATGGGATCTCAAGACAAGGTATGAGTTAATGTATTCCCAGATGGGCTCATTTTTCTCAAGCATCCTTTTTCAAGGGTCACTTCAAAAACTAGCTTGAGCCTTCAAAAGGGGGAGATATGTGATGTTGTGAGGTATTGCCAGCTGTGCCAGGAAAAGTAGGGCAGTGGATGTGTAACATATGCCAGCACAGCTTTGTAAAGAATTATATGTCATTCGTATATCAAACTGATTTGTACAGATGCTTGTGTTGAAAAATGTATTTGTAAAAAGTTACCAACAGTGTGCGCTGCTGGACAGATAAAGAAATATACATGTATTATTGTAACCATTTAAATGTATATGCTTTAACAGAGGATACTGGAAGAGAAAAGGTTAATCTCAAACTCTGAAAATGGTTTAGCTTCAGAGATTATATGTTCATAGATTAGTACTAGGCTAACTGCCCTTGTGAGCCATTTTAAGCCTAGCCAATTATCCCTTGTGAGACTCAAGCCCTGCACTTTGTGTTTGTAAGGCAAACACCTTAACCATTAGGCCACCCTCCCTCCCTTGAAATTAAATTATCTGGCATAGGCCATAAAGATTGCATCTTACAGTTCTCAATGCAGCCAGAGTCAAACAGTCTGTACTAGGAAACTTTCTGCATTGTCATTGGGATGAAACAATTGATACTCTCGGAGGGTAGAGGTTTCAAATTGTTTTATGACTTCCAGGAGCTACATCAGATCTTAGCAAGGGTCTGTGTGTGTGTAATATTGACACGTATGTGCTAACTCCTGAAGGCTTCTAGCCAAGGGGGGAAGCATGGGAAACAGAAGTCAGATGACCAGATGTATGTGATGTCATTCTGTAATCCATCACCAAAAGTAATGTTTAATACTAGGTGAGACTGAAGTCACAGGGCACTCTGTTTTTTTTAACCTGACAAAGAAGGATCTCTTACCTACTTCATCTTGCCTTGCTCTAGTAAGTAACCAGGGAATAATAATTCTTTAGATCAGTCAGGAAAATATAGTGAGATTAGTTAAGTACTGTTTTTTCTATAACTGTGTGAACCTGTCCATCTGTGTTATTTTTAATATTCCCTGTGACTAAAACTGTTTTGTTTACTGTAAATAAATATTTAGTATTTTCATGTTCTTTAATTATTTATTATTAAATATATTTAAACTTTTTATTGTGGCTGGTCCTTTAGAGAATATTTTAACCTTTGAGAGTACTTATGTTTGTTCGGTGACACTGCGTCCACTCCTGAAAGCCTTGCTGTTTGGTCAACATTGCCATTTGTATTAATATTAATTTCCCTCAGTATAACTGCAGTGGTGGTGCTGCGGTAGCATTGTCACCTCACAGTAAGACGCTGTCCTGTTTGATTCTCAGCGAAAGCGTCTTCTGTGTGGAGACATGCGTGAATGGGCGTACCTTCGTTGAAGGTTATGCGTCAGAGCTGGCAACTCGGTACGTAAAAAATCTACTGCCAATCATTAGCAGACCGAAGTTCCACTGTGGCGACCCCTAACCGGGAAAATCCAAAAGACACAACAACATTAATTTCCCTCAGTATAATTGGGTACCCTTGCAAGAACCTTAGTGTAGCTGGCTTTAGAATGTCTGGTGGCAGTGTAACTACCTTATAGTCTGGGCAGAAGGGGCATAGCTAGTAAATCTGTTCCAGCCTTTCCCAGGTGTGTGTGTGTGTGTGTGTGTGTGTGTGTGTGTGTGTGTGTGTGTGTGTGTGTGTGTGTGTGTGTGTGTGTGTGTGTGTGTGTGTGTGTATGTGAAAATCAAATCTCAACGTGTGTGAGAGTGTGCATGTCAGCTGCTTGGACCAGGGACACAAAGCACTGTTTTCACAGACAGGGTGCTGGAGGACATGGCTTGGACATTCGGTTGAGGAGGCAACTCCACAGCTGTGCCAGTGGGGATTCTCAGTGGGGATCTGGAGAGAGAGAGAGAGAGAGAGTGAGAGAGAGAGGACCCAGACTGACTGTGTTCCCTCTGTGCTCTTAAGGGAAATTGTGCTTGATGCAGAGAATTGCATCTGGAAATACTGGGTGTATCCATTTTTGGTTCCAAGTGAATGCCCCTCTCCAGTGCCAATGGTGAGAATTAAGGCTCCTTGATTACTGGCCGAGAGTGGGGATATCACAGGCCTCTACTGAAAATGGGTACTTTCTGGCCCAGTTAGACTTTCCCAGTAAAAAAATGTCAAATAAATAAATAAATAGATGAATATGGAAACTGCAAAAACATATTGGGCATTTTATTGCACAGAAATAGCTGTCAACACATAACTGAGAACATCTGTATAAGCAGTCAGACAGGCATTCCTTTTTAACTTAAATAAACATGTCTGTGTACTTTCTTAGGAGAAATGAATTAGTGAAGCTATATATGTGTTTTCAATACAATGCATAATGGGACTATAGGTGATGCAGTGAGACTATAACAGAAAACTATGAAGTGCACAGTCATCTGCAGCCTAGGTGCAATAGGCATCAGGGATACACGATTATACTGGCTATGTGAAGTGATGTTAGATGTTGTACAACATATGTATAGCTACAAAGGTCATAATTATGGATATTATACACAATATTAAATAAATTAACAACATGGGAATTGAACCAACGGTTATCAGTACAGTATTTAACAAGTGCACTTAATTATCCGCATAAGCTAATTATCAAAGCAGCTACTAAATCATTATAAAAATATCTATCTGATATATATGGGATAGAGAAATATCTGTAAAATCCGTAGGAATGCTAAGGTATGCATACAATATTGACACTTACTGTAGGGAACTACAGGCTTCCTCTGCACTTTGGCAACCCTCTGTTGTGGATGCTCTGCATCACTCTGATGTCAGTCATCATAAAGGTGGCAAACCTGCTCTCCAGTATGGCAGATCTCTGTCCTCCTTCACTATTCCCTCGCAGTCTGGTTCCATACATCTGTCATGGTGAAGTTCCTGGGTCTGGCTTTCATCCTCTGCTCCACTCTGCCATACACAGTCAAAATCTGGGTCTTCTCCTCTTTGGTCCAGTTGGCCACACCAACACATCAGCCTGCTTGAAGCAGCCATCATGATCCTTAAGTTGAAAATACAAACATAGAGAAATGCTCACTGAGGCACTACTTAGTTCACAGTTAGCAGTTGTCTGATCAGTAAATGTGTCACTTGAAAGTAGCACTGAAATCATGTTATCAGATCATTGGGAGATAATGGACATTTGCCACATTTGGTACCATTTTTGATACATATTGTGTGTCTACGCAGTACACTTGGGTGTTACGGTGCATGAAAAACAAACTTCAATAAATTAATAACAAAATAAAAAACAAAAAGTGAATTGGACACTCCAAAAAAACTTTAATGCACTTCAATGAATTTTAAAGGAATAAAACCACAGACTGAGCACTTTCATTTTACAAACAAAAATACTTCACCAGAGTAACAGTCTGTCATTAAAAAACATTTAAATATAAAGAATTCATCCAATGACATTTGAAATAGAAGAATAAATTATGATGTCACTCAACTGCAAAGTGCAATTTCTTAAAGAGCCAGTCCTGAAACTTACAGTTGTTTTACATAGACTAGAGAATGAAGTACAGCTTAATCAATCAAATACACTATTAACACTGAAAGTTGTGTTCAAATTATGGTAAAAAATCACACTAAAGCTGCTTTCATCTTTAAAGCACTAGAAAGAGAAACTGTTTCATTAATGCCTGGAGCAGTAGCTGCATTAACCTATGTTGCCAAGCTAGTTCTTTGAACTCAAGTTGTGTGTGTAAATCTGCACTGAGGTTTGACACTATTATCCTCTCTATAATATAAAACAAGTATTTTTCATTTATGGCTTGCATCACTGCAGCTTGTTGCAGTACATTAACAGCAGGTTATGTTTTTTATATTTTTTAATGTTGTGCTACAGCTTTCATCATTGAATTATTGAATTCCTTGGGGTCCTTAAAGTACATGCCAAGGATTTCAGAAATGGAGTCAGCGTGGATGTTTATGCCATGGTAGTACAGCGGTAGCATTGTTACCTCACAGCAAGAGGTTTTCCCGTTCGATTCTCGGCTGGGCTTGGGAGTGCCTTCTGTGTGGAGTCTGCATTTCCTCCCCATGGTTGGGTAGCATTTGAAAGGCATGCGTGTGTAAATGGGCTTGCCTTCGTTGAAGGTTGGGCATCGAGCTGGCACCTCTGTGTTTAGTAAAAATCTACTGCCAATCATTAGTGGACTGGAGTTCCACTGTGGCGACCCCTTACCGGGAAAAGCCGAAAGACAAACAAGTCAGCATGGATGTTTGTTGCATTGTGTGTACAATGTGTTTTATATGGTCATAAGTGTTTACTAGGCTAATGACCACAAGGGCCTTTTTAAGCCCAGCCATCATTACTAAATCTCTGACAAAGTTCAGGTACCCTTGATAAGTGTAAGCAGGGGCTTGGGAGATGAAATATTTATAAGCAGTGGCATTAGAGATGAACCATTTACAGGTTGCCTGTGTCCATTAGAGACATAAGTGCCAAGCCATGGATGAATTTCCAGTTCCCCATCCAGCTGTCCAAGTTACATTTGAATTGGGTTAGGGAGAAACTCTGCTTCACATGGATGGGGAGCCTGTTCCATAGATGGAGTAGTCTCCAGGATACATACCTATTTTTCCAGCAAGTCCTATTTATATCACAGGCAAGGTTGAAGTCTTTATAATGGTCAATTCTGGTGCTGTTTGTTTTGTGGATATGCAGGAGGTCCATCAGAGTGGGGTCTGACAATGCCCTGTATGTCAGGTTTAGATTACTCCTCAAAAACCAGTACGAGACAGAATACAGGGATAGTACCTTGAGGCAGTCAGCAGAACACATTTTACTTATGCCCTGTATTCTTTTAGTTCATAGGTTCATAGGTGTGTACTAAGCTAATGGTCCTGGAGCTTTTACAAGCCTAGCCCATAGGATTACCCTGGCATCGTGCCACCCGGCATTAGTTCCAGTGCCTCTGTCAAGTAGAGCCACTGGAGTGATCTCCAGGGTGAATTTTCTATTTCCCATCCACTCATCAAGATGTCTGTTGAAGAGGGCCATTGAGGTGCTCTGTTTGACATGTATGGGAAGTCTATTCCATAGCATGGGCAGTCTCTAGGTTATGAACCTGTCTCTCCAGCATGTCCTGTTGATTCTGGTAATGAGGTTGAGGTCTCTGGAG
Source organism: Protopterus annectens (assembly GCF_019279795.1). Classification (NCBI taxonomy): domain Eukaryota; kingdom Metazoa; phylum Chordata; order Ceratodontiformes; family Protopteridae; genus Protopterus; species Protopterus annectens. Next base: position 1,658,546,150 of record NC_056729.1, read on the forward strand.
TGTGTGGTGTGGAGGGATTGAGATTTCTTTAAATGTAGCATTTCTAACAGAGCTGGGTCAGACATGGCTTTGTAAGTCAAGCAGAGACCATTTCTAAGTAGGCGATATGAGACAGAGAATAGTTGGAGATTTTTGAGTCTGTCCATATAGGGCAACTGTTTAAGGCCTAGGATCATCTTTGTGAGTTACTTTTGTGGTCTCTCCAGTTGTTGCAGGTGTCTAGTGAGGTACATTCCAAATGGGGTATTGCACTCGATGATTGGCCTAATGAGGGAAGAGTAGAGGGAGACAATGACCTCTTTCTTCCTGGATGCAAAACCCTTAGTAATGAGATGTGTCACATAGAAGGTCTTTCTGACTACAGTGACAATGTGGTGGTCAAAAGAGAGGTTGCTCTCAGCCTGTGTTCCCAGATCTCTTATAATGCCTTCTGTGTTCAGTGGACTACCATATATATGGTAATTCATGGGAACTGAGTTTTTCCCAAAGGGGATGATGACACATTTTTTGGCATTGAGCTTACGGCCATGGTTCTGACACCAGTCATTGGTCTCAGTGAGGCCTTTCTGCAGAATGTCAGCATCATTTGGGGAGTTAATAATAGCTCCCAACTTACAGTCATCTATGAACTTTGTTAGCCAGCGTTCCTTTGTGTTGGCCTGGACTTTAGAGAAGTAGATACCAAGCAGAAGGCGACCCAGGACCAAACCCTGTGGGACTCCACTCATGACTGGTCAGCAGTCTGACTTGGAATCAGCTACTTTCACACTGTGGGTTCTATCTGTGAACCAGTTTGCAACCCACCTAGTGATATAGGGGTTGATGCCTAGCTTAGTGAGTTTTTCTATGATTCCTGAGTGGGGAATGGTATCAAAGGCCTTGGCCAGATCAAGGTAGGCTGTAGGAACCACCTTGTCTTCATCCACACCTCTGGTGATTGACTCAAAAAAAAGTCAACCAGGTGAGCAGGCATGATCTACCCTTCACAAAACCAAACTGTGTGAGATCCAGAGTTTCAAGATTCCCTATATCCTTGTTTCTTAGGGCCATGATGATGCATTCCATAGCTTTACATATTAGACTCAATCAGGCTAATGGAGCGATAGTTCCCAGGGTTTGTAGTCAGTCCTCCTTTGTGAAGAGGGATGACTGTAGCAGTGTGCCATTTGGTAGGGACAAAGCCTGAGGTGAGGCTGTGATTGAACAGGGCACACAGGTGTAGTGCCAGTTCACTCCATAGTTCATGTAGAACACAGCCATGGATATTGCCAGGCCCCACAGAAGTTGTATTCTTGGCCTTGGACAGTGCTGTTTTAACCTGTGCAGCAGCAATACTGGGTGCCTGGCAACCTACTAGTATTGTGATTGGTCCTTTGAGGGGAGAGAGGGGTACAGTTGGCACTGAATATGTCGACCAGTATATTTGCAATATCTGTTGGCTTGGTATAGGAGGTACCATTGTGCAGTAGCTCAGAGCAAATCTGGGTATTGCCGTGGATATTCTTTACATAACTATATAAGGCCTTGTTGTTGTCTTTTCTATCTGCTGCACTTCTGTTTTCATAGCTAGCTTTAGAGGATTTGATGAGGGATCTCAACTTTTTTTGAGGCTGATAAGGGAGATTTTCCAGTCTTGGGACTTCACCTTCTTCCACATCAGTTTCTTCCTTCTGTTGTAGAGTTTGTTTATGGCAGGAGACCACCCCATTGGCTTCCTTTTTTGGAGGAGAGTGTCTTGGTTCTAGTGAGGAACCTCTGTGGATGTTGCAATTCTTGGATATGCCTGGTTAGGTACATACCAAAGGGGGCACTGTACTCAGTGATAGGTCTGATGAATGCCGAATACAGTGGAACAATGACTTCCTTAGACGTAGATGCCATAACTTTGCTTATAACTTGTACAACATTGAATGATTTCCTCACTACTGATGACACATTATGGTCAAAGGCTAGATTACTGTCTATGTGTCTCCATAAGTCCCTGGCTATTGGGTCAAATCTAAGGGGTGCATTGTCAATATTATAGTTATCAGGCATGGATGATATTATGCTTTTCTTGGCATTTAGTTTTAGTCCATGGCTCTGACTCCAGCTGTTTGTCTGTGTTAGCCCTTCCTGGCAAACATTTGGGTCAGTGTAGGATTCAATGACAGGCCCTAATTTGCAGTCATCTGCAAATTTAGTCAGCCAGAGACCATTGACATTGGCCTTGACTTCAGAGAAGTAAATGCCAAAAAGGAGTGGTCCCAGGCCGATCCCTGAGGGACTCTGCTTGTGTCTGACCTCTTTGTAGTGGTGGGCTCCACAATTCTATCTTCTTGGATCCTGTCTGTGAGCCAGTTGACTATCCACTAGGTGACATACAGGTTTAACTTCTTGAATTTGTCAGCAATGCCTGAATGGAGTATTGTATCAAATTGCCTTGGCTAGGTCAAGGTAGGCAGTGTTAACCATTTTGACCTCATCCATTGCTTTGGTTACCTTCTCAAAGACGTCCACCAGGTTGAATAGGCATGACCTGCCCTTGATCAAAGCAAATTGGGTTGGGTTCAGAGTCTGGAGGTTTACTATATCATTACTGATCATTTCCATGATGACTCTTTCCATTGCTTTGCATATAAGACTACTGAGACTTACTGTATAGGTTTGCAGCTTCCAGGCTCTGTAGATGGCCCACCTCTGTGCTGTTCTCTATTCATGAGGCAAAACCTGTTTGGAAACTACAGCTAAATAGCAATTCCAGAGACGCTGATAGGCTATGTTTCATTCTATTTAGAAGGCATCCTGGGATATTGTTTTGGCCCATTGATGCAGCGTTCTTGGCCTTAGAGACAGCATTAATGACCTTTTTCCTCTTGATAGCAGGAGGTGTTATATTTGATGGTATTTCCTGAAGGAAGGCTGATGTGGAGAGAGGGTTAAAGTTGGTGTTGAATTTGTCAGTCAGTAGGCTTGTTATATTTTCTGGCTCATTAAAGGTGCCTCCATTTACAATGAGCTCTGTGCACACTTGTCTATTGCCTTTGAGGTTGCAGACATAGCTGTAGAATGTCTTGTGGTTGTGCTTGGCCTTGGAGACCAAATTTACCTCAAATTTGGCTTTAGTAGACTATTTGTACTCTTGAGTTGTTTGTTTAGTTTGATGAGGGTGCTTTTATCCTTCTGGGTGTTGCACCTCCTAATTTTTGCCTTGATTTTCCCCCTTCTGTTTTGCAGCCTATTGATTTTGTGATTCCACCAGGGGGGCTTGTTTTTGAGTTAGTTCTGTACGTATTCCTTGTTGGTACAGCTGGCTCTATGTAGTTATTAACCTGATTGTATAGAGTTTCTCTGATCAGTTCTGCATAAGTAAAAGTCTTCACAGGTTTTATGGGGATTTGAAATTTTACCAGGTTATCACTTAATAGCAGCAAGTTAGCTTTAGAGTAGATGATGCATACTTCAGGGTTAGCTAGGGTTCCAAGTCTTATTTTTACTTCATAGTAGGCAATTTTGTGATCTACCTTACTAGGGAAGACATTACATTAGGGTGTGCAGCACTCTCCCATACTAGCGAGGATCAGATCCAGTATAGTTGCACTCCTGGTTGGTGTATTGACAGTCTGGTCCAGGGAGTTTGTGTTTACAAAATCCAGGAATGTCTGTTCCTATACATTTGGTGTCATATAGGATTCCCCGTTAATAATGGAGTAATTAAAGTCACCCATGAATACGGTAATGGGATAGATGGTAAGTGTTTCCAATAAATTTAAATACATGGTATGTGTTTCCTAGGTCATAGCGGGGGACCTATAGCTTGCAAGGAAGTGGTATTGGATTTTGTCTGTGGTGATTTGAACATGGATTAGCTCAAGTGCATTATCGATGTTGACCAGCCTTAATGTATATTTATTTTTTATGTAAATCGAGACACCTCAGCCTTTACTCCCTATCTGTATAGTAGCTGGTCTAAATGTATGGAAGGCATTATAACCTTGAACTGTCAGTGTGCTCTCCATGGTTTTAAAGCATGCCTCAATGACTGCACATACATCAGCATTCTCTAGGGTGAAGAGAGCTTCTAAGAAGTGACGTTTTTTGTTTACATTTCTAGCACTGAGCAGTAGTAACTTTAGATTTTCTTGGTTTTGATTTGCTATGTCAGAAGTGCTTTCAGTTTGTCATTGCCTAAAAAAGAGGCTATGGAGAAGACAATGTTTTAGCTAATATTATGAAGCCTAAAGGGGGAGAGATGCAGACCACCTCTGGCAAAGCACTGTGGTCTGTTGTCCATCTCCTTCGATGCAGAAAATTATTGCACCTCCTTAGAATGACACCAGAAAATAAGCAAATTATTAAACTCAGTCATCTTTTATTTGTATTGTGGGATTATCCTTGGATAAGGGAAAATGCTGCTCAGTGCTAGGCTCATATACCAGCCTTGGGCACATATTACAAGGATTCTATGATGTTTCTCTTCATATAGTCTATGGAGGTATGTCTCAGGTCATTTACACCCACATGGCCTATGACTTAGCCATACTGGTACTTGTGGTCCATTGACTTGAGTACATACATAATGTGGTGGATCCTAGCCCCTGGTAAGCAACTGACCATGACTTTCTCCTTACTGAGCCTGGTGAGAGGGACATCAGTGAAACTCTTGATGAAGTCTCCAATGACCAGAATGTTGGACTGTATCATGGTTTGCTTTATGGGCTTAGAAGTAGATGTTCCATGAGATTTGGCTGTATGTGTTGATGTTGGTGATGTTTTGAAAGAGTGCATTCACAGCTTCTGAGGGTATTTGTTATGTGTACTTCATCTAGGATGTCTTTGGGGTTTAGGAAGGTTACATTTAAATGCCTCAGCATATGTGAGTCTATATGTCTTTTTTGAATTGTGTGTGATGGGTGCAGCATGTGTGCTATTGGCAACCTTACTGACATTAGGAGTACTTTTATATGAGATCTTTGCCTCCAATGACATTGTATAAATACATCTCTTACATACTATATCAATTTGTTTGAGAATTAACCGGTTGTCAGTAAACACGAGGCAAAATCTATATTGCCTCAGGATGTCCATATCCACTAAGCTGGTAATGGAGATAGTGGGAAAGTTCATAACCATGGCAACAGTCCCTTTTTATTGATTAGACAGTTGGAGTGAGAATATAAAGTAATGTCAGAAGTATCTGTTTGAAACTCTGGGGACAGTGCTTGTCACTGCAAGCTAGTGTTCCTGTTTGCAAGTAGGTATTGGTGAAATGTCAATCATTCTTTTACAGGAGAAATGTCACTCAAGGTATCTGTCTCTATACAGGGCACTGCCAAACACTTGAGGCGAAACTAGTAAGTAGACCCTGAAAATTTAAGGATGAAATATTTAGGCAGATATTCTGAAGTTAGAAACTAATCAAGCAGCACCTACTGAAAACAAAGAATTAGCTTGTCAAGAAGGATGAAAATATGAGAATCACATGACTGGCTACTGCCTGGCTACTACTAGTGTTGGCCTCACCACAACTTCACTCTGCTGGGATACAATGATCCTTTGCTTCTTCTCACATGAAAAGCAAAACATCAGCAACCGCCCCAATATAAGAAGCAGGCCATAGCATTTTTTCTGATCTACAGCCTTGTTCCAGATAATGTAAGGATTTGTAGGCTTGTTGTAGCCTTTTCCTGGTAGATGCTTTGAATAAAAACCAGACCAATCAGGAGCATCAAGCACAAGTACTCCCTGCCAATCAGAAGCAGTCAAGAATCAATGCACTCTGCTCTGTCTCACCAGGAGCAGAATAAAAATCAGAAATTCCAAGCTGTCACCTATGAAGCAGTTATTAGGCTTTCTGGTGATCAGCAGTATCCCAGAAATAATGCCCCTGTGTTCTTCTCTCAAAGGAGAAAACAGAAATACTAATCTGTAGATGACTACTGTGAGGCAGGATGTGGGCTCGACAATAATTGGTGGGCTTGCAATAGATGTTACAGATTTTAAAGGCAAAATGGAAAAAAAATGGTTAATATCCTAAGCACTGCAGTGTGCATTAAGCAGTAAGATATGAAAGATGTGGTAACATAAGCTTTAGCTGTCTAAATGGAGAGCCATTCATTTTAAAAGAGCTAGATAGATTGCATGGGGGGGGGGCAGTTTGTATTCTGGTTCTATGGAATACAGTTGGATGGTCAATAAATTGAAATAGTTGATGGATAGTGATTTCACAAAATGATAATTTTGTGCTTACAACAGCCAATGAAAGGAAGAGGTAAGGATATATGTTGTCAAATTAACATAAGGGGCAGGCAACTAGAAAGACAGTTGAAGAACACAATAGCATCAGGGTGGGATGGTGGGAACACTTCTGTGTGATTCACAAGAGACACAGCCGTGGTTTCCTTCATAGTTTTATTTAGCAATTAAAAACAGAATACAAGTAAAACATGGGTACCACGGTGGTGCAGCGGTAGCGTTGTTGCCTCACAACAAGAGGTTCTGCCGTTCGATTCTCGGTTGGAGTGCAGGGAGTGCCTTCTGTGTGGAGTCTGCATATCCTCCCCGCGGTTGGAAGGATGTTTGAAAGATATGTGTAAATGGGCGTGCCTTCGTTGAAGGTTGGACGTTGATCTGGCACCTCGGCATTCATTAAAATCTACTGCCAATCATTAGCCGACCGGAGTTCCACTGTGGTGACCCCTAACCGGGAAAAGCCGAAAGACCACAACAACAATACAAAACAGAAGAAGTAATAACGTAATACAAAATAGAGGAAAGCAAGCACAAACTAACCCTGCCCTCCCAGCAAGCTGTGGCAGAGTCTGAGTGAGCTTTTCCAGTAACGCTTTGATATGTTTTATTTTACCCCTTAATTAGAAGATTTAGTTCCTAGTTCCACCCTCATTTCACAGATAATTAACCTTAGTTGACATGTTCTGACTTCGGTGTGACTCCTTAATTGACCTGCTCTAATTTCTGTGTAAATTACAAGAGGCACAGCTGTGGTCTGTTTCCTAGTTTTAATATGCAATTAAAAGCAGAATACAAGTAAAACACAATGGGCCGGATTCCACAAAACCTCCGTGTAAGAATTAATATGTCTTACTCGGAGGCTGCAGTTGAACGGTATGATGTCAGCAGGCCATGCATATTCATGAGGGCATGCTGAATCATACCCAAGTCTAACACGGTCCGTGTAGGAAAGTAGGGGGCGTGTCCAATTGCAGAATACAGCAAAGGGACACACCCCCAGAAGAGTCAGAGTCCTGAAAGTAAACACCCACGAGCGAGTCCGCTGAAATGTCAAGGAACACAACACCACACATCCCCACAGACTAAACCCTACTGAAAATATGTAAAATGTAAAAATAGCAGTTTCCTTTTTTTTTTTTAATTTCCAAAATGTTTGCCCGCATTTGCGCTCGTTTGCGCGGGTATGCCCTTCGCCCAACCACAGTTAGCAGATATGACATTGAAAAGCATATAAGATCTACATATTCAAATTAAGCAAAGTAGCAATAGCGTAGCGATAGAGATGTCGCCCAAAGAATAGGTAGTCACGGTTCGAGCCCCACAACATCCCCCCCATTTTTCTTTAAATAAGTATGAAACAATTCCCCGATATATATACATTTAATTTAAGTAAAATGTAATGAAATGGCAGATGTATTTCTGAACAAAACCTATATTATGTATATATAAAAAGAATCATAATTGCCCGTAGCTTAGCAGTGCTTTAACAAGCTTAATATGAGTGCCTGTAGCTGAGCAGCACTTTAACAAGAGTAATATGAGTGTCCGTAGCTGAGCAGCACATTAACAAGCTTAATATGAGTACCCATAGCTTAGCAGCACTTTAACAAACTTAATATGAGTGCCCGTAGCTGGGCAGCACTTTACCCAGTTTAATATGAGTGCTTATGGCTAAATAACGCGTTACCCAGCATAAGCCGTTTGCGTGGAGCTGCGCAGCGCACCAACCAGCTTACTGTCGGGCAATGTTGGGCAAGCTGTAGCAAAGTCGCCTTTACACAGACATACCTACTAGCCTGTCTAGACAGTAGTAAAATAAAAAAAGCAATGGCAAGGATCAAACCAGGGATACTGTGCACCATAGTCAAAGTACTGAACCACTAAGCCATGACAGTTGTACTGAGCAATACAGTATTACCATACATATAGGAATGAATGAAAATATAACCATGAAAAAAGCAGGTTTGCTGTAAGCAGAGAAATATCCAAAATGGCCAATCACAGATAAGTGTGGGAAAAACGGCATATATAAGCCCCATAGGCGGGAATACACACCATAACTGATTGTGGTACCCATTTGCAGTCAGAATGGCAAGTGCAGGAGATGGAAATTGCTTTAGAGCACAAAGGTGGGGTGTTGAGGAGTCAAAATATATGGTTTGGCTCCTAGTCCATGATCATGAAGCGCAACTCATGCAGGGCCAGGTTCAATGGGGAGCGTATAAGGCAGAGGCGTGGAACCGGTTGGCACATGATCTCACCAGTGCCACAGGCATTCTGAGGACTGGTGAACAGGTCCGTCACCACCATGCAGACTTGAAGCGACCAAAGGAGGATGAACTGAACCGATGGATCCAGGAGGCCCGCCAAATGCCCAATGCCCCACTACTGAGTAAGTATCCATGTAATTAAGTATCCTAGCCTATAGTATGGATAGGTATGCTACAATATTCCTTCATTTATATTGCAGCTGCAGGTGTTCGTTCCACTAATCATCAAGCCTATGCTGATAGGCTGTCGAGGTTGCGCCACCAGGCAGGTTAGTAATTATTCTGCTGGTATTGTTATAGAATATAAGTGGGACAGCTTGTAAAAGAGTTCAGTGTTGTAACCCAGTAATAAAGGTCAAATAAGCCTAGAAGAAAGATTCTGCTAGTATTGTAAGATTAGATAAGTGATGCAGCCTGGAAAAGAGTATTGCAATCCAGTAATAAAGATTAAACAAGTCTCAAATACAGTTCCCACCTGTATTGTAATATCAGATAACTGCTTCAGCCTGAAAATGAGTGTTGTAATCAATCAACAAAGGATGGACAACTGTCGAATACATCCTTGTAAATTTTGCCATATGAAATAAGTCAGTCAACTGGAAAGGATTGTTGTAACCCAGTAATAAATGTTAATAAAGCCTAGAATTAACTACCATCCTGAAATGTAAATATAAAATAAGTGAGAGAGTGTGAGAGAGTTTGAAGCTACCAAGAAAGCTGTAATAAGTCTGGAATAAAGGTATACTGCATTCACTACATAATGAAATGAATGAGACAGCCACAACCAAAGAGTGAAATGTCTTCAGTAAAGCACAGAACCTGGACTGTGTCTGTCCCACAATTTGGATATGTTGCTTTACCCTTGCATTATGGAGATAGTATGGTTGTATGGAATGCTGAACATCCACAGCTGTCTAGACCCAAATAAATCAAATGTAGCAGGATGCTTTACCTGAACACAGCCAGATATGAACATATATGAATAAAAATGGAACGTATATTAATGTAGCAGTAACATCCCCATCACCAACATTCCTAAGGTTACATACAGGAAACTGTACTAATACATGTAGGGGATATATATCTGCATTTACTAGGAATGTACAGTATATGTATAGGTAGTTTAAGTTGTTAATGTAATATTTCTCCACCCTACACTATTTTCACAAATTATGCCATTCCACAACAAACTGGGTATGTGTATTAACAATTAATTCCCATGGACATTTGTCCTGTTGGTTTATACATATCTGCATGTACGTTGATGCATGTGGCCTGTTCACATACCCAAACCTGATGGCCTGTTGCCACCAATCAACCCTGCATGCTATTGGAATGTCCACTGTTGCTTTAAATATGCATGTGTTATGCTTGCTGCTCAATGTTCGGAATTCATGTGTGTTTGGTTAATGGGGATACTGATGCATGCTGTTACAACTAATTTTGAATGGTGTTGTTTGTTACTAACCCAAAATACCATAAAATACTGCTAAACATAGGACAACAGGGAAGGCGGGTTCCAGCAGACCCACCTCTCCCACCTCAGCTGACGAGTGCACCTGGCACCAGTGCCCAGGCCGGGACCTCCTCCTCCGTTGGCCCTGTGCCACCTTTAGTTGGAAGCGCTGCAGGGGATGGGGCTCATCCCCCCTCTGCAAGCGTGGCGGGAGGAGAGCCTCCACTCACCCTCCATATGGTCCGGTCTATAGTGCGTAGTGAGATCAGGAGTTCTGTGACTGATCCCCTATGCCAGCTTGAGGCGAGAGTGGCACAAATCACGGGTGTGCCTGCCCGTCCTATCCAGCCCCCAGCACAGCCCCGGCTTGGGCTGTGAAGGCGCAGTGGTAACTGCCCATGGGTGGGGATCTCATTTCCACTGTTGCCATCTGTGGGCTCATGGGCTTGCGATATCCAAATATCCTTCCCCGTCAGTTGTGTTTATCCCCCACATGTGTCATACTCCGCCCCTGTATGCATCTTGTTTGTCTTGTCTGTTAACCTCCCAAACCTACCTCCCCAAATATACCTACTTCCTGTACCTCACATTCCACTCTCACGTGAAAAAAATAAATAAAAAAAGGGCACTCTGTTCCCACAAAAAAATTACGCCCCATACATAGCTGCCCATTTCGCATACATTTCTGCTGGACATGTAAACTGATAATTACAATTGGCTGTACAACATATTTTGTTGTCTTCACTCCTCTCTCAGGGGTGGAAGGTGTCAAATGTCACTCTAAATTTCTAACATGTGCACAGCTGTTGCTGGTAAAGAATTGGGCAGCTATGGGCCTTCCCTACATCCTTCCTGCACATCCCGAGCTTGTTTTCCTACTGTCCTACCCTCTTTGTGCCCCCTTTTTCACCACTTTCCTATTTCCCCATTTTCTTTTCTTTAAAAGAAAATAGCGCGGGTGTTAGCGGGAGTAAGCACTTTTAAGCAGTAGTCAGCGGCTGTGCACTTGTGTGCACTTAGCTAAGCGTAGATAAGTGTAGCTAACCGTCGCGCAAACCCGCTTACAACTGCTTAAAAGTGCCTTAGTCACTCTGTATGACAAGGCCTGTAGTCTGCTCATCAGCAAAATAAAATACCCCTATCAGTCTCGACCCCAGACCTTGGAAACACTAGAC
>NC_056729.1:1658562281-1658752085 GCF_019279795.1 Protopterus annectens
GCTGTTTCCCAGGACCAGCCAGAACCAGCATGAGAGGGCTGCACTGTGGCAAGATCTTGTCCGTCGGGTAAATGACATAGGCATGCATAACTGGACATATGAGCAGGTACGCCATCACTGCAGTGATTTAATTAGACATTTTCAGCAGTGTGCGTCTGATATCCACAGACATCAGCTTGCCACAGGTGGTGCAGTACCTATCCACTCCCCCTCACCAGTGTGGTGGAGCATCTCCTAAGTGTTGTGGCTCCAGGCCAATAACAACAACATCCACAAACATGTGTCATCATGGAGGCCGGAGCCACCCAGCATGTTGAAATGGAGCTTGCAGGTAACATGCCATATATGTAGTTGACTGGTCTCTGTACTGGTAGTTTATGCGTGTGTGAGATATGTACTGTGTGTGTAGCTGTTAACCTGCCTATTCTTCTGCAAGATTGATATTCTGAGCATAATCTGTACACCTGTGAAAGCCACCTGTTGTACTACTGTACTTATCATACTCACAGTATCAATGGCACAGTTGTGGCCACTGGCAATCACTGTCATATTTTTGCAGGTCCCTCTGGAGTGACAGCAAGGCAGCCAATCCATGCTGGTGAGTGTGTAATAACAATACTATTGCTAATGACATGTGCATGTCATATGGAGGTGTAGTGTGTGCACATGTAACACCTACGCATAATGCATGCTGTGCATGTTTGCTGTGAGACTATGCATATCCCATTATTCTCAGTAGCTGCCTCACTCGCATGCAATACACAGAGCATGACACATATGTGTGGCAACACAGTATTGGATATTGTATAAGCATATCTGATACACATGTACACAACACACACATGTTTGGCATAGACACTATACCTTAGCCTGCTACACATGTCCAATTATGGCACCTGCTGTATGGCCACCCTTCAGTATCCCACTTATCCTCTATGCAGCACACATAATATACCTGAGGGGTAGAGGCCTACCATGTCTTTGAGCAACAGTCTTGAACAAATAATACATTCATGTTAGGCAATGCTCACTATTGGCCACCTTACACACCCATGTAACAAGTGGCTGCGTAATTGTGGATGTAGTCATGTTACTGCACTTCAGGTACAGCATGCTAGCTGCCTGTCTGGCACACATTATTATTGTTGACTGACCACAAGAAGCATGTTGATCATGGCTCACGTTACTACACCACATCCAGTTCCACTGACCACAAAGGTACACATAGTAGTTATTGCGTAGCACCGTCATGTGTTTTGTCTGTGTGTGTGTGTGTGTGTGTGTGTGTGTGTGTGTGTGTGTGTGTGTGTGTGTGTGCGCGTGCAAATATATGCACCCACAGCTTGTAACACTTGCACAACATTGTTATGTCCTTGTACACATTGTGTCCCAGGGTGGAGACAATCACTGAACAACTACACACAACCATCAAGTACACGTATACTGTTATTAACAACGGCTGTCTACACTTGCACTGCATGTTCCTGTGCAACACATAATCTGCATGCTGACACGTGTGCAGTGATTTATTTATTTATTTATTTATTTGCAGTTGGTTTACCAGGATAATCCATTGGGCCAAAAGAACCCGTTTTCAATGGAGTCCTGGGGAGAAAAGCTCCAATGTAGACAAAATTAGGTACATACAATAACTACAAGATAATTATACAGAGTAGAGATAAAAATTAATACATTTAGGCTTAAATTTGAGAAACATTCAAAGATGGGGAGAAAAGCTGTGATATAGACAGAATTAAGCAGATGCTATAACTACAAGACAATTATACAGAGTAGTGATAAAACATTAATACATTTAGGCATAAATTTGAGAAACATTCAAAATAAAACAGTATTGAGATATGCAATCAGGGAAGTTATTGAAGAAGAAACTCAGAAGGTATTTGTTAAATAACTATAGTGAGGAAACATAAGCTTTAATAGAATAAGTGTGAGGGGGATGGAATGTTACAGATCTATGAGGGGAGGGAGCAAGAACAATCCCATTGGGATCTTAGATATGTATGAAGTGATTTTTTGAACATGTATTTGTTAGTGATAATGAATGGATGGAGGAAGTGAGTTCCAGAGACGGGCAAGGTTAAAAGATAGTAAGTGTTTGCCTGGGGGATGACATGGTTTGTGTACTATTAATAGGTTTTGGTTGTTAGACCTTAGGACTCTGTTTGGTAGGTGCATTCTGAAGGCAGAAGACAGGGAGGGACAAAGAGAAGGACTGGAAATGAGCTTATGAGCGACAGTCAACTGAATATATGTAAGCTGGTTTGGTAATTCAAGCCAGTTTAATTTTTGAAGGGAAGAACAATGGTGGGTAGAGGACCTGTGGCTGTTGGCGAATTTGGCTATTTTGTTATAGCAGGATGAAAGTTGTTTTTTTAGGGAGGCCTGAAGATTAGTCAGTAATGGAGCACCATAGAGAAGGGAGGGAATGAGAAAAGAGGAAGCGAGTGTGATTTTGGAGGAGCTTGTAAGGTATTGGTTCTGACGGTAGAGCATGCCTAGTTTTTGATGGGTTTTTTTTATATTTAGTAGTAGATGGGAATTGTAACTAAGTCGATTGTCAATTAGTACTCCTAATAGCTTAGTTTCAGAGACTAGTTCTAGGGGTGTGTTATTTAGGCTGGTAATTGAGAAGGAGTTGGTATTGAAGGAGGTAGCTTTGGAAGGGGTGCAAACCATAAGTTTTGTTTTGGAGGCATTTAGTGCTAAGTGGTTTATTTTCATCCAATGTTCAGTTATTGAAAAGGCTTGCTGAGTAAGTTTTTGGAGCAGTGAGGGGGAGATGGCAGAGCAGATAATGGTGGAATCATCTGCATATTGAATGATGTTTGCAAATGGGATAGATTGATGAAAGTCATTGACAAATATATTGAAGAGGAGGGGGCCCAGAATAGATCCTTGGGGAACTCCAGTGGGGGTGCTAAGGAATGGGGAAGTAGCCTTCTTCCATCTAACTGCTTGGTATCTATTTGACAGATAGCTAGAAAACCAATTTATGGAAGAGGGAGAGAGGTTGAGTTTTGACAGTTTAGTTAAAAGCAGATTGTGTGAGATGGTGTCAAAGGCCTTGGATAGGTCAAGAAGTAGGGTAGAGACAATGTGTCCAGAATCACGTGCATTATTGACAGTCTCAAGAAAGGATAAGAGGGCAGTCATGGTACTGTGGTTTGGCCTGAATCCATGTTGAGTAGGGGTTAGCAGGTTGTTATCTAAGAGATGTGGCAAGAGTTGGAGGTGAACACACTTTTCCAGAAGTTTTGAAATGGGGGATAGAATAGCAATAGGATGAAAATTATTGATGTTACAGTTGTTGCCTCCTTTATGAAGGGGGATAATGAATGCTTGCTTCCACAATAGAGGTACGGTGCATTCTTGGATGGAACGGTTTATTAGAATGCTAATGGGATAGGCAATGGCATCTGCAGCTATGTGTAGGAAATAAGAGGGAATGTTATCAGGGGCATTAGTACATGGCTTTAATTTCTGGAGGAGTTTCTTAATAGTAGTAGTAGATACAGGTTTTAAAGTGAATAGAGAGGGAAGTAGAGATGGCGAATTTGAGGAGGGTTCAGTTGACGGGGAAGTAATAGTAGTGGAAGAGGTGGAAGATGGGCTATGTGAAGTAGAGATGGGGGTAGGGTTGTTTGTGATAGGAGGAGGGGGTGTGTTAGATGGTGGGGGGGGGAGCATGAGAAGGAAGAGGTGAGTTTACTAATAGAGTCGATGAAAAAGGAGTTAAACTGAATAGCTAAGTCCAGGTCTTGGATGTTTGGGTCTGGGGTTGGGGTGTGTGGTTTGCTGGGGTTGAGGAGGGTGGAAATTCCTTTCCAGAATCTTTGGGGGTTAGTTTTATTATTGTTCTGGAGTGTGAAGAAGTATGCTTGTCTATCAGAGGTTATTAGCTTTTTTACTTTATTTCGAAGGGTTTTATATGCAATATGTTTGTCTGGTGTCTTGTTTCTCAGATAGAGTCCCCAGGCTTTGTCTCTAAGCCTCATGGTAGAGAGAGTAGTTTTGGTTAGCCAGGGGGCTGAGTTAGTTTTTATTCTTTTTGTTCGTAGAGGGGCTTGGGAATCAAGTATTCCTAGAAATGTTGAGTTAAAATGGGCAACTGCTTCTTCTAGGGGCAGTGTTTTTAAATTGTTCCAATTAATTGTTTTCAGGGAATCAATGAAAATTGAAGGGTTAAAGTTTTTGTCATTGCGGGTAGTGATGTAGTTGTGGGTGCAATTAGAGATGCAGGGGAGTCGGTGGGTGAAAGTGGGCAGGTGATCACCAAGAGGGTCGGGAAGAGTACCGCTGCTTGTAAAATAGTGGGGGTGTGACACTAGAACCCAATCAAGGATGGTGCCACTGGAGGGGTCTTTAGAAGGGTGAGTTGTGGTGTTGATTAGCTGGGAGAAGTTGTATAGATTGATGTTAAGAGGGTTGGTTGGAGACTGGATGGAGGCCCAGTTAATATTGACATCTCCTAGAATTATGGTTTCATTGCTAATATTGTCAGAGAGCCAGGAGAGGATATTTTCAAGTGTTGAAATATTGTCCCCTGGAGGAATGTAGAGGGATGCTAGGCAAATGTGTTTGTGTTTATTAACTTGGAGGAGAGAGAGGAGTAATTCAGCATTGTTAAATGTTGGGGTAGGTTTGTTATATGGGGTAACTAGCAAGGAAGAGGAATAAAGGAGGGCAACTCCACCGCCTTTCTTTTGGGTCCTGTCTTTTCTAATGATAGAGTAGCTGGGTGGAGTTATTTCAGAATCTTTTATGGAGGGCTTTAACCAGGTTTCTGAAATAGATAGTATATCAGGTTTGTTATGTGTGAGCCATGCGTGGAGGGTGGGGACTTTATTCACTATACTTTGTGAGTTTAGAGAAGTAAAGTATATAGGCTTGTGTGGGGAGGAGGAGGAGGGAGGGCCGGGTTAGGATGGACATCACCAGATAAAAGGCAGGTAAAGAGATGGAAGATGGGGTTTGAAAGATAGTTGATTAGAGTATGAAAATGGTTTGGGTCAGCTGAAATGATTAAGGGGTGTTTATTTGTTATGGGGATAGAGTATTTCTGAGGGGTGAGGAGTTTAAAGGAGAAGGTGAGGAGCTGTGTTATTGGGTGAAGATGGGGAGAGATGGGAAAGTGTGATTGTGAGAGTGGGTATTCAGGTGGTAGGTTGTGTGGTAAAGTTGTGGATGGTAAGAAATGTCAGGTTGGGTGAGGTGATACAGGTATGATAGTTTAAGAAAAGTGATAGAAGACATAGGATGGAATAAGGGTATGTAGCCATGTTGAAAAGGTTGCTAGTGTTGAGTGTTGTAATTGTCTAATATATATGATATAGTGCAAGGGATATGAAGTATTTAGCTAAAGTAGTGTAGAAAGAAAGAGATGTGGGAGTAGAGCTGGATGTAATTAGGATAGGTAGGTGAGTGAGTGTATTAGAAGTGGGATGTGTTGAAATGTAGTGCCTGTGGGAGTGGTTTGAAATTGGATAATAGGCTGATGGGGTGTGTCAAGGTGTTGGTGGGTGATTGGTGTAGGGAAAATTTGGGTGTGGCAACAAGAGGGATATAGCTAGATGCACTGGGGGCGGGTGGAAATTGGGGGCAGGGTAGGGGAGCGGAGTGAGCCCGAAGGGCGAACGGAGCGGGAAGACACCAAAAGAGGATCAAGAGCCTATCAGTGGAGCAAAGATTAGAGGAGAGTAAGTAGTGGCAGGGTAAGTAAGGAATACTATATGTAATATGGATGGGAAAGTAGGAATGAAGATATTGGCAGAGTAAAAGCAAGAAATAAGTGAGGGAAAAGTAGTGACAGTGGGGAGGGAACGCCCTCTAGTGGTCAATGCAGAGAATGCACTAGGCCAACTAGGTAGGTCTAGGGGCTGAGTAAGATAAAATAAGGAAGAGCTGGTGAAACCCAGGGAAGAGATGGGAGAGAAGTGGATGGGAGAAAAGAGAAATGTCTAGGCTGCTGGCTGACCTGGCAGGGAGATAGCTTGAATAACTAACAAATAAATAGAGTTCTAAGCAGTGGAGGCCCAAGTAGTATCACACACACATACTTTCTTAGTATCCTCTGGGAGACTTTGTTCCAATGTCCAAGTGGGATTTGAGGCAGCAGAGCAGTATATTGCCTAAGCAAAATGTAAGGATGAGGTAGGTGACCTTAGTTCATTGAATGTATCCACCCAGGCAAGGTCCCAAGGGAAAAACAGGGCAAAACAACTGGAGACAGGAGGAGAGATGAGTAAGAGTTAGTCACAGAGTAACAGAGACACAATGCAATACATAAAAGTGTTACTAAGCAGGTAAAATTATATGCTAAAAGTATTATCAATCTGCAATAAAAAGAGTAATACTATATTCAGAATACAACAGACTCAGTTAAACTAGGTTAAAAAACATTTAAAGCCTAGCCGAGCTACTCGCAAACAAGTGAATACTGGCTAAGTCAATGACTAGTGAAACTATTCCAAGCAATATGGAGGAGAGTAGTGTCGTCTGGAGATAAAAAATCCCCTCCGAAGACACTAAATCAAGTCAGAAAGTCTATGACTAAATACAAGAAAAAACTAAGCAGACTTCAACTATTAATACTGCAGAAGCAGAATAACAATGTGTTAGTAGAGCACCATACTGTAGCGACTGGCAGGGCAATGAGAAGTTAGCTCAGACACGTGGAGTTGGCGTATTACACCAGCATTTGTTAGGGCTAAAACAGCTACAGAACAGTTCAAGAAGCAACCATGAACAGTTCCCTTTAACTAAATGTCGCACCAATGTAGACAAACAATGTGGGTATAAAAATAGACGGAATAATCCATTTGCGATGTCCAGAAATGTAATGCAAATGGCCTCTAAAACAAATGGTGTGTTAATTGGCCCTACCAGGTATTATCGGCAACATAGTCAAGCTATTAAAGTGTTGCGATATTGACAAATACTGATGCCTCAGCTTTCCAGAGCAGATAAAGTGTTATCAAGTCAGGAGCAAGCAGGGCAGTGTCGCACCACAGTCGGTAGCGACTATAGAGGCTTAGGCTCAAGCTAGTCAAACTGTAGGATTTACTTGCAATCACAGTAATGCATACTACGTTCCATCAAGCATAGAGGTAGTACAAGAGGTCTACGTTCAGAAGGAACAGTGTGGGTAGTGGAATTGTATGGCAAACTCTAAGCGGCAGTCGCTTGCAAGTAATGAGCTCTTAGACTCTGTAATCAGCAGTCGTTTTAACCAATACTCTCTTAAACACTCTAGACAGCAGTCGTTTTGAGCAATACACAATAAATCAAAAACACGAGTGATACATTCAATCGCAGAAAACGACAGTGTACAATTGGAAATACAAGTATATTATGATCAACATATTCCTATACCATGACCAATACACTTTAAGTTCCCTAAACAGCAGTCGTAATATAGCGACGCACATTTAAACCAAAACACATGCTTGATACAGTCTATAGCAGCAAACAACAGTGAACAAATAGAAATACAAGCATAATATGACCAACAAGTTCTTATGCCATGACAATTTAGGGGAAAAAGCCCCGATAACAGTGTTGCGATATGATCAGGATCTACTTACACTAGGAGCACACTCCTAACCAGGCACCAGCAGCAGCCGAGAGGGAGTTTAAAAATGGCACCTTAAGGAGAGGGGGTATAAATAACTTCCAGGCAGAAGTAAAAGGGAGGTGGGGAGGAGCAAGGGATACAAGCTAGTAGGGACAAGCCGGAAGGTCCATAATCATATGATACAGGAGGTAAGGATGTGCGACGGATCGCAGAGCCTAAGGGGAGGGAGAGAGAATTATGGATTCACTAGTAGGCTAGACGCGTGGGACAGAGGTAGCATGAGCAGTATATCATGGTAGATAGGGGCGGGGAAAGCAGGGAGAGAAGGGAAGGGAGAAAGGGAAGGAGAGTGAATGAGAGATGCGATGGTAGGTGAAAAGTGTAGGGTAGGGATAGCGTGAATAGTGTATTCCGATACGTAGAAGGGGAAAAACAGGGAGAGAAGGGAAAGGTAGCGAGTAGTTGAGCGTAGTGTAAAGGAGAATGGATAGACCAACAAGTGGTAGGTAAGATGAAGTGGGAGACAGGGTGTAGCAGACCAGGAGAGGATCGAGAGCCTATCAGTGGAGCAAAGATTAGAGGAGAGTAAGTAGTGGCAGGGTAAGTCAGGAATACTATATGTAATATGGCTGGGAAAGTAGGAATGAAGATATTGGCAGAGTAAAAGCAAGAAATAAGTGAGGGAAAAGTAGTGACAGTGGGGAGGGGACGCCCTCTAGTGGTCAATGCAGAGAATGCACTAGGCCAACTAGGTAGGTCTAGGGCTGAGTAAGATAAAATAAGGAAGAGCTGGTGAAACCCAGGAAGAGATGGGAGAGAAGTGGATGGGAGAAAGAGAAATGTCTAGGCTGCTGGCTGACCTGGCAGGGAGATAGCTTGAATAACTAACAAATAAATAGAGTTCTAAGCAGTGGAGGCCCAAGTAGTATCACACACACATACTTTCTTAGTATCCTCTGGGAGACTTTGTTCCAATGTCCAAGTGGGATTTGAGGCAGCAGAGCAGTATATTGCCTAAGCAAAATGTAAGGATGAGGTAGGTGACCTTAGTTCATTGAATGTATCCACCCAGGCAAGGTCCCAAGGGAAAAACAGGGCAAAACAATTTCTTAGTATCCTCTGGGAGATTTTGTTCCAATGTCCAAGAGGGATTTGAGGCAGCAGAGCAGTATATTGCCTAAGCAAAATGTAAGGATGAGGTAGGTGACCTTAGTTCATTGAATGTATCCACCCAGGCAAGGTCCCAAGGGAAAAACAAGGCAAAACAATTTCTTAGTATCCTCTGGGAGACTTTGTTCCAATGTCCAAGTGGGATTTGAGGGAGCAGAGCAGTATATTGCCTAAGCAAAATGTAAGGATGAGGTAGGTGACCTTAGTTCATTGAATGTATCCACCCAGGCAAGGTCCCAAGGGAAAAACAGGGCAAAACAATTTCTTAGTATCCTCTGGGAGACTTTGTTCCAATGTCCAAGTGGGATTTGAGGCAGCAGAGCAGTATATTGCCTAAGCAAAATGTAAGGATGAGGTAGGTGACCTTAGTTCATTGAATGTATCCACCCAGGCAAGGTCCCAAGGGAAAAACAGGGCAAAACAAACTAGGAGCACACTCCTAACCAGGCACCAGCAGCAGCCGAGAGTGATGTTTTTCCTTGTGATACTGTCACCCACCCTCAAACAGTATTGTGTATGTGTTGGATTGCAGGTGTGTCTTTGTATCTGCTGTACTGAGGAGTGTGCCTTTGTGCTTGTGTGCATGTGGGCATGTGTGCATGTGCGCCTGTGTGCATGTGTGCCTGTATGCATGTGTGCCTGTATGCATGTGCGCCTGTGTGCATGTGCACCTGTGTGCATGTGTGCATGTGCACCTGTGTGCATGTGTGCATGTGCGCCTGTGTGGATGTGTGCCTCTGTGCATGTGTGCTAACATCGTGTACACATTTGTAAACTGTGTTTCCTATCTTCCTCTCACAGGTTCTGATGTTGCTCTGGTGGAGTGCAGCAGGGAACCTGAAGCCACTGCTGGGGATAGAGATAATGATGACAGTGAACAAATAGAAATACAAGCATAATATGACCAACAAGTTCTTATGCCATGACAATTTAGGGGAAAAAGCCCCGATAACAGTGTTGCGATATGATCAGGATCTACTTACACTAGGAGCACACTCCTAACCAGGCACCAGCAGCAATGAGAGGAGTTTAAAAATGGCACCTTAAGGAGAGGTATAAATAACTTCCAGGCAGAAGTAAAAGGGAGGTGGGGAGGAGCAAGGATAAACTTAAGGAAGGACAAGCGGAAGGTCCATAATCATATGATACAGGAGGTAAGGATGTGCGACCGGATCGCAGAGCCTAAGGAGGAGGAGAGGAATTATGGATTCACTAGTAGGCTAGACGCGTGGGACAGAGGTAGCATGAGCAGTATATCATGGTAGATAGGGGCCGGGAAAGCAGGGAGAAGAGAAGGGAGAAAGGGAAGGAGAGTGAATGAGAGATGCGATGGTGGTAGGTGAAAAGTGTAGGGTAGGGATAGCGTGAATAGTGTGTATTCCGACACGTAGAAGGGGAAAACAGGGAGAGAAGGAAAGGCAGTAGTTGAGCGTAGTGTAAAGGAGAATGGATAGACCAACAAGTGGTAGGTAAGATGAAGTGGGAGACAGGGTGTAGCAGACCAGGAGAGGATCGAGAGCCTATCAGTGGAGCAGATTAGAGGAGAGGAAGTAAGTAGTGGCAGGGTAAGTCAGGAATACTATATGTAATATGGCTGGGAAAGTAGGAATGAAGATATTGGCAGAGTAAAAGCAAGAAATAAGTGAGGGAAAAGTAGTGACAGTGGGAGGGACGCCCTCTAGTGGTCAATGCAGAGAATGCACTAGGGCAACTAGGTAGGTCTAGGGCTGAGTAAGATAAAATAAGGAAGAGCTGGTGAAACCCAGGGAAGAGATGGGAGAGAAGTGGATGGGAGAAAAAGAGAAATGTCTAGCTGCTGCTGGCTGACCTGGCAGGGAGATAGCTTGAATAACTATCTACAATAGAGTTCTAAGCAGTGGAGGCCCAAGTAGTATCACACACACATACTTTCTTAGTATCCTCTGGGAGACTTTGTTCCAATGTCCAAGTGGGATTTGAGGCAACAGAGCAGTATATTGCCTAAGCAAAATGTAAGGGATGAGGTAGGTGACCTTAGTTCATTGAATGTATCCACCCAGGTGCAAGGTCCCAAAGGGAAAAACAGGGCAAAACAATTTCTTAGTATCCTCTGGAGGATTTTGTTCCAATGTCCAAGAGGGATTTGAGGCAGCAGAGCAGTATATTGCCTAAGCAAAATGTAAGGATGAGGTAGGTGACCTTAGTTCATTGAATGTATCCCACCCAGGCAAGGTCCCAAGGAAAACAAGGCAAAACAATTTCTTAGTATCCTCTGGGAGACTTTGTTCCAATGTCCAAGTGGGATTTGAGGCAGCAGAGCAGTATATTGCCTAAGCAAAATGTAAGGATGAGGTAGGTGACCTTAGTTCATTGAATGTATCCACCCAGGCAAGGTCCCAAGGGAAAAACAGGGCAAAACAATTTCTTAGTATCCTCTGGGAGACTTTGTTCCAATGTCAAGTGGGATTTGAGGCAGCAGAGCAGTATATTGCCTAAGCAAAATGTAAGGATGAGGTAGGTGACCTTAGTTCATTGAATGTATCCACCCAGGCAAGGTCCCAAGGGAAAAACAGGGCAAAAACAAACAAGGAGCACACTCCTAACCAGGCACCAGCAGCAGCCGAGAGTGATGTTTTCCTTGTGATACTGTCACCCACCCTCAAACAGTATTGTGTATGTGTTGGATTGCAGGTGTGTCTGTGTTTGTATCTGCTGTACTGAGGAGTGTGCCTTTGTGCTTGTGTGCATGTGCGCCTGTGTGCATGTGCACCTGTGTGCATGTGTGCCTGTATGCATGTGTGCCTGTATGCATGTGCGCCTGTGTGCATGTGCACCTGTGTGCATGTGTGCATGTGTGCATGTGCACCTGTGTGCATGTGTGCGTGTGCACCTGTGCGGATGTGCGCCTGTGTGCATGTGTGCATGTGTGCTAACATTGTGTACACATTTGTAAACTGTGTTTCCTATCTTCCTCTCACAGGTTCTGATGTTGCTCTGGTGGAGTGAAGCAGGGAACCTGAAGCCAGTGCTGGGGATAGTGATAATGATGATACATGAGTAATGGCACAGGGAGGTGTGACAGGGTCTGTCATTGATCAGCCAATCGACACTACACAGCAGTCAACCCCATCAATGCGCACAGTCATCCTGCCGATACAGCCATTGTCACCAATATCCTTAGCTGAGGGACAGCATACAGTGGGCATTGACCAGGGTAGTGTGGTATCATTGGCACATGCATCCCCTCACAGCCGCCATGGCCAGATTCCTGACATGGTACCACACAGGCAGATGTCCAGGGGTTCTCGTGGGAGCATCCGTGGTCGTAATGCCCCTGTCAGACGTGCCCACAGAGGTCTTTCAACCTCAGCTATGTTCCGGTCTGTAATGCAGGCACAGGCACGTATGGAATGGTACACCAGACAGGGTCTGAGGGAGCTTAGAGCACATCGCACTGCTATGAATGACACTATGCGTGACGTTGCGGCTGCCATCCGTAATTTCAGCGAGGTCATTGATAGACGTTGGGGGGACACATTAGATCTCTTCCACAACTACATGTCCAGGAGCCAGGACAGTGCAGGATGGTTGAGGTGTCGATGTGGACGTATGCCAGCAACATCATCAGCTGGCAGTCATCGCGGATGACAACAAACCCGCAGCCGCTCCCATAGTGCCAGTACCAGCCCCAGCGATGCTGGGTCTGTGCTGTCATTACACCATCCTGGAAGACCACGTGCATGTGGCTATGAACAGTCCCAGCAGAGACATGTGTCCAGTCAACAACCCACTGCTTCTGATGACAGTACCCAGTCTGGCTTAGTACCTGATACTGTCCGTAGCACCCCTGCCAGGCACAGGTACAGTGTCGTGGCCAGAGACAGTGATCTGTATGACCTGGCAGGTACAGTCTGTGGCTGTCCACAAACTCCCGTATATGGCAGCCACGTGGTGCAACTGTGTGCAAGCATACACACACACACATAATGCTAACACCTAGGGCTAACACATACACACACACATCGCATCAACATTGCCCCATGTTGTACTGTTGTCCCTCACTAACACACACACACACACACACACACACACACACATACATGTCGACTGGATGTGTCAATGGCAGACTCTGGCAAACCAAGTACACACCCTGTGCATATGATGAAACTGTGCCACCTCCTGCCATCTGTAACATTAAAGCAGGAACAGGATAGCATGGTGCTGATGCACAGGGTGACTACATAGCACTGTAGTAATAATATCATGTTGTTAACAGTACAGTGTAATGATATCGTTGTGGGTATATTCGAGCATGCATGATGCATTAACTATAATTGTCATTGTAGTTTTGTATACACCAGTGTGAATTCCCAAAGTGTACTGTCTGCACATGTGCCACATGGCTGTTGTGTGTACCTGTGCCTGCATGTGTTGGGGTGTGGACAGTACATGTGTGATGTTTGCAGCACAGAGTTGCAGGTGTACATTTGTGAACATGGTTAGCATGGAACATGACATGGTTTGACAGTATGCTGTGGGTGATACGGTTTCCATATGTCAATGGTCTGCATTCTGGTACTAGACACAGCCTACATAGCCTGACATTCCGTGGTCATTACATGCTGTCTCCTCAACTGATACACAGATGTAGGAACCTGGTGTCAGTGATATCCCTGCAATACTACACTATACCATTAGCCATTCTTACTGAGCCCCACACATCCCTGGGAACAATACTCTTTGGCATATAGCAGTGTCACGTACATGTCAACACACTACGGATATGTCCATCCACAACTGCAAATGCATACAGTGGCCTGCAATGCATTCTACACATGACACACCTAACCACCACAAGGGTATCATACAGACAGATACCTGTTGTCCAAGCCATGCTGTATTGCTGTAACACAACTGTAGATTTGTCATTGGCATGTAGTTAACATAGTATTCCAACAGTACCATGTAGGTGGTAGCACCCATCAT
Source organism: Protopterus annectens (assembly GCF_019279795.1). Classification (NCBI taxonomy): domain Eukaryota; kingdom Metazoa; phylum Chordata; order Ceratodontiformes; family Protopteridae; genus Protopterus; species Protopterus annectens. The sequence goes on from NC_056729.1 coordinate 1,658,576,011, forward strand.
GTAGAACAGGTAATGGTGTGTACATGTGGACAAGTGTTATCTTGTCTATCCTGTGATATTCACATTTCCAAAGGTATTCTGCAGTCCCTCAGTGTATCACCTAAGCAAGACAGTGTCTGTATGCATATCAGCAACAGTTGCCATACACCTACACTGGATGTCCATCACTCACAGACTTTGCTGTGTTTTAACATGTCTGACATATACTCCAGACATGAACCCTCACCCACATTAATCTATCAAAGCTTTCATGGGTGTGTGTCACATAGTTGGCCTAGGACACAGATCACTGCAGTAGCCTGCATTGTCACCAACATACATGTATGACCTAAGGTCTGGTAAGCTGCGGCACATGGTGGCAAAGGTAACAACTGTAATCATATGAGGCAGGCTTCACACATAGGAACTATTAAAGGTCACAGGTACATATCTGTATGTGGCACACACATACCTGATGTGTGCATTGAAATTACTGTTATAATAATAGTCATACAATAATAAAAGCAAAACACACAACATATTGACAAACTGTGGGACAAACACACACATGTCATCTGTAGGATTCAAACCCCTACCTAACTATGTTATGATAATTGAGAGAGACGCATTAGCACAGCACGCTATTCGCATTACTGGATGATTTACCTTCTCCTGATGTATTTATAGGGTGCTGACATCATCAGTCTTTCCAAAGAGGACTGTACATCTTTTAGTGTGTTATCCCAGTCTTCAAAAAGGCCATTCCTTTTACAGAGAATTGCATAAATAGCCACCCCCCCTCCCACACAGCGCTTGCAGGATTCAAACCTCTATCTAACTATGTTACGACACTTGAAAAAGATGCATTAGTACAGCGTGCTATTCGCATTACTGGATGATTTCTTTTCTCCTGCTGTATTTATAGGGTGCTGACATCATCAGTCTTTCCAAAGAGGAATGTACATCTTTTAGTGTGTTATCCCAGTCTTCAAAAGGCCATTCCTTTCACAGAGAATTGCATACTTACACACCCCCCTGCCACCACACACACACACACACAGCGTTGGCAGGATTCAAATCCCTACTTAACTATGTTATGATACTTGAGAAAGACACATTAGCGCAGTGCGCTATTCACATTATTGGATGATTTTCCTTCTCCTGCTGTATTTATAGGGTGCTGACATCATCAGTCTTTCCAAAGAGGAATGCACATCTTTTAGTGTGTTATCCCAGTCTTCAAAAAGGCCGTTCCTTTCACAGAGAATTGCATACATACACACCCCCCTGTCATCCCACACACAGTGTTTGCAGGATTCAAACCCCTACCTAACTATGTTATGATACTTGAGACAGACGCATTAGAGCAGGGCGCTATTCGCATTACTGGGCACTATTCGCATTACTGGATGATTTCCCTTCTTCTGCTGTATTTATAGGGTGCTGACATCATCAGTCTTTCCAAAGAGGAATGTACATCTTTTAGTGTGTTATCCCAGTCTTCAAAAAGGCCATTCCTTTCACACAGAATTGCATACATACACACCCCCTGCCACCCCACACACACACAGCGTTTGCAGGATTCAAACCCCTACCTAACTATGTCATAATACTTGAGACAGACGGATTAGCACAGTTCGCTATTTGCATTACTGGATGAGTTCCCTTCTCCTGCTGTATTTATAGGGTGCTGACATAATCACTCTTTCCAAAGAGGAATGTACATATTTTACTATCCCTCAGTATGGGGGATAACAATATCTGTGCATTAACAGACGCCTAGTTCAGGGTCACATATGCACACTGGCACTGCCAGGTTATGTTCTATACCATGCTTCATGATCACAGGACTTGTAACACACAACACAAGTAGGGGGTGTATCCATATACATCACAGATACACACACCTCTGAGTTGGTACCACTGCACTAAGCATGATAGGCCATACATATACAACTACCGTTGTGCAAAACCGCCTTTTGGTTTGGTGTGTAGCTCAGACCACCCCCCATACCCAGGAACCGCACCCGGCTTTCCTGGGAACAGTGTAGGATATGAAGGTCTTCACACACACCATTATAGTGGTTGACTTCAGGTACACAAATATTGACTGGGGATACTACTCAGGCCCTCAACAACATCACCCTACAGCCACTACAATTTGTGGATCCATGTGCTATGGCACAACCAGTCACCACTCCCACAAGGGGGAATACATATTGGACCTGATCATCACCAACATGGGTACTCTATGTTCCACACCAGAGGTAGAACCCTCATTGTTAAGCTCAGACCATAAACAACTTTCCCTGGACATCCATATCCCATCCCCACCCCAAGCCAAGGAAATCACTGTATAGAATTTCTCAAAAGCAGACGTTGCACTTGTGAAGACTGGGGGAATACTTCAAAGGCCCTGTGCTGGAGGATAATACAGCCCAATCTGCAGAATCCTTTACAAACGCATTGTATGAGCACCTGCAGGTATGCATTGATCATGCTATCCCAAATAAAACCATGAGTCCTCCAAAACAGGAGACCTGTCTGGTTGACCCCGGCCATATATAAGCTGTACAACAGAAGGAGGAAGCTACTACATAACAGAGCAATATCCAACAGAGGGAGGACATCTCTGAACAGTATTGGCAAGACACTTCAATCCCTCATATAATCATCACTTGCAAGTTTTGACAGTGAAATTGACCAGACACTACAGATAATCACAAGGCCTTCTTTAGTTATGTCAGGAATATGTGTGGAAGCAACACAGATATGCTCTGAATTGTTGCATAACAGCACAAAATATGCCAAACCTACGGACATAGCCTACACCCTGGCAGACAGAGTCTGCACAAATGCCCCCCCTTCCCCCCCAAGGGTACAGATGCCCATCCCAAATGAATGTAACCTCCCTGATATCACAGATGCACAGGTGAACATTTCCCTCTCCGCAGCAAATAACACAGCATATGTATGGGACCGGACGGTGTCCCAGGCTGTGTCCTACACGAGCTCTGAGTAGAACTGAACACTCACATTAAGTCACTGTTCCAACTTAGCCTTACTACAGGATATGTACCCTGAGAATGGCATACAGATACAGTGCTCCCACTCCACAAAGGTGGTGCCACAATGGACCACAGGAACTATCACCCCATAAGCTTGACTAGTGTGGTAGAAAAAGCTATGGAGCGTATTATCATGGAAGTCATAATCAAAAACATTGTGAGCCTCCAGACAGTGGATCATACACAATTTGGCTTTGTTAAGGGCAGATCTTGCCTCTTACACATAGTTCATATCTTTGAAATGGTTACTGAAGCCATGGATGAGGGCAAGGTAATTCACACAGTCTACCTGTACCTTGCAGAAGCCTGCAACACAATACCCAACTCAGGCATCATACATATGCTTACCAGCTTAAATATCAACCCCTATATCACTATATGTGTTGCTATCTGCCTCAGTGATGGAACCCACATGGTCAGAATTGCAGGTGTCATGTCCAATTCCAGACCAGGTACAACTGGTGTCTCACTGGGCTCAGTTGTGGGACCTGTCCTGTTCGGTATGTACTTCTCTGAGGTTCAGACTAACACGGGGGGATTATGTCTAACAAACGTCACAGATGACTGCTAACCAGGGGCCATAAGCAACACTGCAGCTGACACATGCTTCCTCCATAAGGGTCTCACAGAAATGGATGCTTGTTGCCAGAGCCATGGCCTCGTGCTAAATGCTAAGACATGCATAGTCATTCTCTTTGGGGAAAACAAGGTGCACACAAATCACCACATAAGTGGTAATCAATTAAGTACAGAAGATGTATTTACAGATTTGGGGACCAACATAGATCGTAACCTCTCCTTTGCTAATCACATTGACAGAGTCATTGCAAAGACCTTTATATAGCCCTCCTTATCACATGGGGGTTTGCATGTAGATCATGGGAGGTCATTGTGGCCCTCTACTAGTCACTCATCTGGCCCATGTTTGACTACAATGGCCCTTTTGGGGTGTACCTTACCCAACACCTGCAGCACCTACAGTGTCCACAACAGTACCTCCCCAAGAGGATCATGGGCTACACACAGATGTCCTATGCAGCTCAACTAACGGATCTCCAGCTCTACTCAGTTGCTTAATGCCTACTCAGAGGTAATCTATGCCCAACGTACACAGCCATGTCAAACCCAGAAGTAATGGACATGCTCCATCTCATAACATCCAAGACCCTTAGAGCTACACACTCCAGGGACTTAAACCTCAGCACAGAACTAAATAGGACATGCTGCAGGGACAGATTCATTACCGAGAGGCTCCCCTCACTCTGGAATTGAATCCCAATTAAAGTTAGACATAGCTCCTCGCCAACCCTCTTCCAGCAAAATCCAGCCGCATGGATGGGAAATTGCAAATTCACCCCTGGGATCTCCACTGTGTCCCTACTTGACAGAGGCACAGTAAACTAGCCTTAAAGGGTGCCTTCTGTGACCTACTATACAGAGGCACAGTAGGCTACCTCTACTGGGGAGGCGGACGCCAAGTACACTCTGCCTAGGCTTATGAATTCCCTAGGGCAGACAGCCTAGCATTGACCTCTGCACCTATGTTTATGTAGGGGATGCACAATATTTGTTGCTGATACTGTTTGCAGGTCTTTATTGCCGTAGCTTTCCCAGTTTCTATGAACACCTTGTGTATCTGCGTAACATGTTTGATAATGACAGGGTTCTAGTATATTAATATATGTGTCTGTTGTCATTTATCTGTGTGCACAGGGCAGATTGCAGGATCGTGGGAGGTTTCTAGCTTAACACATACAACTGCCAGATATGTGTGCCCGACTGCTATACTCAGACATGGCCTAAGTGTGTGAGCATGCCCAGTTCAGGCTTTCCATGGTTTGTTGCCTGACATATGTCTCATTTATCCAAGTGTGTGAGCATGCCCAGTGTGACCTTTCCATATGTTGTGATCTGAAGTCCACTACATTGTGGCTGTGTGTGAACATGACCAATATTGACATTTATACTGTGTGTGCTGGAAGTCATGTTGTGTTCTTACTGCCAGATTCCTTTGTGTCATAACTCAACAGGAATTGTGCTGTGCCTGCAGGGTTTCCATGGGATAGTTTGCAAAGACTTGTCAACATTCTTTCATACTGGCTTAACACTGTAATACTGTCATGGTGTACTGGTTCAGTATTTTCACTATGGTGCACACTATCATGGGTTTGAGTCCCATCACTGCTTTAAATGTTCATAATGAGCAGACCAGACTGGTTAAGGGCCAGTTGGGCAACTATGAGCATGCTGCATTTTGTTCAGCTATGGCCTACTTAAACCAGGCTTGTCCAACATTGCTGTGTATTCACCAACTTGGGTGGACATTACCAAACATTACTCCACATTGACCACAGTTGTACTAGTTGGTGTGTGTGTGATTCTGTCCATAGGTTCATACTAGACTATCTGCCTAGGGCATTTATAATCATAGCCAGAGTGTGTTTGGCTTTCAACACACATTTTAAGTGGAGTTTGCCATGACATTTTTCAAGGTTAGTATACTGTGCCTCTGTCTAACAGTGATATAGAAGCGATACCCAGGGTAAACCTACAATCTCCCATCCACTCATCCAGATTCCTCTTGAAGAGAGTCAATGAGGGACTCTGGCTAACCTGGAGTGGGAGTTTACTCAAGAGTGGAGGGAGCCTCTGGGTTATGAATCTGTCACTCCAGCATGTCCTATTTATTTCAGTCCTGAGGTTCAGGTCTCTTGAGCGCGTAGCTTCATGGGTTTCTGATTTTCCAAAGTGCAGCATGTCAATTGATTCCAGGTTGGACATGGCTTTGTACATCAGGCACAGATCACCTCTGGGCAGGTGGTATGCCACTGAGTGGAGCTGCAGTTTCTTTAACAGGGCAGCAAATGGCATGTGTTTGAGCCCTTTGATCCTCCTGGTGAGGTACTTTTGTGGTCTTTCCAGCTGCTGCAGGTGTCTGATAAGGTACATCCCACAAGGGGCATTGTACTCAATTATGGGCCTGATGAGGGATGAGTAAAGAGGCACGATGACCTCCCCTGATCTAGATGTGAATACCTTCATGATTAGGTGGACTATATGAAATGTTTTTCTAAACACTTTGGCCACGTGGTTGTCAAATGAGAGACTGCTATCAACTTGGGTCCCCAGGTCCCTTATCACTTCTTCCATACTTAATGGGTTACCACCTATGTGGTAATCTGTGTGCACTTAGTTTTTGCCAAAGGGGATGACTATACACTTTTTAGCGTTTAGCTTGAGGACATGGCTTTGGCACCAGTTGTCTGTTTCTATGAGGCCCTTTTGTAGGATGCCCAGTTTGCAGTCATCTGCAAACTTGTTCAGCCTCAGTCCTTCTGTGTTGGCCTGTACCTCCGAGAAATATATACCAAACAAGGGAGGTCCCAGGACTGAGCCTTGTGGGATGCCACTTGTAGCTGGTTTGGGGTCTGACATGGCTCCAGCATTTCTGACCATGTGGGTTCTGTCCTTGAGTCAGTTTGCAACCTATCTAGTGACATAGGGGTTTATATTGAAGCTGGTGAGCTTATCTATAATGACAAAGTGGGGTATTGTATGGAAGGCTTTTGCGAGGTCCAGGTAGGCTGTGTGGACCACCTCCCCCTCGTCAATGGCCTTGGTGACTGTTTCATATGACTCAACCAGGTTTAAGAGGCAGGATCTGCCCTTAACAAAGCCAAACTGGGTAGGATCCAGTGTCTGTAGGTCCCCAATATCTTTATTTCTGAGGTCCATGATGATCCTTTCCATAGCTTTGCAGACCAAGCTAGTCAGGCTTCTGGGTCAATAGTCTGCAGTATCCATTGAGGTGCCACCTTTGTGGAGAGGGACTACTGTTGCTGTACACTGCTCTTTGGGTACATATCCTGTGGTAAGGCTGAGATTGAACAGTGGTTTTATGTTTGTGTTCGATTCTTCTTGGGGTTCATGTTGGACACAGCCCAAGACACTGTCTGGTCCCATTGATGCTGTGTGATTTGCTTTGGAGAGGCTGGCTGTTACCTGGGCATCTGAGATGTCAGGGGGCCAGCACTCTGCTGGGATAGATATTTTCCCTTTTGTTGGGGAGGGGAGGTTTGCACTGATCCTGTCAGCATAGATGTTGGCAATGTCTGTGGGTTTGGTGTATTGTTTGTCATTTTGGACTAATTCTGAGCATATCTGAGAATTCCCACCCAGGTTCCTACCATAACTAAAGAAAGCCTTGTGATTATCCTTAGTGTTCTGTACAATTTTTATCTCAATGATGGCCTTAGATGATGTTATGTGTGGCTGTAGTTTTTCAATAATACTGATCAGAGATGCCTTCCCTTTTTGGGATTTTGCTCTATCATATAGTAGCTTCCTCCTTGTATTGTATGTTTTTTTATGGCTGGCGTCCACCAGACAGGATGCCTGCCTTTGGAGGATTGGATCTTGGTTTTATTTGGGATTGCATGATCCATGCATTCCTGAAGGTGTTCATAGAATGCGTTTATAATGAGTTCTGAGGTCTGGGCCGTATTTTCCACAGGCACAGGGGCTGTGAAGGATTCCACTTCGGTTTTGAGGAGTGTGACATTTGCTTTAGTGAAATCTTTCACTGTGGTTTTCTGGCAATGGTCTGGGGTCGGGATGTGAATATCCAGTGAGATTACTCTATGGTCTGATCTTACCAGTGAGGGATACACTTCTGGTCTTGGGCATAGAGTCCCCATGTTGGTGATGATCAGGTCCAGTATGTTTTCCCCTCTTGTGGGAGTGGTAGCAAGTTGTTCCATAGCATTTGAGTTTATAAATTCTAAGAATATTTGATCTAGGGTGTTGCAGCTAGGGTAATGCTCCCAGTCTATGTTTGGGTAGTTGAAGTCACCGAATATAATGGTGTTTGGGGAGACCTTCATATTTTCATGTGTTCTCCAGTCAGCCAAGTGTGGTTCCAAGTGTGGCTATGAACTGGAAGGCAGTTTTATCCACTGGTAGTTGCACATGGATAGTCTCTGATGCTTCATGCTGTGCCACCAACCTGGGGGTGTGGGTATCTTTGACAAATATTGATACTCACCCTCCTTTTGTAGTTTGCTCCATGTTTTGCGTTAAAGCATGGTATGAGGTGTAACCTGTTAGTGCTAGGGTGCTCTTGGGAGCCTTGAACCAGGTTTCTTTTACTGCACAGATATCAACATTCTCCATGCTGCGGAGAGTTTGGAGTGCGTGCATCTTGCAGTTTAGACTTCTGGCATTGAGTAGCATTACTTCTAGTTTCTTATCCCTTGTGATACCTATAGCAGTGGGTTTGTCTTTTGAGCCTTACCTAAAAAAGGCACTATGGGGGTGACAAGAGCCTTTGGCAATATCCAAAAGGCCACAGGTGACAGGTGAAAGCCATCCCTAGCGAAGCATCATGTCTTGTCGAGCATGTCATCCCAGGCTGACAAGCATTGGATCCCCTTTCACTGACACCAATACTTAAGACAATTGTAATTGATCATCTTGTCTTCATATTGTGGCATCATGTTTGGTGAGGGTAGGATGATACTCAAGGTCATCAAGTTTGCATATACTACATGGTGGTAAATGCTGTTTAGCACTACCTTACATTGCTTAACACATGGCCATCATGCCTCAGGTGGTGCTGCAGGGCTGCCTATGTCGGATGCACATACTACACTCCCTGCACATGTTTGAAAGCAGGTTGTGTCAACTTAGGCATCCCTTTCACTATATGTGGGAGTCAGACAGGTATCATTTCCAGGGTTCCTACTGAGCCAGTGTATGTGCTATGCGTTGCCTCTTTGCCAAGGCCAAGGCATACTGGGCATGCCTCCTTCTGCCTACTAAAGCAGGCTCAGGTTGTTCCTCCTCCGAGTCACGCTCTGCCTGTGATGGCCTTGGCAATGGTGGGGGGCTGTTTGGCCCAGGCCTATGCTGGTCCTGCTGCAGCTGTTTTCGCAGAATCATATTATGTAGCATAGCACATACCATGACAATTTGGGTACATGTAGTTGGTGAGTATTGCAAGGCTCCACCAGATGTGTCCAGGCACCGGAACCGTGACTTGAGCAACCCAAACACATGCTCAATTACATTACGTGTTTGTGCGTGTGCCTCATTATGGCGTTCCTGTTCAGGTGTGTGTGCATTTCTGATGGGTGTCATCAGCCACGGCTCCAGTGCATAGCCAGCATCCCCCACTAAGTGACCATGTGGGATGTCCCCATTGGCAAATGTCTGGTACAGCTGCATCAGATGCCAGATATGGGAATCATGGTAGCTTCCAGGGCAGCCAGCACACACATTCATTATTATGCCCTGGGCATCACACACGACCTGGCAGTTGATGGAGGGGAAGCCCTTGCGGTTAATGTAGGCCTTACCCCGCTCACCGGCTGGTGCTTTGATGCATATATGCGTGCAGTCTATTGCACGCACTACCTCAGGGTATTCTGCTATTTGCTGGAAGAGACGCATACTGCTGGCCAATACCTCACGGGAATTGGGATATATACATGATCACTGACATGTGCTGACATGGCATCCAGGAACTGGTGCAGTACCCTGGATGCTGATGCCTGTGATATCCCCATCATATCACCAGTTGGTCTCTGGAAGGTACCTGTTGCTAGTATTCTTAGGCCAACACATACCTTGCTTTCCACTGGGATGGGTTCCCCTCTGTTGGTTCTCTGTGTGAGGCATGGCCTGCGCAGCTCAACAATTTGCTGCAGGTCTCTGTCCAATTTATAGCGCTCCACTATCTCCAGCTCATGTAACCCCTGGTAGGTGACCCTGGGCCTGTACACTCTTCTCCATCTCCTCACTGTGGGTTGTCTGGTAGCATTTGCATTGTCATCACCCTCAGCATGTTGCATATGTCACCTTATAACAGCAATGGCAGCCCCTAGCATTTTCTGTCTGAGTGAAGCTTTTTCAGTTTTCACTTCTAGTAGCTTACTCCAGTGTCGAAGTGTCTCTTGAGAGAAACAAACTGCACTGTTGTTTGCAGAGTTTTAAGTGCTGGGCTGGGCTAGTGTTCTGCCTGTGTAATTGCCTGATTCTTATTGTTTTCACCTGCTAGCTCTACTAGTATTCCCTGATAGCTTCCTACTATTTGTCGTGCTTCCTTTTTCCTTTCTGTTTCCTCAGGGGGGAGCAACGCGCATACAAGCGCAAACACGCTCACAGCAGGTCACACGCGCACACATGCTTAGAAGGACTAAAACTTGCTTATTCGGGTTAAAACGTGCACACATCAGTGCAAACACGCTTACAGGTCTTTAAACAGCCTTATACATGCTTACTCCTGCTTACATGCGCTCACTCACGTTTTCACGCGCGCTCTGTCTTACTCGATTTTACAGGCGCGCACACGTGCGCATAACCGCTCAGCAAGAAACTTTGGTGTTATCCACAGTATACACCTTCCATTTCTTGGCTTTCCCTGGCCTACCTGTTGACACACCTCTTTCCATGATGTCTAACTGACAGCTGACACATAAAAACCAAAGAAACAAAATAAACTAATGAATAAACAAATAGGAGAATAAACCACAAGTAACATTTACTAAATAAACTTCTTCAGACATTTGACAAGACGTACATTAAATTTAAAATGGTACATCATGAAACAAGTACATTTAAGCCCACATTTAAAAGGGCTCACATTAAAATGTTATACACTTTAAAAATATACGTATATTCAGTCAAAAATAACACTATTGAATTAATGAACATAGTTTAGTATATCAAAAGTATTAAGCATATTTAAAAAGGAAATATAAATATATGAATGTATTTATATATAAATATAAATAAATAATATATATATAATATACAATTCATCTCAGTAATGATCTCAGTTTTAAAACACTCTTGAATGAAATAGCTTCATTTAAACCTGGCTTTGAAGCTGCATTCAACTTAATTTGCCAAATTAATTCCTTCTCATCCAGTTTTAAATCACTTGAACCACCCCTTTCATTTTTAATAATTTTTTCCAATACTAAAAAATTAAATTCATGTGATGGATTTGAATTAATATGTCTCGCAAGAGCATTATTTAAATTCAATTTATTTATCGCATAAATATGCTCATAAATTCTATTTTTAAGGTGCCTTTCAGTGCGACCTACATAGAATGCTGGGCAGCAAGTGCATATTCCTAAATAAACAACACCCATGGTGTTGCAATTAAATTTTCCCTTAATATAAAAAGACATATTTCCTACTCTAACTTGTTTAGTTACTTTTATATATTTGCACCACCTACATGTTCATTTAAACATACCACAATGGGGCCATAGATATTAGGTGGTCCGCCGGCTCCAACAACATTTTCAAATTTCCGCCTCTCCTAAATACAAATTTTGGAAAATCACATATACTGTTCTTTATAGAACTGTCCTCAGCCAAAAAATACCAATTTTTATTCACAATTGATCTTAACAAATAAGCATCCATAGAAAAATTAGTAATAAAACTAATTCTATAGTCCGCACTGTTATAATGGATTACAAATTTGTTCAGTATTATTACGCTCATAGGTGTCTACACTGGGAATATTACAATCATTCTCATCAATTAAACTTACATTAATATTTCCTCTAAAGGTTAATAATGGTTGAAAGATACTTAAAGTACGTTTATTTTGAACTTCCTTAATTAAAGGATCAATCAGAGACTCCGGGTAACCTCTCCTACAAAACATTTCCTTTAAACAAACACATTCTTTCACAAAATCAACATCTAAAGTACTCATTCTAGCTGCCCTGACAAGTTGACCTTTGACCACACTTCTCTTTTGAGAGAAGGGGTGGCAGCTAGAAAAATGTAAAAAGGAATTAGAGTATGTAGCCTTTCTAAATATCTTAGATGTATATTGTTTGTCACAATAGGACTTAGTTAATTCAATGTCCAAATAAGAAATACTATGTGGCTCAAACTCCCAGGTAAACTTTAAAAAATCCGTAAAACCAGTAATATGGTCAATAAAGGAAGTTCAAAATAAACGTACTTTAAGTATCTTTCAACCATTATTAACCTTTAGAGGAAATATTAATGTAAGTTTAATTGATGAGAATGATTGTAATATTCCCAGTGTAGACACCTATGAGCGTAATAATACTGAACAAATTTGTAATCCGTATAACAGTGCGGACTATAGAATTAGTTTTATTACTAATTTTTCTATGGATGCTTATTTGTTAAGATCAATTGTGAATAAAAATTGGTATTTTTTGGCTGAGGACAGTTCTATAAAGAACAGTATATGTGATTTTCCAAAATTTGTATTTAGGAGAGGCGGAAATTTGAAAATGTTGTTGGAGAGCGGACCACCTAATATCTATGGCCCCCATTGTGGTATGTTTAAATGCGGAACATGTAGGTGGTGCAAATATATAAAAGTAACTAAACAAGTTAGAGTAGGAAATATGTCTTTTTATATTAAGGGAAAATTTAATTGCAACACCATGGGTGTTGTTTATTTAGGAATATGCACTTGCTGCCCAGCATTCTATGTAGGTCGCACTGAAAGGCACCCTAAAAATAGAATTTATGAGCATATTTATGCGATAAATAAATTGAATTTAAATAATGCTCGACATATTCAAATCCATCACATGAATTTAATTTTTTAGTATTGGAAAAAATTATTAAAAATGAAAGGGGTGGTTCAAGTGATTTAAAACTGGATGAGAAGGAATTAATTTGGCAAATTAAGTTGAATGCAGCTTCAAAGCCAGGTTTAAATGAAGCTATTTCATTCAAGAGTGTTTTAAAACTGAGATCATTACTGAGATGAATTGTATATTATATATATATTATTTATTTATATTTATATATAAATACATTCATATATTTATATTTCCTTTTTAAATATGCTTAATACTTTTGATATACTAAACTATGTTCATTAATTCAATAGTGTTATTTTTGACTGAATATACGTATATTTTTAAAGTGTATAACATTTTAATGTGAGCCCTTTTAAATGTGGGCTGGTCTTTTGTACTTGTTTCATGATGTCATCGTACTAATTATGTATTTAATGTATACTTTACGTATTTGTCAAATGTCTGAAGAAGTTTGCTGATTTAGTAAATGAAAGCGCTTACTTTATTGAGTTCCTCTGTGTGGTTTATTCTCCTATTTGTTTATTCATTAGTTTATTTTGTTTCTTTGGTTTTTACTGTTTGCGGTTATGGAGGATTTTACTACACCGGGATCACAAGATTTATTTTCAAATAATGCCTCAACAACATCATCGGATTCTAATTCAGAATCAGGGGCTATTTGCAAGCTGACTGATTTAATTAATTTGCTAACGCAGAAAGTAGAGAATTTGGCGTCTCAAGTTGCTGATATTCTACCTCAAAAAACCGGAAATGCATCGACTTCCGGTTCTTCGACATCTATGGAACAAGTTCCCCCCAAGGTGCAGCAGGATTCCTCAGGATCGAAGGATCGAGGACATATACTAGGAGGGGATTCTTCGTTTAATCTCACCAACGGATCCAATAAACCATCTGAGGGTCCTTTAGGGTTTAACACTCGTACATTACCTAATGAACAAAATCCAGTGGAGAGCCAGACGGCTTCTAAATTGAACAATTCCAACAACGTTAACAATGCAGGAAATCAGAATGGTAATGGCTCTGTAGGTACATCGTTTACAGTTCCTAATTTAAACGAATGGCTACAAGACTCTATGAATGTTTTTTTTAACAATTCAACTGCTTCTCCTATTTCGAATCACGACAGTACTGTGAGTAACCTAGTTAACAATTTGAAGACATTTGACCAAAAACTGTTCCGATATAAAAAACTACAGCTAGAAGTCCTTTATCTTAACGAATGTATACGTAGACAGCAGGTACCTAAAGGACTTCGACAATGGCGTTACCCTTCAGGGTTAATTGCTAATTCTGTCTTTCACAAGGACTTACTTTGCTTTTTTGATCGGCAGGGTGTAGAATTTATGAATATGTTAGTTAAAAATTATTGTCATGAACTCGAGAATTTAAAGGCTGAACTAATGAGCCTAGATTCTTGTATTCGTGCTGATAAAGATTTTTTAAGATACAAGTATGATTTTTTGCACATCTTTTCTAGCATTGACAATGCACTTTCTAAAATAAAGGAGGCAAAAACGAAAAAACTGAATAGGGATGATATTGCTTACAGCAAAAATTTAGCCTATCCTGCGCCTCCCATTGTGAATGTTTCTAACACTTCTAATGATAATTATAACAAAAATTTAGGTAACGATTCTGGTGGTTCCGCTAATTCTTATGAGAGAAATGAAGGCTATGACTATGGTGATGTTGATACTACTGAGGAAGGTTTTACAACAGAGGCTCCTATTATGAGAAGGAGCGATAGGTTAGCTAATAAACAATTCAACAATTCTAGTAACAATACTAATCTTGCAGTTCCAGGACCATCCCGGGGTTTTCAAAAAGGGAAGAACTATGGGGAACACCAGAATCAGGCCAATCAACAACAGCATTGGAAAAAGAAAGGCCAGAACAGGAGGAGGAAATAATTAGTCATTTAATATATGACACCTCTTCTAATTCCTCCACCAATGATAGTATAATAGAAGATAAGGACAGGAATACACCTGTAGTGTTATGGAATAGCACCAATGACTTCAAAATTTTTAATTTTTCTACATATATACCTGATCCAAAACTGATTGATACTCTTTCCAAGGGATTCACTTTTGTTCCATCATCTAGAGGTGATCTGGCTACAAGTATTTTGGATCTGAAATCATTTACTAGGAAATTGAATCTAAATGTGCTTTTAGGACATACCACCAGCCTAATTACAGATTTTAGGGTGTCTAGTGTTTTCAATCCTGGCCTGCACCCTTCTATTTCACTTTTTGAAAGGATTTGTGAAAATGATTTTAGAGCTTTGTTCCACAATAGACAACTGCACAGCATGGATAAGTTTAATTTGACACCAATTGAAAGGGATCTTTTGAAAGATTTAAAATTCGCAGACATACGTATTTTTAAACCGGATAAGGGGGGCGGTTTAGTTTTTATGGATAATAATGAATATATCCAACGTATGAGCCTATTACTGGACGGGGATGCGTATGTTAAGTCATCTTTGAATGAGGTTAATGGGGCTTATAAACGTTTTAGGGGGTTTATTCATGATCTATTTTTAGATGGTAGGATTGATATTGATTTATTTAATTATTTTGATATCCCTTACCCCCTTACTCCCGTCTTGTTTGGACTCCCAAAAATTCATAAGAGCATAATTAACCCCCCATTTCGTCCCATCATTGATGGTAGACAATGTATTACCTACGCTTGTGCCAAATTTGTGGATTGTAAATTAAAGGAAGTTTTGAAAGGTGAAAAACAAATATGTAAGGATTCATGGACTTTTTTAAGTGCAATTAATGATATCTCCTTTGCTGAGGATGTCAATTTCCTTACTATTGATGTATGTGATCTTTACACTGTGATTCCTCAGGACACAGGTTGTGAATGGGTCAGAGATTTTTTACTTGAACATCACATTGATGGGTCTATCATTGATCTCATAGTGTATTTACTAGAGTTAATTCTGAGTAACAATTATTTCTTATTCAATAAACAATTTTATCTTCAAAAAACGGGTGTTGCCATGGGGTCCCCGTGTGGAGCCACTTTTGCAAACATGGTTATGGCTCATTGGGAAAAGAAATTTCTGTTTAATGACAGTTTATTTAAGGAAAGGGCCACATGGTACACCCGTTATTTGGATGATATATTCATCCTTTGGAGAGGGGATATTGACTCAGTTAGAACATTTATTGACCATATTACTGGTTTTACGGATTTTTTAAAGTTTACCTGGGAGTTTGAGCCACATAGTATTTCTTATTTGGACATTGAATTAACTAAGTCCTATTGTGACAAACAATATACATCTAAGATATTTAGAAAGGCTACATACTCTAATTCCTTTTTACATTTTTCTAACTGCCACCCCTTCTCTCAAAAGAGAAGTGTGGTCAAAGGTCAACTTGTCAGGGCAGCTAGAATGAGTACTTTAGATGTTGATTTTGTGAAAGAATGTGTTTGTTTAAAGGAAATGTTTTGTAGGAGAGGTTACCCGGAGTCTCTGATTGATCCTTTAATTAAGGAAGTTCAAAATAAACGTACTTTAAGTATCTTTCAACCATTATTAACCTTTAGAGGAAATATTAATGTAAGTTTAATTGATGAGAATGATTGTAATATTCCCAGTGTAGACACCTATGAGCGTAATAATACTGAACAAATTTGTAATCCGTATAACAGTGCGGACTATAGAATTAGTTTTATTACTAATTTTTCTATGGATGCTTATTTGTTAAGATCAATTGTGAATAAAAATTGGTATTTTTTGGCTGAGGACAGTTCTATAAAGAACAGTATATGTGATTTTCCAAAATTTGTATTTAGGAGAGGCAGAAATTTGAAAATGTTGTTGGAGAGCGGACCACCTAATATCTATGGCCCCCATTGTGGTATGTTTAAATGCGGAACATGTAGGTGGTGCAAATATATAAAAGTAACTAAACAAGTTAGAGTAGGAAATATGTCTTTTTATATTAAGGGCAAATTTAATTGCAACACCATGGGTGTTGTTTATTTAGGAATATGCACTTGCTGCCCAGCATTCTATGTAGGTCGCACTGAAAGGCACCTTAAAAATAGAATTTATGAGCATATTTATGCGATAAATAAATTGAATTTAAATAATGCTCTTGCGAGACATATTAATTCAAATCCATCACATGAATTTAATTTTTTAGTATTGGAAAAAATTATTAAAAATGAAAGGGGTGGTTCAAGTGATTTAAAACTGGATGAGAAGGAATTAATTTGGCAAATTAAGTTGAATGCAGCTTCAAAGCCAGGTTTAAATGAAGCTATTTCATTCAAGAGTGTTTTAAAACTGAGATCATTACTGAGATGAATTGTATATTATATATATATTTATTTATATTTATATATAAATACATTCATATATTTATATTTCCTTTTTAAATATGCTTAATACTTTTGATATACTAAACTATGTTCATTAATTCAATAGTGTTATTTTTGACTGAATATACGTATATTTTTAAAGTGTATAACATTTTAATGTGAGCCCTTTTAAATGTGGGCTGGTCTTTTGTACTTGTTTCATGATGTCATCGTACTAATTATGTATTTAATGTATACTTTACGTATTTGTCAAATGTCTGAAGAAGTTTGCTGATTTAGTAAACGAAAGCGCTTACTTTATTGAGTTCCTCTGTGTGGTTTATTCTCCTATTTGACAGCTGACACATGCCACTCTGCTCCTATGAACTTCACTACTTTCATACATACCCCCCTTGTGATGTCACCTATCTCCTACTCTGTTACTCCCCATATCCTACTCCTACACTCCACTGACTGTGCTTATTTGCTATGTAAAAGTGCGATTCACTATCCTAACACTCATTTACATAGGATTGCCTACTAATGCTTGGTTACATGTCTTAGGCTGGGCTTCTCCCCTTAGCAACCCCTACTCGGTGGCCATATTGTCTTCAGCCTGCTATTCCCTTACATTGTAATTTAATAGTTTTCATAGATTCCATGTTTGTGGCTTTTATTTTCTTATTTTCTTATTTTTTTTAGCGCACCCCGTTTGTGCAGCGCTGCTCTACGCTTAAACATCGGAAATCGCCGAAAAAAAAAAAGTATTTTTATTTTAATTTTGCATCTGGGAACATTTCCAATGGCCGTATATTTGGCCATTGGCATGCTTCCTCAACCATATGCAACCTTTATTTGGAGCTGACAAGGCTCCATTGTGCTATTTGCAGAACGGTACTCAGTTGTCAACTGAGTACATTTCTGCAGCTAACACGGCTCCTATTCGGACAGGTTTGTGCTTCCTGGATCGCAAATTTACCTCATTTGCATGCCTTTCGGCTGCAAGTGAGGTAATTTGCATATCCCAGCCCTGTCCGTGTAGGAGACGTTTTAGGAGCTCTCTTACACGCCCCTACAAGCTGTCCCTGGATCGCTCGTCGGACATGATGGCTGCATGGAGTCTTACTCTACTTGTACACTCCATGCAAGCCATCGTGAATCCGGCCCAATGTAAAGAAAACAAGCCACAATACACAAAACAGAAGAAGGCAATAAAGTAATAGAAACTGTAAAAGCAAACTAATCTTTCTCTCACAGAAATTTGTGGCAGAGTCTGGTTGAGCTTTTCCAGTAACGCCGGGCTGAGTTTTGGAATCAGACTGGCGTGCACAGAATCCCTAATTATCCTACAATGAATACTTAAGCAGTCAGGCTGCATTTGGGTTTCCTCTGAAATTGTGTCCACAGCAGGTGTGTTGATATCTTCCTTCAGCATACTAATCTCTCTGTAAATAGCTTCCATGAACTTTACGGAATACGGTCCGCTATTCAACTGAAACAGTTCAGTAAAGGAAATTAGAAAAGTATCTGAAATGAAAGATGTGTTTCACAACTGGATGGTCTTCATTCGTGAAAACAGTTCTGGAGATGCTTATTTCTACTTACAAGTAAAATTCCAATGAATAGCCTTTGATACAGTTAGACGTTGCCTGTTCGATTCTCAGTTAGAGCGTCTTCTGTGTGGCGACATGTGTGAACGGGCGTTCCTTCATTGAAGGTTGTGTGTTAGGCCCAGCAAGCCAGCACGTAAAACTCTACTGCCAATCATTAGCGGACTGGCGTTCTGCTGTGGCGACCCCTAACCGGGAAAATCCAAAAGACACAAACAAACACAGAAATAACTTGTATGTTTGTCTTCTACTGTAAGGGGAGTATTTAATGACCACATTTTTCTTATAGTAGCAAAGTGATAAGTGCAGTTTTATAAAGATGAAGTTAACTATATTATTGCAGTTAGAAACTTTAAATAGACTCCTGTAGTGCCAATACTTTAGTTCAAACCAGGTCACTTATTGCAGACCCTTTTCATAGTGCTTGCTTTTCTTTTTAGTGAGCCCTCTACTAAACATATTTATTTTGTAGTTACCTTGTGAAATTATATGAAAAGGAAATAACTATGAAATGAAGAATACTCAAATGCCACTTTGAATGACTAGCTGCAGGCAATAAATTCCAGTGATTAAGTTATATCTCTGTGCTGTTAGAATAAATAACTGCTATTTGAATCCTATTGCGGCAACTAAAATTTCCTTTCATCATGGAATAGAACTGCAGAAAGTGCACTTGTATAAGGTACATACCTCTCAGAATAAAACGTCTGTCCAAAGCCAGAAATAGTGTGTGTGTTGGAGGATGTAAAATTAAAGACAAATCTTAAATATTGTTTTTATAAACTATGAAAGTTGTTAGAATAACAGGCTTTGCATTAACATGCATTTTCTGCATGATGCGGAGTCTGAGACTCAAATGCATGTCATTATTTAATGACTTCAGTCATCAACAATTTGTTGGAAATCCATAAGTTTTATTTATTTATTTATTTATTTATTTATTTATTTATTTTACATTTGTTAACCAGGAATGTCTGACTGGAGCAAGGTCCATTTACAGCGGAGGCCCGGGAGAAAAGCTCCACATAAAACAAGTACAGTGGTAGATATATATAAACTATCACAAAATATATAAACAAAGAATATGTAATACAATGCAATAAAAAATTTATATATACAATAGTTTGTTCTATGCAAGCTTATGCAGTCATAGTTTACTCATAGTTGACTTTGGATAGGAGTATTTGGGAGAGAAATACTCCCTATTTGCTTATGCAGTGAAAGAGGTATCTCACAAGAGCTAATATACAAATACAAAACATAATGGTTTATGTGTAGAAGCTCCCCATGGGAGTATTTTTACTACAGTATTGTAGGTTTAGTAATGCGTGAGAATATGGGGTAGTAAGAGTGGGGGAGAAGAGGAGCGTATTTAAGTGATGCAAGGACATAGCCAGGACTGTGCAAGGTGTGACTTGAGTCATTTTTTGTATAGTGATATAGATGGAGCTGAGGTGATATTCTGGGGGAGGCTGTTCCGTTTCTTGGGGCTGGAATAAGAGAAAAGAGCTTTTCCTGCAGTATTGTTAGGTTTAGATGCACAGAGTAGGGTTTTGTTGGATGTTTTTGGAGGGTTTTATGAGAAACAGACAAAAAATAGGAGGCAAAAATCTGGACATTCTGTGCATTCTAGACAGTTGAAGGGTATAGTGATAACACAGCAGCAGATTCAATGAGATGTCGCTATAACATCTGATTTTGGATTAAGTTTTCCAAAGCTGTTCCTTTGCATGCAGAGGTTAATGGTCATTTTACACCTGTGGAGGTACTGATGGACTCGTATAAATCTTATATAAGTCCAGTGCTATCATCCGTTGTCTTAACTTTTCCAACCTGAAATTTCACTGTCAAAATGCACTTGTGACAGGTAAATATCCACTGTTAAACCAAATAAAATAACATAAAATGCATACTATAGCATTAAACAACTTATATTGAATTGTAAATTATGTAAAATGTGATGTATAATAACTATATAGGGAATATATATGCAACAGGAAGGAGGAATACACCCTTTATGGTTACAATGACCCTTCCTTAAAGACCTATTGTTATGGAGAGGGTCTTACAAAACTGTACTAGCAAATCATAACATTTGGAGAGATACCCAAACAGCACTTAACTACCCATATAAGGTATGCCATTACAGGACCGCTTATAGCACAGGCTTGCAAAACCTTCTCCTGCCTCTAGACTGGACTTCCAGTGTGAAGTGTTTGGAAAAAAACTATAGGCAGTAATTCACATTCCAGCTTTTTAGCTAACTTGTACAAACTAATGTTCTACAAAATGGTGATGGATAATAACAAAAGTACTGTAGATTGCACAAGACAAGGAACTTCATTAAACGTTTGTTCCCTTAAACATTGGAACTTCATCAGAACATTTGAAAACACAAATATTTATCCTTAAATAGATAAAAATACAATCACATGATCAAGAAAATGAACAAGCCGGCAGATTTAGGTTCCAAAAACACCAGACTCCAAGAGCAGTATATAATTCTGAATATTTAATATGAAAATAACCCACGTAAGCGCTTTCGTTTAAACGGTATAAACTTCATCAGACAAGAGCATAATTTAAGACAAACATTTAAATACTACACAGTTCATTCTGACTGGGCACAAGGAAAGCAGCTAGCAGAAACAAGAACAAAAAACCTTAACCCTTCAGTTACAATCTTTGTTCATAAGTGTATGTTAAAAATATATAAATGAGTTAAAAAACATGTAATATGCTAAAAAACTTTATGTTCCAGTTAAAAACATGGAATTCTAAATGCCATTCTCTAGCATTCTATCTCTACTCTAAAAAAGGTTATATATAAATTAATGATACTTTTGTCAAGACTTATTCACATTCTTTATGCTATTTTATTTTTTTCAAGGGCCTTTAGTTTTAGGACAGAAATAATGGAAATCCTGTCATTAATGCCAGGCCATTTGTCTGCATGCAGTAAAATCTGCCACCTAAGTTCTTTTAGTTCCAATATTGCCCCCCAAGGTTTCTTGTCATTGATGTCTACATGATCAATGGCCATGAACCTGAAATTGTGGGTGATGTTATCCTGACTATGCATAGCCAAAGCATTATTCAGATTGTTCTTTCTGATGGCATAATCATGTTCATAAATTCTACTTATAGGTTAGTACTAAGTTAACTGCCCTTGCGAACCATTGTAGGCCTAACAAATTATCTCTTGTGAGACTCAAACCTTGCACCTTATGTTTGTAAAGCAAACACCTTAGCCATTAGGCCACCCTCCCATCCCTCGTGAATTTTATTTCTGTTTTGCCTATGTAGAACACAGGACACTGATCACATGAAGCCACATAGATGACCACCTTCGAGGAACAGTTCTATCTTCCTTTAATACTGTATTCAACATTATATATAGTAAACATGGCCACACTTTTAACCTTATGGCACCAGTTACATGGCACCCTTTTGTGGGTACTCAGATGACCTGTCATGTTCTGAGCTTGCCTGTTCCTGAGGAGATCCTTTAAGTTCTTACCTTTCCTGTACGTTATTACTGGTTTGTCACCTAAATGGATTCTAATATCTATGCCTTCCATTAGGATGTCCCAATACTTCTGGAAAATCCATTTTAATTTATTGGAATCAGTACTATATGTGACAATCAAAGATTTAAGGAAAGGAGTCTTTTGCTTCGCTGATGCTCTGATTTCTATACACGACAAGTCGCTGTCTGGAATGTTGACACCAACTATGGGTTTAAAATGACCTATGTGTCTCTTTTTGGCAACCTCCCTAATGAGTTCATCCAATAAATCCACTGGGTATGCTCTCCTTAGAAACACAGATTTTAAATTAATGCACTCCAAGTTGAAATCTTCCTCCCTGGAGACCATACGGGCAGCTCGAACAAGCTGCCCTTTCACTACTGATCTCTTCTGATGTCTGGGATGGGAGCTAGTGTAGTGCAGAAAAAAAATTGAATATGTCTCTTTTCTATGTATTGTAGTGACGTACCTTCCATTAATTTTATCTTTGAACAAGTGGACATCCAAGTAGTCCATATGGTCCAAATTTATGACCCAAGTAAATTGTAGAAAGGTAGTTGTGGTGTTAATGTATTCCAAAAACTGGTCCAAGATAGATTGTGGCCCTTTCCAAATTAAGCTAATGTCATCCTGGTACCTATAATAGATTTTGATGTAAAGATAGTAATCAGACTGGAAAACAAAATGCCTCTCCCAATATGCCATGACCATATTTGCAAATGTCTCACCACAAGCAGATCCCATGGCCAATCCAGTTGTTTGCAAAAAACATTTGTTGTTAAAGGAAAAATAGTTGTTGGTTAAAACTATCTCCAACAATTCCAAGATTAAACTAATTTTTTTCTGGTTAACTTTATACGCAAGTAACATGTCACAAACCCACTCCAAGCCTATGGACTGTGGGATGACAGTGTACAAATCTCTGACATCTATAGTAACCATTATGTCATCTACATTGTATTCAGTTCTGTTAATCTGTTCTAAAAAGGTCCAGGAATCTTTGCATATTTGGGTTTTGTTTTTGTAATATTTGTTTTAATTTGTGATCCAAATATTGGGCACAGGCCATTGTAATGGAATCCCTTCCATCCACCAGAGGTCTTATACGAGGGTTTGAGAGACCCTTGTGGATTTTGGGGATACCAAGGACCACTGGAACCCTTGGGGGTGATAATATTCAAATAGTTATATAAAGAAATGCCTATTCTTCTTTCTAAAAATGTGTCATTTAGTTAGCCATGAATCGTTTTGTATGCCTTGTTTAATTCATTGAAGGAAACTTCCTATAATTCTTGGTATCAAGGATACTCAGCATTTTCTCAGTGTATGTAGAAAGATTCATGACTACCACACCACCCCCTTGTCCAGTTTCATGACCCTCACATCTTGCTTTGGCAAACGTGCCAAACTGTTACATGCCTCATGATTATTGCTAGCCACACTATGGCCTCGCTTACAGTTATTCAAATTGTAAAGATCTAACTCTCACAATTTTTCATATATTGCAAGCTTGGGGTGCAAGGGGGGATTATATATGGAACTAATTCTAAAAATGTTACTATTGTAAGTATATGTCTGTGATTCAGTCTAATACAATAAAGTCAAATTTAACTTTCCTAAATACATTTTAAAATCAATTATTGTATCAACATTGAATTTTCTAGTTGGAACAAAAGTAATTCCTTTTGAAAGTAAATTGGCTGTAGTCTCATCAATACCTAATTTAGAATAATTATAAACAGCAAAATCTTTCTGATGATTAAACACTATTGTGTAACTATTTCCACTTTGTTTAGAGTCATTGCTTGTTTCAAAATTGTCATGGTAAGAAAGTTCAACACAATTGTTCATGTCACAAGAACAGTCTATATCCTCCAGTTCTTGTTCTTTGGATGGGCCCCTTGAAACCCCGCATGGGGTTGTTGCCTGTTGTTGTTGTTGTGTCTTTCAGCTTTTCCCGGTTAGGGGTCGCCACAGCAGAACTCTGGTCTGCTAATGATTGGCAGTAGATTTTTACGTGCCGAGTTGCCAGCCCTGATGCACAACCTTCAACGAAGGTACGCCCATTCACGCATGTCTCCACACAGAAGACGCTTTAGCTGAGAATCGAACAGGACAACATCTTACTGTGAGGTGACAATGCTACCGCACCACCACCACCGCATGTCATGAACCTTATTTCTGAGCCTCTCACTCGTCCTGAGCTCAGGATACTCCTTCTCATAGTTTAAAACCGTGTCATCAATTCTTTTAAGCATGGTTTCATTACTTTTCAGGGAGTTAGGTGGAATGGGAGGAAGATTTCTTGTCTCCACAACAGTACTTTTACATTTTTTATATGCCCCTGGGGGTTTTGGGTGAGCAGTACCGTTCGCATAATCATTCACTTCTCTAATTGTGTTTAACTTTCCAACCTTTAATTTGTTTATATGCTGGTCTATACTGCTGTATATTCTATAATGCTCATATCTCACGACATTATATTCTTTATCTTCCCTAATGGATTTGTCTGAAATGGCAAGTTCTTTAAAAAGAATATCAATGTCATTGTTATCTTTGATTAATAATTCAAGAGGCTCTAATCCACACTTGTCAAAATGTTTTAACTAATCCAAATGAAAGGCTGAGTTGTGCACCAATCCTGTAGGAAAACGCCAAACCCTTAAACCCTTGGGAATGACTTTCAGCCTTAAACATTCATTAAGGTAAGCATTCTATAACATGTAGTTTCTTACAGCGCAACAGTTTGGTATCAAATTCTTTCAGCTTACCTTCAATTAGAGAAGCAGCATGTCCTATGTCACTGTTAAATGATAATCCAGTATGTAGCTATTCCTGTAATTGTGGTATTTCGTTTTCTAGTCTCTGTAAGCATCTGTTCGATACAGCTGCATTCTGAAAGGTCCTGCTTTCAGTCACTCTTACTTCCTCATTACGCAGATGTGTCTCATTTCCTTGCTCTAGCTCTAAATCAGCCCGTTGGTCAAAGGCACAGCACTGGGAAGTAAGGTTAAAGTTAGTAGAGTGCAGTTCCTTTAAACAAATGGCTACAGATGAACCAACAACTATGCAATGAACATCATGGAACAAACTCTAGTATGCAACAAAATTGTAAT
Organism: Protopterus annectens; assembly: GCF_019279795.1. Lineage (NCBI taxonomy): Eukaryota > Metazoa > Chordata > Ceratodontiformes > Protopteridae > Protopterus > Protopterus annectens. The sequence goes on from NC_056729.1 coordinate 1,658,601,257, forward strand.
ACCACACTGGTGGAAAGTCTAAAGACTTTGGGCTTTAAATCTCTTAAAGTGAAGAAACTCCAACTGAAGATTCTGTATCTAAGAGAATGCCTGAAGAGGCGGCAGGTCCCAAAGGGACTGAGGTCTTGGCATTACCCTACAGGGTTGATTCCAAATTCAGCTTTCCACATAGATTTAATTAAACTTTTTGACCAACAGGGGCTGGAGCTGCTTGAGGTATTAATCAAACATTACCAACTTACGGCAGACACCCTTATGGGAGAGATCAATGACTTGGATGAATTGATCAAACAGCACAGTGACTTTCATCGATATCAGTACAATTATAATAGGGTGTCCACCTGTATTGATAAACAGATGGAAAAGCTTAGGACTTTCAAAATTAAAAAAACTCAATCGTGATTTTGAAGAATACCAGAAGGGGACAGTATATCCGGAACCTCCCCCTTCACAACAGTGGAACTGGCATGGTGTAGATGAGCATGGTTTCTTACACACACATAATGAGGCCACAAACCAAGCAGCTTTAGAAGGGATTCAACAAGAGGGAGAGTACCGACGAGTGGATTATGAGGGTAATGGCTTCAACCAAGGGAACCAAGAATGAGCGAACGGCTTGGGAATAAATCTAAGGAGGGCCCTAAAAGGAACAGTGCTGAAGTGGGCTGACAGCAAGAACATTTTCAAGAGGATCCATACCATGGCAACCCGTTACTCCAATGGAACAACGGAAGGAATGCGAGGAGACCGAACAACAACAAATGCTGGGGATGCAGGCAATGAGGTTGAGCTCAAATGAGCCATGTTTGGATCTGTCAACTGAGAAACAAGGTACTGTTGATGAAAGTAATGTGGATTTTGGGGTCGACCAAACTGTTTATACCTTAGTCATGAACACAGAAGGTGACTTTAAAATACTTAACTATTCTGGTTTTTCTGTGAAACCTGAATTAGACGACTTGCTAGCTAGGGGCCTCACATTTGTGCCAACACAGAAAATGGATGTATGTAGGACCATTATTGATTTAAAAATGTACATTTGTAAGCTAAATCTTAGCTTACTTTTTGATGGTCTTTTTAATATTCCAGGTGAATGTAGGGTACCAAGCACATCTAATCCTCCCCTGCATCCAATTATAGAAGTATTTGAAAAAATATGTGTACTGAATTTGAGGATTTTAGGGCTATTTGGTAAGACCTCTGTGAAATCTAACATATTATTTATTTTTTTTATTTTACATTTGTTAACCGGGCTAGTCTGGCTGGATACATGTCCATTTTCAGCAGAGGCCCGAGGAGAAAAGCTCCACTATCAGAACTAATACACTACAGTTAATAAAGTCACTAGTAATACTAACTATACAAATAAAACTAAAACTAACATAGTATAATACGGCAAAATACAAATACAAATACATTTTTCATGTACAAATCTGAGTAGATGACAATCAAAATTCAGACAGGGACTGAGGAGAAAAGCTTCAGTATCCACAAAACAATTTAAAGTAGAAAAATATCCATAGTAGCTAGTCATGACAACAAGTAGGTATTAGTTGTAAGTATGAAAGTGGTTAATATATAGTGTTAAACATGCAGGTTAGTAGTGTAAAAGATTTTAAAAGGTTAAAGAAAGTATAAAGGAAGAAATGACGTAAAGAGAAAGGAATAATAAAGTACAGCTACTGTTAGGTACAGGAATTCTGGACTTAGTGAGGTTAAGGAACAAGTAGTAGGAAAAGGAGAGGGGAAAAAGTTAGTGAGGAAATGTAAGAGGTAACAGGATTATAGGAGGTCAGCTAAAAGAAGCAAGAGACAGAAAATCAGAGTGGTCAGAGGAGTCAAACAGAACTAAGAACAGAAGAATGGAGGTAAATAAAGGGACTGTGGAAGTCAGTTTAAGTTAGAACAGAAGAGCAAAAGTGCACAAGTGCAGACTGAAGAGAGTAATAAGTTTGCTGAGGTCAGTCAGGATTGGAGCAAGGGCATAGCCAGTGAGTTATTAGGTGAGTTTTCATCTGTTTTTTGAAAAGCTGACATGAGCCTAGGGAGGTCAGTTCTATGGGGAGTTTATTCCAGTAAGAACCAACAGTGTTTGCAAATAAGGAATCACCTGATTTATTATGAGATTTCAAAGTAGTAACTAGTAGCTTGTTAGCTGATCTAAGTGTAGTGAGATTTTTATAAGGAGTGATGAGTTTATTTAGTATGGGTGTGTTGGAAGGGTGATGTAGAATTTTAAAAGTGATGATTAGCTGCTGTAGTAGTATTAGGTTAGGAAGTTCAAGCCAGTTTAGTTTCTTTAAGTTAAGACAGTGATGAGTTTGGAATAGAGAGCCAGTGGCAAATCTGGCTATACTGTGGTAGGCGGTATTCAGTTTTTGAAGATTAGCTTTAGATATATTGATAAAGGAAGGAGAGGCATACAATAATGTAGAAATGAGGTGAGTTTGGGCGAGAGTCACTCGGAAGTAGCAGTAAGGAAGGGCTTAAGTCTGTAAAGGGCACCCATCTTTTATTGACTGACTTGATAGTTAAGTCAATGTGATAGTCAAAATTTAGCTGATTGTCTATGGTTATGCCTAGCAGCTTAGTGGAAGAGTCAGGTTGATGACAGTGCCATTGCATGATACAATGGAAAAAGTGATAGGGTGGATTTAGAGGTAGGGGTGAAAAGTAGCAGTTTTGTTTTTTTGGGGTTTAGGAGGAGACAGATATGTTGGAACCATTTTTCTGCTGCAGTGAAGACCACCTGGGTAGCGGAGTGGAGTTGTGCTGGGGACGAAGCAGAGCAGATGAGAGTGGAATCATCTGCATACTGTATATAAGTGGATGTAGGGAGGGAAGTGGGCAGGTTATTTATGAAAATAGAGAAAAGTAGGGGACCTAGGATGGATCCTTGTGGGACGCCAATAGTAACTGGGAGTTGAGAGGATAGATGACTGTCCCAGAGGACTGCTTGTTTTCTATTAGTCAGGTAAGAGTTGAACCACTGTAATGCCTGTGAATCTAGTGAGAGGGATTGTAGGGTATCGAGGAGAAGTTTATGGTTGACCATATCGAATGCTTTTGAGAGGTCTAAGAATATTGCAGAGGAGAACAGGTTGTTGTTGCGGTTTCTATTGATAGAGTCAGTGAAGGAGAGAAGGGCAGTTGAAGTACTGTGGTAGGGTCTAAAACCATGTTGTGAGTCTACAAGCAAATTGTTATTTAAGAGGTAATGTAGAAGTTGATGGTGAATGCAGCGTTCCATTATTTTGGATAGAGGAGATAGAAGGGCAATAGGCCGAAAATTGGAGAGTTCGTTGGAGTTTCCTCCTTTATGGAGGGGAATAATATGGGAGATTTTCCAACAGGATGGGATTTTGGATTCAGTTATGGTTCTGTTTATTAAGATGGAGACTGGGTAGGCTATCTCGATGCAGCTAGTTGCAGATATTCAGCTGGAAGCTTATCTGCAGAAGGTGCAGGGTTTGAGTTTAGATAGTAGCTTGTGTATATAGGTTGTTGAGACAGTATTAAACTTTAGCATGTGTGTGCTGTTTTGAGTGGGGGTAGTTTGGAGGGGTGAGGAGAAAGTCATGGTACTTGCAAGTGAGGTGACTGTCTGAGAGAAAAAGTTGTTGAAAGTGTCGGCTATTATGTTAGGTTGGGTTTGTGCTAGGCTATCTGGGGTAGGTGTTTTGGTATTACCTGGGTGGAGTAGTTTGTTTATTCCTGACCAAAATTGTTTTGGGTTTTGGTGTTGGTTTTGTTGGTATTGAAGGTGGTAGTTTTTCTTGTCCTGAATGGTAAGCTTCTTAGTTTTATTTCTCAGCTGTTTGAAGTTTTGATGGTCAATTGGATTTTTTGTGGACCTCCATTTAGACCATAGTTTATTTCTAGCTCATAGTTTGTTTAGTTGTTTTAGAGAGCCATGGGGCTGCTTTGGATTTGACTCTGACTAAGCGGGATGGAGCATGTTGGTTTAGAATTTGTAGGAAGGTATTGTTGAAATGGGTTACAGCCTCATCTATTGGGAGGTATTTTAGAGTAGACCAGTTGTATTCCTTGAGTTCATTCTGAAAGGATGCTAGGTTGAAGTCTGTTTTGTTGTGTTTGGTACGATAAGTAGTTGGTTTGGGATTGTTGAATTTCTGTTTAGTGATAAAGGTAAGGAGGTGGTCACTGATATTGTCAGGGAGTATTCCTGTTTTATAGGAGAGGGGATTGTTGTTGGTCAATATCCAGTCTAGAATGGTTTGTTTGTGGGTGGATTTATTTATTCTAGTAGGGGAGTTGATGGTTTGATGATAGTTAAAGAGATTAAGGTGGATGGAGGGTGAGGGGGATTTGCAGGAGTTCCAGTCAATGTTGAAATCACCTAAGAGTATGGTTTCTTGGGGAAAGCTACAGGAGGCCCAGCTAAGGATATTTTCCAGGGTATTGATGTTCTTACCTGGGGGGATGTAGGAACATATTATGTTTATAGCTTTGGATTTATTAACTTGGAGTTTGGTGCAAAGTATTTCAGCATTTGCTGGGGAGGGGGGCAAGGAGTTAATTAAGGCTACCTGAAGTTGAGATTTGTATAGGATGGCCACTCCTCCGCCCTTTTTATAACCCAGGATGAGTGGGATTGGGATTTTTTATAACCCAGGATGAGTGGGATTTGTTAGAAGAGGTAAGAAATAGGGGTGTTCAAGTGATGAAAGCGGATAAGGGGGAAACTTTGGTCTTTTTCGTTGCATTTGATTAAAATGACAGGATGAATATGATGTTGGCTACAGACACCTATAAGCAGGTGTCTTTGAATTAAGTCAATCAGGCCTATAGGCATATTAAAATATACGTCAATGATTTATTCATTGAGAATCGCATTGACCTAGCAACTTGTAACTATTTTACTATGTCAGCCCCAAAAATCCCGGTTATATTTGGGACACCCAAAATCCATAAAGATTTGGATATCCCCCCATTGCGTCCTATTGTGGATGGGCAGAATTCTATAACATACCTCCTAGCCAAATTTACAGATGGGATACTGAAGAAATATGTCGAAAAGGAACCATATGTTTGTAAGGATTCCTGGACTTTTCTTGAAAGCATCAACAGGCTTGACTACCAAGCAGATTTCCACTTTGCTACCGTGGATGTGAAGGACCTATACACGGTTATTCCTCGCAAAGTAGGAATCGAATGGGTCAGCCTGCTGTTGTCTAAGAGAGAAGCATTGCAGTCTGAAATAGCCTTAATACAGGAGCTACTGGACATTATTTTATCTAATAATTACTTTTTATTCAATGGAGTCCATTACTTACAAACCAGTGACGTCGCTATGGGCTCACCAGTCAAAGCCAGTTTAGCTAATCTAGTAATGGCGTATTGGGAGGACACATTTATCCATAGTGATGTTAACCCATATAGGGGGCAGATATTTTACTATACTAGATACCTGGACGACATATTTATAATATTTGAAGGAAACCAGGTTGTGTTTGATGAATTTGTGAAATATTGCAATGATTCTGCCTCTTTTCTTTCACTTATGTATGCATTTAATATTGACGTGATACCATTTTTGGATGTGGAACTGAGTAAGGATAGGGTTAAAGCATGTTATAAAGCAAAAATCCATCGTAAGGATACATGCTCCAACTCACTGTTACACTATGCTAGTGCACATCCGAAACACCAAAAAAGAGCGGTGATAAAGGGCCAAATGGTCAGGGCTGCACACATGTGCACTTTTGAAACAGATTTTTACCTGAGTGTGATTTATTAGTGCAGATGTTTCAAAAGAGGGGGTACCCTAATGGCTTGTGCTGCGAATTGGCCAATGAGGTTATCAATAAGAGGGCCACAGGGCATTTCAAAGCAATTCTTGTTTTTTTGGATGGGGGTAATAACCAGAATAGGGGACAAGGTCAAAATGTTGAAGAAAAGAGTAAGGAAGTAGGTAATTACCCTCACTCATTTATTACCACCCTTTGCCCAAATTCTTGGCTTATCAAACATGTGCTAAGGAAGACTTGGGAAATAGTAAACACAGACGAGAGGTTGGAAAAGTTAGGGTCTGACACACAGACAGTTTTTAGGAGAGCTAAATCCTTCAAGGGCCTATTTGAAACTAAGCCAGTTATTTCAGCTAGGATGCCCGGAATGTACAAGTGTGAAGCTTGTACATATTGCAAGTATATGTACATGGGCAATAAGTATAAAATAATGGGTGTGGACTATTCCAACAGGGCAAGACTGAATTGTAACTCTACTGGGGTAGTTTATGTAGCCCAGTGCCAGTCTTGCAGTGGTTATTATATAGGTAAAACAGAGCGTAAATTGAGAGAGAAGGTATATGAACATCTTTACAACATCCGAAAGGGGAAGATCGAAAATGCCCTGGCTAAGCATGTCAGGGATAACCCGGGGCATTCCTTTTTGTTTAGAGCTAGTGATCAAATTGAATATGACATTGGAGGGGGGGGGGGTCCCTTGAGTGTAGAATTGGAGGTGCAGGAATTATATTGGCGAATAAGAACTAGGGCATACATAAAACCAGGTTTGAATGATGTGTGCTCTATAGCCAGTGTGTTAAAGATTAAAAGTTTACAAAGATGACTACTTGTTACTTTGCACTCACACTATTCTCCAACCCTCCCCTCTCTTCTTATCTCCCTCTTATTTCTTATCTTGCGGTGCTTTGTTTCCATCGATAATTGCCATGCTTCAACGTGTAAATGATTTATGAATTTCTACTTAGGTAGTCTAGTGAATGTGTATTTAGGATGTATGTTTTAAGTGTTAAGTTTTTAAAGACATGTGGCATTTTATTTAATGCTAAATATATGTGTATGTTTTTAAGAATTAATGGATGAGTATGCCATGTAACCTTTTAGGTGTGGTATTTAAACTAATTTGTCTTGCTCCACCTTTGTCTGAAGAAGTTGAGTGAAATAAAACTTGACGAAAACGCTAACCTTTTTATACTTGAGAATCCAGTGTCTGCCTTTTTTGTTTGTTGTTTACTAGTTTGTTTTTGGCTTTCTTTGTTTTTTGGACTTATTTCATGAAATATATTAGCCAGGTCAAGGTAGGCAGTATGCACTGTTTTACCCTCATACATTACTGTGCTGACCTTCTCAAAGAAATCCACCAGGTTCAGTAGACATGACCTTCTTTGACAAATACAAATTGGGGTGGTCCCTGTGTCTGAAGGTCTCCCCTGCCTTTGTTGATCATTTCCATTATTGTTCTGTCCATGGCTTTTCATATAAGACTAGTCGGACTAATGGGTCAGTAGTTTCTGGAATCTGTTGATGGTCTGCCCTTATGAAAAGAGATGATAATTTCAGATCACCACTCGCATGGCACCAAGCCTGTTTTAAGCCTATAGTTAAGCAGTAACTCCAGTGGCCCTGTTATGTCATGTTTTAGATGATTCAGGAGGCATCTTGAGATATTATTGGGATCCACTGAGGCTATGTTTTGGCCTTAGTGGGTGCAGCCAGGACATGCTTGCTATTTATAGTTGGAACTGTCATGGGATGTGACTGAGCAGGAGTCAGGGGTAAAGCTTGAACTGAATTTGTCAGCCAGAAGGTTCGCTGTATCTCTTTGCTCAGTGAATGTGGCTCCATTAACCACCAGTTCAGGACAATGTTGTGTGCTGCATTTGAGGTTTCTGATACAGCTGAAGAAGGTCTTATTGTTGTATTTTGCCTTGGAGGCTATCTTAACCTCAAAACTGGATTTATTAGACTTAATTAGCCCTCTTAGCTGCCTGTTTATTTTGATGAGACAGTTCTTATCTTTATGGGAGTTGCACTTCCTGACAGACCTTGTATTTTTCTATCACATTCTGCTTACATTTTGTGGGCAAGAAATGGATAATTCTGTAATACCAAAGGTGTTATATTCATAGCTGTCTCCTCAGGGTACCCAAGCTTCAATGTGGATATGACCACTAGAAGGTTGGGCAAAAGGATAAAAGAATAGTGTTACACTATTAAAACTAAAGACACTAGAAATGCTCTTCATAGCTACTCAGACAAATGTTTGCAATTCAAAAATGTTTTACTTTGCTGTGGTGGAGTCAGTTCCAGAAGGCCAGTGGAGTGACAACTATAAAAATACTGTTGAAAGAAGAGAAACTTGGCAAATAAAATTAGCTGCTGACAACTCCTCTAGTCTAAATGACCGCATTAATATAAAGTGTTTTTTTCAAAGAACACAGACTAGCTATCACTTAACAGGTTAATGCAACTAAAAATTTGTTATAAATTTTTGTTTAATTGATTAATTGTTTTTACATTCTTATTGGATGGAATGTTTTTTAACTCGGAGTATATAAAGATGTGTTTTGTATTTTTTAACATTCTTGATAGTCTGAGGATAAAAGCAGATATCAAACTGAGAATACAATAGAAACATCGGTCTCTTCTGTCTTGCATTCAGGTGCTTTGTTTTGTTTTATATTAGTTTTGATATACACTTGGTGAGGCTTTGCCTCTTTTTTCTTTTTTTAAGTTTCCTAAATCTGTTGATGGTGCACCCGTATGAAAATAAAAAGAGATGGCTATTTAAGTTCTTCATTCTCATGGCACAAAGCCTGTTTTAAGACCATAGTTAAGTAGTAACTCTAGTGGGCCTGATAGGTCATATTTTAGACTATTCCGGAGGCATGCTCTGATATTATCGGGGTCCATTGGGGCTGTGTTTTTGACCTTAGCAAGAGCATTCAGGACATGCTCTCTATTTATTGTTGGAAGGATTATGTTTGAAGGTAATTCTTGTGAAGTGGCTGGGAGTGGGAGGTAAAGTTGGAAATTAATTTGTTTGCAAACAGATTTGTTATACCTCTTGGCTAATTGAATTTGGCACCATTAACCACCAGTTCAGCACACTGCTGTGTTTTTCCTTTGAGGTTTCTAACATAGATGAAGAAGGCCTTATGGTTGTCTTTTCAGTGGGAAGCTATCTTGACTTCAAAATTAGCTTTATTAGACTTAACCCTCTTAGCTGCTTGTTTATTTTGATGAGAGAGTTCTTTTCTTTATTGGAGTTATACTTCCTGATTTTAGCCATGACTTTTTCCTTTTGTTGTATAACCTGTTTAATCTGGGATGCCACCAGTGTGGTTTGTGTTTGGAGTTAGTTTTGGCAGCCTCTATGCAGCCATTGACACATTTTTATAGAGTTTCTGTGAACAATTCTGCATAGACTGTTGGGTTTGCTGGATTTTTAGGGACACTGAAGTTTGACAAACTATCATTTAAGAAAAGGCAGTTTGCTTGGAATAGTTCCTAACTGTTACTGGGTTTAGTAGTATTACCTAGCTGATTTTGATTTTGAAGGAGACAGCTGTATGGTCAGTTCTTACCAGGGAGAATGTGACATTGGAGGTGGTGCAGCGTTTATTTGTGAGTATGAGGTTCAGTATGGTGGAACCTCAAGTCAGAGTATGCCCTAACAGGTTATGGATGTTGCATTATGAAGTCCAAGAATCTCTGTGCCTGTAGATTTGGGTCTGTGTAACATTCCCGGTCTTCTTCTTCTTTCAACTTTTCCCAGTTAGGGGTCACCACAGCTGATCACCTGTCCGCTCATGATTGGCAGTGGAGTTTCACGGTGTTGAGTTGCCAGCCCAGCACCCAACCTTCCACAGAAGGCACACACATGCATGCACTCACATCTAGGGCCAATTTAGAGTGTCCAATCCACCTACACCATGTCTTTGGGATGTGGTAGGAAACTGGAGCAGCGGGAGGAAATCCACTCAACCATAGGGAGGACATGCAGATTACACACAGAAGGCATCCCAGCCAAGGATCGAACCAGAGAAGTATGATTCCCAGTCTATAAAAGGATAATTAAAGTCCCCCATAAGTAAGGTGTTAGGTTGGATGGTGTCTACAATAGGTTTAAGTATGCACTATGAGTTTCATAGGACATAGAGGGTGGCCAATAACTTACCATGGATATGGTACAGGATGTTATCTATGGTGACCTGCATGTGGAGAAATCCCAGCACATCAGTCTGTTTGACCAGCCTAGAGGTCTGCTTGTTATTGATGCTTGTTACTGATGTATATCAAGACACCTCCAACTCTAGTCCTTGTCTGTGCAACTACCGGACTAAAAGTGAGGAAGGAGTTGAAACCTTGCACTGCCAGGGTACTCTTTGCAGCTTTAAACCATGGCTTAGTAGCTCAGAAATGTCTATATTCTGTAAGGTGAGGAGGGTGTAGAGGGAGTTTAGCTTTTTGTTTAGGCTCCTGGCACTGAGCAGTAACAACTTGAGGTTCAGTTGAGTTGATTTTGCTATGTCAGTAGGTTTGTCAATGTGGCATTGCCTAAAAGAGCTGTATCGAGAAGGATAAAGTTTTTGCTGGCATAGGTTAGTACTAAGCTAACTGCCCTTGCGAGCCAATTTAAACCTAGCCAATTATCCCTTGTGAGACTCAAACCCTGCACCTTGTGTTTGTAAGACAAGCACCTTAACCATTAGGCCACTCTCCCAACTCCTTAGGCCACTCTCCCAACTCCTTAGGCCACTCTCCCAACCCCTTTTGAAAGCATAGAAGGGACAGGTACAGTCCATCCCTAGTAAAGCAACATAGTCTGCTTATCATGTCTTCCCATGCTGACAGATATTGGATCCTCTTAAAATGACAACAGAAAGTCAGTCAATTGTTAAAAACAGTCATCTTGTATTGTTATAGTGGCATCATTCTTGATGAAGGTAGTATGCATACATTGTATCATTGTGTCATTGTATCATCCTCAGTGATACATTGTATCACTGGACAATATACACAGCTAACTGTTGTCGTCTCCTTCTTCAGCCTGGTTAGAGGGGCATCATAGGTTCATAGGTTCATAGGTTTATATATAGGGCTGCCTCTAAAGGCATTTTTATAAGCCCTAGCCCAAATTATTAATGGCTTCGCCACCCTCTTAAAAAAAAAAACTGTGCCCATTTTTTTGTTTTGCCCCTCTCCAGAGCAGACTATGAGAGATGATTCCCGGTAAACCCTCGATCCTCTCCTCACAGGTCCTTGAACAGAGTCGTTCGAGACATGCACATTCAGCGGCGGACTCTGCCTCCATGGACGAGTCTACAACATAGTGATAGCCCTCTCTCTGGGTGATCCCTATATCCCTCCAGCACGTTCTCCCAGGTATCCGTTGCTCTAGTGGTTTTTGGGTTAGTGGTTTTGGTGTGGATGGATTTTTCCGATAATTGTTGTTCATTTAATTCCCACATGACATACTTGGTCAGGCACTCTGCATGTCTGAGCAGACGAGGGTATATGGGCTGGAGCTGCTGACCTTCTTCAGCATGGCAGCAGCATTTGAGTCCCACTATCCTTTTGTTTTGGAAGAACTTGCAGTCTCCTCCAATTGCTGCACGTCTTGGTGGATTACCCGATCAATGGGCCATGTACTCGATCCGGTCATTGGTCTGAACAGTGAATAGTACAGGGAACAATCTTCATGATGAGGTGGAATGATCCTTCATGATCAGGTGGGCAATAGAAGGTCTTCTCTTTTAACTTTATGATGTAGTGTCAAAAGAAAGGCCACTGTCAACCTGGGTCCCCAGGTCCCTGATAACTTCTGTGCTTAGTGGATTTCCACCTATATGGTAGCAGGGGTTACCTTTTTTTGAAAGAACATGACTTTATGATTTTGGCGTTTAACTTCATGGCTTTCAGGCCATGGCTCTGTATCTGTCTCGTGTCCCCCTTGAGTCCTTCTAGGTCCGATGCACTTTCCACTATAGGCACCCGGTTGCAGTCATCCCAGTTTGTTGTCATCTAGTCCTCCTATCAACTCTGTGCTTCCTTTGTTAGCCAAATGGTCTGGGGTGGAAAGGGGGAGCGAGCCCTGTGGGACGAGACTTGTGGGCTTGAAGTTGTGACCAAGCTTGGGCAAACTCTAAAGCTGTGGGTTCTGTCCTTAAGCCCAGGGTTGCCCATCTTTGTGGTAATGGGTTTTTATTTGTGGGGTAGTTTTTTTTTCTACATGGTGAGTAAGGTAGAGTGTTGTGTGGGTATTGTAGCCAGGCCTTTCAAGGTCACTTATGGACTGTATGACCCTCACAGTATGTCTTACAATAGAGTACCCTATAACTGGAGTCCTGGGAAGTGTGTTTGCTTGCCCTATCAGGGGCTCAAGAGAAGGAGGCTGTATGTATGTTGTCAGGTGTTGCTTTTATTGAGTGCTTTTGGGTTTGTTGAGGATAATCTTTGCTGATGGGTGTGGTAGGAAGTCTTTTTTTTGTTTATGAAGATTTAATTTAAGTACCTCAGCATATGTTAGTGTATGTGTGTGTTGTGTGCTATGTTTGGGGAGTGTTGTGTAAATGGTTTTGACAACCTGATGTGAGTTTCTATGTGACAGTTTAGCTTCCAGTGACACTGTGTATGTACACGTCTTGCATAATGTTATTTTAAGGTTAAGTGGTAGTCAGTAAACATGACACAATTGCTATATTCTCTCAAGATACCTATATCCACCAAGCTGGCTGCAGAGAAATTAGGTTGTCTGGTTCCCTGATTGCTGAGATACAAGGGTGTGGCATACATGAGTTAACAGAATGCTATTAAGTGTATTTTTTGAGGGGGAGGGTGGAGGCAGCCTAAACTATAAAATATTAACTTTAACAGTATTGCCACCATACCTCTCAAACTCTTAGAGCAAGAAATCTGATCCAGAAATGGGGGAATAAAGATCCACAAAATAGGGACAGTTTTTAAAAATTGCTTGTACAAACTGATAAAAAACAGGTTTTGCATTTGCATGAATTTTTTGAAGGGTATGAAGTCTAAAATTCATATGTCTGCCATTATTTTCTGACTTCAGTCCTCAATGATTTACAAATGATTTGACAAAAAAACAACAATTCTATGAGAAACAGATAAAATATGAGGCAAAAATCTGGACATTCTGCAAAAATCTGGACAATTGAGAGGTCAATGTGCAACTAGCTGATCTAAGCTTGTCAGGGTGCAAGGTGTTTGCTACACACTTACTTCTTTACAGGGCACTGCTTTATGGGCTATTCTGGAGGGAAAATTTGCTTCTAGATATTTGCATCTGTACAGGACACTGGCACAGCGAGCAGCTCTATGCAAACACGTCAAATTTGTTCCAGCATAGAAAATACAGAAAACTGACTACTGAGCCCTCTGGCCGATAAAATGACAATACATAAAGCCCATCTGTATGCTTTCCAACTCAGATAGACCATGCAAACACTTACTACCATTAGATGAATAATCCAAGAACTCCTAATGTAAAAGCACAGAAAAAGTACATCAGTAGAACAGACAATGAGAGGCAAAATGCACTTGTTTACATACATACACGAAATAAAAGGTTAGGAGGGTGGCCTAATGTTTAAGGTGTTTGCTTTACAAACACAAGGTGCAGGGTTTGAGTCTCACAAGGGATAATTGGCTAGGCTTAAAATGGCTCACAAGGGCAGTTAGCCTAGTACTAATTTGTGAATCTATAAAAAGGGTATCTAAAGATCAATGTGGCCAAAAACAAACAATATTAAAGGAAGGCAGAAAGAGAGCAGTAAATAATTCAATATATCAACAGCAGTGTCCTTTAAACAGCTTATAAAAGTGTGATTATTCAATAAAGGTATTTAGCTTTGTGGAAATGACCAAGAGAACACTCAGTTATGAAGAATTTATAAAGGTTCTATAAACAAGGTAACAAAACAGCTGCATGCAGGAATCTCTAGTTTGTTCCCCCAATTTATACCATCCAGGACACCACCCACTGCCACTTGATGTAAAAACACAGAAAAGGGCTTGACTGAGTGTAAAGATATACTACTTTAACCAGCAGCTAGATAGATATTGAATTTAGAGCAAGTAAATCAGTAGAACAGACAATGAGAGGCAAAATGCACTTGTTTACATACATACATACATGCAAATGTTTCAAGCATGGGCATTAATGCCCTTCTAGCTTGCCAATATACCAAAACACTTGTTCCCATAATAAATGTCCAGACTGTTCTTAAAGAATATCTAAACTAGTACTTGCTTTAATGTAGTTTAGTAGTCTCTTCCAAAATAAGCATAAACAAAGGCAAATAAATAATTCAAGATGTCAAAAGCAGTGTAGAAAGGGAGGAGTTTACAAAGCTCGATTTATAGTAAGGCTGGACAGGTTAAAAAAAATCATCAGGTTTAAAAAGCAGATCAAGGAATGTGAGGGTAGGTGGGAAAACTCTCCAGTAGGGAGTCACCAACAGTTCTTGTAGTTTTTGCAGGCCTTGAGTCTTATCAGCAAAGACAAGGCCACAGATATACTCTGTGTATCTAAATATCACTCAAGAAATGAATCAACCAATGAGAGATAACATGCAAAGTGTCCATCCTGGGTAATTTAATTGTCTATCTGCTACATAAATACCTGACCAAACAGATTTCTCAAACAGTCAACAATGGAACAGGTAAAACAGGAAGCAGCCCTATCAGTTTAAGCAACTATGCAAACACAAAAAAAATAACTTTCTTTGCATCTTTGTATCAAATCCCCAGAAGGGAGTCACCAATGGTGCTTGTAGTTTTAGCAGGCCTTGAGTCTTATCAGAAAGGACAAGGCCACAGATAAACTCTGTGTATTTAAGAATCACTCAAGAAACAAATACAGGTACTGTTTTCTGTGTACAAGGATTGACAGTCTGTAACAATTTCTTGGCTAAGTTAAGAAAAACAACTGTTCTTACAGAGACACCCTGTCTTTTGATGAACAATGTTCAACCTTTTGTTTTTAATTTACAGAAATCCCTAGTCACCAGCTAGGAAAATAAATATCTGTCCCATCAATAGGTTTCTTTCCCCAGCCACATCCAGCAGCATCTCCCGGTATGTTTCCATTTCCCACTAAAGATGTTTTTGCCCTGCTAGGTTCAGACACTGAAACAGCAGAAAAGGACATGGCTGACCCCAAGTACATGGTGGCTGAAAAGACTACATCAGAGGAAGCCAGAGAGGTGGTTAGTGCATGGTCTGAGGAATGACTGCAGGCAACTGCAGAGTCACCCACCATTGTCTGAGGCAAAGACTGAGTTCTTATAGCTAGCAAGGTTCTTTGGTAAGTTTTTTTCTTTATAGAAACAAAGGAAGTTGAAAGAGAAAAAGCAAGGTAAGTACCCTTGCTGAGACTTAGGAGGATGCATCAGATACAGTATGAAATGTTGGAATAAGTTATTTGGAAAGTAACTGTTAAAAATTGGTTGCACTAACAGCACACTTACACTTTCACACACATACAGAGTCTGCAAAACAATGTACTGTATAAGTATTGTGCTAAACTCCTGTCTGAAACCTCTTCAAAGTAAATGTAGTCTGACTTAAAAGGATGGCAGGTAAGTTGTCACAGAGTGAACACAAACACTACGGAACCCATAGTATTCCCTGCCCAATTAAAACACTTCAACCCAACCTAAACTTTTTAAAACACTTCAACTCAACCTAAACTTTTCTTAAAATAATAAAAAGTTTATATAAGCAGTACATTTAGTCACAAAAATAAGCTTACAAATCAGCTGAAGCTAAAAGTAGTAGTTCTTGAAATACAATGGGTTAAACAATCAGCAGATTTCAGCAGGTTATTTTATTAGATGTCAGATGAGTGCTGCAGATATCTATTTAATTTTCTTTGTGGAAGGGTTCTCCAAAGAAGACTTATCTGCCTGAAAGGAGACTAAATGCCAGTTGCTCCACTTCTGAAACCTCTGAGCTACTTCTTTATGAGGCAGCAATAAAAGTAATGGAGATTTTCCACTCTGACTCCTGATTTTCCCTGTTCAGTAGTAACCAGTCAGCAATCAGACTGGATCTGTATGAGACAGCCAGAGCTTTTGGAAAGTGGCCGGTTATTGTATCTTGGGCAGGACACCACCCATATAGCCTAAAGGCTATTGCAGCAGTAGAAATGATAAATGTCAGCTTTGCTTAACAAGTGCTGGAACATGATTAATACATTGTCAGGTTTAATGTGTTATAATAATTAAAAAAATCCAAGTAGGTTTTCAACTTAATACATTTGTAGATGAAGCCTTCACAGTAGCATTTGCATTAGCCCCAACAGTAAGCAATCCATGTGCATATACATTTTCTGGAAATTAACTTATTTTGCAAAGAAAATACATTTTCTTTCTCTTAAGACACATATTTGTATCTTTTAATTTTTTAATCACTTCCTCTAAATGTATATATTTTCCTCTGGTGTAGCATTAATAACTAGGATATGTCACAAATAAATGTTATCATAAACATCAGCATATAACAAACTCTCTACAGTTTTTTTTAAAATATAGCAGGTGCAGCTCACAGTCCAAAAGATATACTGCTATGAGTAAATATTCCTTTAAAAGAATGCATAGTCAAATATGTCTTTTATGTATTGTCAAAAGCAATTTATTGTTAAACATAGCCCTTATTTGGTTTATATAAATGTAGACCCTACTTAAAAAGCAAAAAGTCTTCCATTTGACAGAAAGGGTAAAGAAGCTATTTGGCTAATAATATCTAATCGTCGAAGACTCCAATAGATTTATCAGGCGTCAGTAGAATCAGCACAGGATGAACCCATTCTGAGTACTTTGGTACATTTTTGTACATCTTCCGGTGGCTGAGATCAAATTCCACAAGTGATAAGCCTCTGGAGTCATAAGACAGCAAAGGAACAAGTCACTGAACACTGTTTTCCATACAAAAACACTGCTGGTACAGTTTTTAAGTGTGTGCTTGCATTGATTCTTTTGTTATGGTAGATTTCTCCTTTAATCATGTTTGTGCAACTATGGAGATTTTATATATATATATATATATATATATATATATATATATATATATATATATATATATATATATATATATATATATATATGTATGTATGTATATATATATATATATATATATATATATATATATATATATATATATATATGTGTATATATATATATATATATATATATATATATGTATATATATATATATATATATATACAGTATATATGTAATTTACGTAGATAGATAGTTATAGGTTCAGAGATATGAGGGCTTGCCTCCATCTGTGTTCAGAAGGCATTCCGCCTACAAAAATGCTTATAGTTGTTGATTTTTGACATTTTAGTGTGTCCGCCATTTCAGTTCAGCATTTTTGATTCCGCTGTACCTTGCAATTCGAGGTTTTCCTCAAGAGCTAAATTTTTCACAAGAGTTATTTTTTTCTTTATTCTGAATGTTTCTTTCTGCTTTATTATTGCATATGGGAAATGATTGTGTTGTGAAAAATCTAGTTTGTTAGAAGAAAATAAAAAGTGGTAGGTGTAGTGCTGATTACTCATGAACTTACTCATGTCTTCTTTAAGATTTAAGAAGTATTTCTCTCCTTTGTTTGCTGATGTAGTGACTTCTAGTGTACATAGTGTATATATTTAGTTTATATGTTTGTTTTTTATGTACTGTCGACTTATGTTTTTGATATGTTATATTAGTGTTATTACTGAAAAACTGAATAAAGAGTTTTTGGAAAAAAAAAGATGCAGATTTGTTTTCCATCACTAATTTTGCAGGTTTAGTTTAAGAATGTATGGCTTTCTTTCTCCAGTTTTAACATACTTCAGCCAGTTTTTACCCACCATAGTCCAGCACCTTTGAATATTATTAAAGGAGTTTTTTGTTTTGTTTTCCTTAACTTTCGTATCACCAGCCGAAGGCATTTCATATGTAGCTGGTTGTAAAATTGTGTTAGCTCACTCATTATAATGACAGTACTCTCAGTATTAACCTCAAACTTCAGAAGTGTGTTTTATTTTTCCAAACTTTATGCGCTGCTTTCATCTGCAAGAACATTATATCAACAGTCAGAACTAAACTTTTCTCATCTCTTTCTGCATTAAATTCATTGAATTGTATCTCTTATTTCTAAACCTACCTGTTATGTGCCAAATTCTATCACAAACATAGCATTTACCAGATTGGAGCTAGACTTTGAAGCATGTTAGTGTCCCAAGGTGCATGTATAATGCATTAGTTTTGATGCCTTTGTTATTCTTTGGTATAGATCCTTTGCAGTTATGTGTCTGCACCTTATTACATGTTAAAATAGGCTGCCTTATTTGCAGAATCCATGCATTTTTATTTCACTGCTACCACAGTTAATGCAATACACAAGACATTCCTGTAGGTTAGCATAGACAGCAGCCTTCTTTACCTGTGTTTGTTTTTAATACCACATGCACAAACCATCTCCAACCCATATAGCATAGCTGGTCTTATTACCATCTTATAGACCTTCCTTTTCACTTTTACTGGTAACCATATATCACAAATCACTCCTGACACTCTTCTCTACCCACTCCACCCTGCCTGTACTCTCTTCTTCACTTCTTTTCCACATTCACCATTATTCTGAGCTGTCATCCACCTGACCAGCTTTACTCTCTGCATCCTTACCATTCCTCTGTCCTCTCTCTCATTCACACACATTTATTTTATTTTATATTTGTTTACCAGGAAAGTCCGACTGGACACAGGTCCTTTTTCAGCGGAGACCTGGGGAGAAAAGCTCCACATATATCACAGAATAATATCTTATATTCTGTCTTAGTCCTGCTGGCCTTCACTCCTCTTTTCTCTAGAGCATATTTCCACCTTTGCAGTGTCTCCTCAACCTCTTCCCTGCTCTCATAACAAATCACAATGTCATCCACAAATATTATAGTCTACGGGGACTCCTGTCTGATCTTCCATGTCAACTTGCCCATCACCATTGAAAATAAGAAAGGGCTCAGAGCTGATCCTTGATGCAATCCCACCTCCACCTTGAATGCTTCTGTCACTCCTACTGCAGACCTCACCACTGTCACACTACCCTCAAACGTATCCTGTACCACTCTTGCATACTTCTCTGCCACTCCTGAATTCCTCATACAATCCCACAACTGCTCTCTAGGCACCTTGTCATATGCTTTCTCTAAGTCCACAAAGACACAATGCAATTCCTTCTGACCTTCTCTATACTCCTCCATCAGCAGCCTCAGAGCAAACATCACATCTGTAGTGCTTTTTCCTGGCATGAAAGCATACTGCTGATCACTAATCATCACCTCTCTCCTTAACCTAGCTTCCACTACTCTTTCCCATAATTTCATGCTTTGGCTGATCAATTTTATCCCTCTGTAGTTACTACAGCTCTGCACATCACCTTTATTCTTAAAAATTGGTACCAAAACACTTCTTTTCCACTCCTCAGGCATCCTCTTACTTTCCAAGATTTCATTAAACAATCTGGTTAAAAACTCCACTGCCATCTCTCCTAAACACCTCCATGCTTCTGCAGGTTTTTCATCTGGACCAACAGCCTTTCCATTCTTCATCCTCATCATAGCTGTCCTTACTTCCTCCTTGCTAATCTGCTGCACGTCCTGATTCACTATCCCCACATCATCCAACCTTCTCTCTCTCTCTCATTGTCTTCATTCATCAACCCCTCAAAGTACTCTTTCCATCTCCTCAACACACTCTCCTCACTTGTGAGTATGTTTCCCTCCTTATCCTTTATCACCTTTACCTGCTGCACATCTTTCCTAGCTTGGTCCCTCTATCTAGCCAATCGGTACAGGTCCTTTTCTCCCTCCTTAATGTCCAACGTTTCATACAACTCACTATATGCCTTATCCTTAGCTATCACCACCTCTCTCTCCACCATACTCCTCATCTCCTTTTACTCCTGTCTAATTTCTTCATCTCTCTGATAATACCACTTCTTCTTCACCAACCTCTTTCTCTGTATAGTCTCCTGTACTTCCTCATTCTACCACCAGGTCTCCTTGTCGTCCTTCCTCTGTCCAGATGTAACACCAAGCATCTTTCTAGCTGTCTCCCTTACCACTTCTGCTGTGGCTGCCAAGCTATCTGGTAACTTTTCACTGTCACCCAGTGCCTGTCTTAACTCTTCCCTGAACTCCACCTTACAGTTATCCTTTTTCAACTGCCACAATTTAATCATTGGTACTGCCCTCACTCTCCAACAAACAACTCAGAGGACAAATAAAGTCTAGAAAAAGCCAAATCTGAGGTAAATTTGGCCTCCCAGGCCAAGGACAATCACAAGGCATTCTTTAGATATGTCCACAACCTCAATGGCAAAACACAATTGTGTGTGGAGCTCATTGCAAACGGAGCCACTAATACTGACCCAAAAGATATAGCAAGCCATTGGCCAAAACATTCATGTCCAACTTTATCCTCTCTCTCTCTCTCTCTCAACCTTCCCTCAGAAAACATCATCACATATAAGTCCTCTTGCTATCACTAGGGAACAGGTCCTTAATGCTCTCTCTAAGGCCAATAAACTGCACCACTGGGTCCAGACAATATCCCAGGATGCTTTCTAAATAGCATGAAACATGACATATCAGGCCCTCTGAAATTGCTGTTTAACTATAACCTCCAAACAGGCTTCATGCCACATGAATGCAGAAAAGCAACAATCATCCCTCTGCACAAAGGTGGGCCATCTACAGACCCTGGAAACTATAGACCCATAAGTCTCACTAGTGTCATATGTAAAGCCAGGATTGAATTTTCATGGAAATGATCAGTAATGACATTGGAAACTTCCAGACACTGGACCCAACCCAATTTGGTTTCACCAAGGGAAGATCATGCCTACTCAACCTGGTGGACATCTTTGAGAAAGTCAGCAAAGCAATGGATGATGGCAAAATGGTTCACACTGCTTACCTTGACCTGGTGAACATATTTGACACAATACCCCACTTGGGCATTGTTGATAAACTTAAAGAGATTAGGTACAAACCCTTATGTCACCCAGTGGATAGCCAGTTGGCTCACAGATAGAACCCAGGAAGTTAGAATTGGGGAGTCCACCTCTACAAAGTGGACAGTCACAAGTGGAATCCCTCAGGGATTGGTCCTGGGACCACTCCATTTTGGCATTTACTTCTCTGAAGTTAAGATTCATAGGTTGGTGCTAGGCTAACTGCCTTTGTGGGCCATTTTAAGCCTAGCCAATTACCTGCTGTGAGAATCAAACTCTGCCCCTTGTGTCTGCGAGGCAAATGCAGTAATCATTATACCACCCATTTCAAATTAGGAGCCATCACTGAATCCTCACCAACACAAAAGGTCTCCAGAAAGTGCTGACACAGACCAATAACTGGTGTCAAAGCCATGGAATAAACTAAATGCCAAGAAATGCATAGTAGTGTCCTTTGGAAAGTGATCTACCCCTGATAACTATCATATTGACAACATACCCTCAGAACTGATCCAATAGTCAAGGACTTGGAGACACACATAGACAGTAATTTAGCCTTTTACCATCACACGTGAGGAAATCATTCTATACTGTGCAACTTATAAACAAAGGTATGGCATCTAAGTCCAAGGAAGTCATTGTTCCACTGTATTCGGCAGTCATCAGACCTATCAATGAGTGCAATGCCCTATTTGGGATGTACCTAACAAGGCATATCCAACAATTGGAAAGTCCACTGAGGTTCCTCACTAAAAGAACACAGGGCATAAATAACATGTCCTGTGCTAGCAGCAGCAAGGCCTTCTCCCTGTATACTGTTTCCAACAGGCTGTTGAGGGTAGATCTATGCCTGGCATACAGAGCATTGTCAGACCCCTCTCTGATGGATCTCCTGCATATCTGCAAAATAAACCACAACAGAATTATCCATTCTAAAGACTGTATGTATCCCAAAGACTACCAGAATTCTTCCCTAACCCAATTCAAGTGTAACTTGGAAAATTGGATGGGGAACCAGAAATTCATCTCTGGTTTGGCACCTATGTCTCTAACGGACACAGGTAACCTGTAAAAGGTTCATCCCCCAGGACTCTGCTTGTGAATATTTCACCTCTCAAGCATGTGCTTATACTTATCAAGGGTACTGAAACATGACAAAGATTTGGGATGCATGGCTAGGCTTAAAAAGGCCGTTGCAGTTGTGAGTCTAGTAAACACCTATGAATCTTTGAAAAATAAACCATATTAACATGTTCTCAGTTAAAAACAGAATACATTACATATATTCTTCTCTGCAATTATCATCAATACAACATTACACAAATTGCTTAATTACTGCCTTATTACATCCGAGTGACGCCTCCAGGTGCATCTGCAGTTAACTCCTACTGACGCCTGTAGATGTTAGATACTGCTTGTTCGTATTTGCATCCATAATTCCAAAATCGTGCTGTGTACAAGGTTTTAAAATATTTCATTTTAAAGACTGCACAATGGCAAACTAAACTGCATTACTATTTGATTGCTGCCTAGTGCAGGTAAAGAGATATTAACTGTTGTTTTTATGATATTAATTTATATAGATATAATTTTTGTATTTTTCTAAATATCTCAAAAACCAAGTAACACAGACAGAACTCCTTGGCCTCATTGAAAGCTCTCAGCTTGATGAATAAAATGCTGCTGATAGTATGAGTGTAACTTGAGTTGCTGAGGTATTGTAAGTTTACAAAATATTACAAACATAATAATTATTATATTTGCTGTGACTTATAAAATTCAGTTTAAGATCTAGAATCTAAAGAATACTACCACTATAAAAATAGTTTGTGCAGAAGAGTTTGCCATTTATACTTCTTTCATAACCCCTTTGGTGCCAGAAAGTTAACATTTGTTTGAAATGTGAGGACATAATCTGATTCTGTCAAAAGGCTTAGGTTCTGCCCATTGGAAGTTACAGTGCAATCTTCCTGAGTTCCACTGGAGTGAATGATTTAAACCTCACTCCTCCTCCAAAACATTATTCTGCATGTATTGTTCCCACAATTTCATTTTTTTTCTATGTGGTTTGCTCTTACCCATTTTTAAAGATCCCACTTCCAGTACTTTTATCTTGGTTTCATTATTCACTACTTCAAAGATGATTGGTTTAGACTTTGATTTCCATTTTCTGGTAATTGCTTTTTGGCAGCCACTTTACTATGTCTGGCAATTTAGATGATGTATCCCAGCTCAGAAATAATTTCCTACATTATACCCCTTTGTTCACACAATATTTCTGACAAGTACTCTGTAGATACTTTTTAAAGTCAGCCAACTCATTACACTCCCAGAATATATTTTATTAGTTACCTCCTTCTTCCCTATCACACCTGCAACATTTACTATCTAGTTGAGTAAAAATTCTTTGGAGTCTGCTTGGGGTATAGAAATACCTACGCAAACACTTCCAAGCAAAAATCCTAAATCTTCTAGACTTTGTCGCATATTTGGGAGCCGTAGTTAAGTCCCCCATTGTTTCTTTGTGAATTGCTTAACCGATCTTTCTTCCCAATCTTTTCTGACGTCATCTGATTAATTTGTATATATGTCATGCAATATTTTATATGCCATAGTAATTGCTCCTTTTACAGCAGTTTCTGCTCTAGATTCAATTAAAAACAATAGCAGAGCAGGCCTTTCAAACAGGAATCCATTATCCCTTTTTCTTTGTCTATACTCTGATATCAATCCCTGACAGGGAAAGCAGTCTCTAGCCTGCAGTCCAAATGTCTTCTTAGCCTCTTCCCATTCTATTACATTTCCCTATCTAGTTATTTGCTCTCAATACATTGGTTTCCTTGTCAGCTTTCTCCAGTAAATTCCACCCCATTTGCTTATTTTCTGTACCCCTTAGTGAAGTTGTCCCTATCAGTAGAATTTCATTTCTTTCTCTCATCTTGTCTTGGCTTTGTTCTTAAAATACTTTCTGCTACTTTGTAAATATAATATTCCGTATGACTGCCGTTATTCTCCATACCGCTTGCTCCATCATCATCCCTTTTACACCTTTCAATATAGCTTTCTTCTTGTGTTACGTATTATGTGGCTTACCTGTATAGCTCTAAAAATATCTCTTCAAATCAGGCAACTGTAAACCAACTTATTCAACTGAAGGAACGACCTATCCCACTTTGACCCTTGCCCTATTCCTCTCCCAGATAAAACCCTTCAGCTCTTTATTAATTGATATCCACAAGTTCTCCTCTGGTTGACGAAATTATGCTTGACCTCAGTATAAAACTAAAGTAACTAAAACATTTTCACTGCTTGTGTCTTGCTATCCATACCCATGAACAAGAGCTTCCAATTTTGCGTTTTTGTATTACCCCATTATTCTTTTCACACATCCTTAACAGCCATAACAGAATCCTTTTACCCGTGCTCCTAAATACTTCATTTTACCATGTCCCCGTAAATATGGGTTTTGTGGGTACATAGTTTACAGCTATAGCGTTTGTTTTATCTTCATAGGTTCATAGGTTCATAGGTAGGTACTAGGCTATCTGCCCGAAGGCATTTATAAGCCTAGCCAGAATGTGTTGGCTTTCGCCACCCCCTTAGATTAGTTCCCTGTGCCTCTGTCCAGTAGAGCCACTGAAGTGATCCCCAGGGTAAACTTTCTGTTTCCCATCCATTCGTCAAGGTTTCTTTTGAAGAGTGTTAGCGAGGAGCTCTGCCTAATGTAGATTGGGATCTTGTTCCAAAGCATGGGAAGTCTCTGGGACAGGAATCTATCCCTCCAACACGTCCTATTTATTGTTGTGGTGAGGTTTAGATCCCTAGACTGTGTGGCTCGAGGGTTTATGTTTTTTGTTTAGGTGGAGCATGTCCATCAATTCTGGGTTGGACATGGCCTTGTATGTCAGGCAGAGATCACCTCTGAGTAGGCGGTATGCAACCAAGTACAGCTGGAGTTTCTTCAGTCAAGCTGCATAGGGCATCTGTTTGAGGGCAGTGATCCTCTCTCTTGGTGAAGTACTTCTGTGGTCTTTCCAGCTGTTGCAAGGTGTCTTGTAAGGTATATCCCAAATGAGGCATTGTACTCTATGATTGGTCTGATGAGTGATGAGTACAGGGGCACAATGACCTCTTTTAATCTGGATGTGAACCCTTTTGTGGTTAGGTGGGCAACACAGAAGGATTTTCTGACCAATTTGGAAATGTGATTATCAAAGGAGAGATTATTATCTACTTGGGTCCCCAGATCCCTTATTACGTCTTCCATATTTAGGGGACTACCACCTATGTGGTAGTTTGTGGGTACTTTGTTTTTTCCAAAGGGGATGACTATGCACTTTTTGGCATTTAGCTTGCGGCCATGATTTTGACAACAGGTATCTGTCTCAGTGAGACCCTTTTGGAGGATGTCTGTGTCAGCCAGAAAGTCAATTATAGCCCCTAGTTTGCAGTCATCGGAGAACTTGGTCAACCATAGTCCTCCTGTGTTTGCCTGTACCTCTGAGAAGTATATGCCGAACAGGAGGGGTCCTGGGATTGAGCCCTGGGGAAGGCCACTTGTAAGTGGTTTAGAGTTGGACCTAGCTCCCTCAACTCTCACCATGTGGGTTCTGTCCATGAGCCAGTTGGCAACCCATCTTGTGACATAGGGGTTTATGTTCAGGCTGGTGAGCTTGTCTATACTACCAGAATGGGGAATGGTGTTGAATGCCTTTGCGAGTTCTAGGTAGACTGTGTGTACCACCTTTCCCTCATCTATAGCCTTGGTAACTGACTCAAAGATGTCCACCAGGTTTAGGAGGCATGATCTGCCCTTAACAAAGCCGAGCTGGGTAGGGTCCAGTGTTTGGAGGTTCCCAATGTCTCTGTTAATGAGTTCCATGATTATGTGCACCATAGCCTTGAAGACCAAGCTAGTCAGGCTTATAGGGCAATAGTTCCTGGGGTCTGTTGTGGCTCCACCTTTGTGGAGCAGAATAACCGTTGCTGTGTGCCACTCTATGGGTATGTAACCTGTGGAGAGGCTGAGTTTGAACAGTGTGCTTAGGTGAGGGGTTAGTTCATCTTTGAGCTCGTGTAGGACGCAGCCTGGGACAGCGACCAGTCCCATTGATGCTGTGTTTTTGGCTTTGGAGAGGGCTGTTTTAACCTGAGTGTCTCTGATTTCAGGAGCTCTACATTCTTCTGGTATGGTTATGGGCCCTTTTGGGGGTGAGTGGGGGGTGATGTTTGCACTGAACCTGCCTGCCAGTATGTTGGTGATATCGGTCGGTTCAGTGTATTTTGTGCCATTCTGCACTAACTCCGAGCAGATCTGAGCATTGCCACTTAGATTCTTGACATAGCTAAAGAATGCCTTGTGGTTATCTTTGTAGTCCTTGGCAATTTTCTTTCGAAGCTAGCCTTGGATGATTTTATGAGGGATCATAGTTTCTTGCTGATACTGATCAGGGGTGTCTTCCCTTGGAGTGAGTTTTGGTTTTGCTTGGGATAGCATGATCCATGCATTCTTGTAGGTGCCCGTAGAAGAGAAAAACCGAACAAAACAAACCAAAAACTGCTAAAAAAGCGGACCGCACACAATAGGAGAGCTGGAACACAAATTTAATACTCCACAAGGTAAAAAACAGATACACGTAAGCGCTTTCGGCAGGTTCAAATAACCCACCTTCATCAGACAACTACTGGGTTACAAAGAAAGTTTCTTATACTATACAATTAAAAATATTAGACCAATCTAACTAAAGTGCATTGTTGCATTAAATCAAAAACCATGACAACCTTAAAGAAACATCACTACTAGTTAGGGATCGCCAAAACCTGAAAGTGTAAAACCACATTAAAAAACTGTCATTGCAGAAATAAGTTGGCACTTAAAGCAAACACTAGAATGTCCGTGTTACAATCTGAAGTGATATTTGTAGGACATGTGGAAAATTGTTTATGAATTACATTTCTAATTCACTTGTAGCCCTGCCGCATTTCAGAACAAAACATATAAAAACTGTCAAAGGCTTGAAACAAAACAGAACATTTGCATGTTGTTGAAATTACCCTGCTAGGACATATAAAATGTTTTGTGTGGGACTACACTAGTTAATGTCGCTTACTTTTGCAAAATGTATAAATAAGAATTGTATGAAAGATGGAACATGTAAATTAAACAAAATACGTATTATACGAGTTGATACAAAACCAGGTTGGATGAAAAACCCTGCTGTGCCATCAACTGTGATGGAAAGTCGATAAACTGAAAAGCTCAAGGTTATTTACTACTAATAAAATATAAATAAATATTTATGAATAAACCATACATCAAAAAGTCAAAGGATCAAAAATTCAGAAAATCATAAAGACTAACCCCTTCTTTACATGAAGACGGTATTTATACTAAAAAATATATATATATGTATTTGGATAAGTGAAGACTAATTTAAACAAAATATGTACAGAATTATGTATATGTATTGTATGTCAAATCTGGCTACACAGTTACCCAATTGTGAAAATGTCACCTAATTTTACCTATTATGGGATAACCATTTTAGGACACATTTAATTGATAAACATTCGTTGATGCCAGGAAATACTTGGGCCTTAGTCCTAATCTGCCATAGCAGTTCGTCAATTTCCAAAAGAATTTGCCATGGCCCACCCCTTAGGTCCTTCTCTCTGTGCTGTAAAACAAAGAAATGGAAAGCATGCCCTGGAAACTCAAGGCAATGTCTAGAAAGAGCATTATTGACATCTGCTTTCATGATTGCATACTGATGTTCATAGATTCTGTTTTTTAGCTTTCTTTCGGTTTTCCCGATATAGAAAGCTTTACAAGAATCACAGAGTGCCACATATATGACAGCCTTAGAGTCACACGTGTAGTGTCCTTTACATCTAATCTCATTGCCATTGATGGTGCATGCTGTAGCTACCCTAATGTATTTACATTGAGAGCATGTTCCACATCTGAACATGCCACAAGGTCTGTTTGACCTAGGGGCTAACTTTCTTTCAAAAATACTTTTCAAGTTTTGCCCCCTCCTGTATGTAATCCTAGAGCAATCACCTAAAAGAATGCAAAGAGATCTGTCCTCTTTGATAATTTCCCAATTTTTATTAACAACTTCTCTAATTTTGACGGAGTCAAAACAAAAAGTTTGTAAAAAACTGGTATTAAATTTGTCACTTTCGTTATTATGGTTAGAAAAATTACTACCTTCTGGTTGTATAGGGTCATTGGTGTGCTCTAAATTATTGTTCATATGCCCCGAAAGTAATGGAGAAAAATGTCCTAACTCCCTTTTATTAGTTACCTCGGTAAGCACATTCAATATTAGGGACTGAGGGTAACCCCTTGCAATGAACATATCAGTGAGATTGCTACATTCAGCAGCAAAGTCAGAAGAATCACTGACCATGCGGGCTGCTCGAACCATCTGCCCTTTAATAACAGATTTCTTTTGGTGATAGGGGTGATTGCTCGAAAAATGTAGAAAAGCATTTGAATATGTTGATTTCCTGAATATTCTGCTTTTTAACTTTTGGTTAGCTCTATCCTTGATTAGTGCTATATCGAGATAGTTTATCTCTGAATCATCAATATTGTAGGTGAATTCTAAAAAATCTGTCAATTTTGTGATATTTTCGATGAATATTGGAATCAACTCCCTATCACCCTCCCAAATACAAAAGATGTCATCCTGGTACCGAGTGTACCAGGAAACATATTTGGAAAAGAGTTCATCCTTGAATAGGTAAGTGGACTCCCAGTGGACAAGTACTGCATTGGCGAAAGAACCACCACAGGGCGACCCCATAGCAACACCTGAGGTTTGCAAAAAGTAACTGCCCTCAAATGTAAAGAAATTGTTAGATAAAACAATTTCCAACAAGGTCTCTATCAAGTTCGTGGTGTCATGATCGACATTTTTTGCCCTTTGACAGTTTTTATATGTTTTGTTCTGAAATGCGGCAGGGCTACAAGTGAATTAGAAATGTAATTCATAAACAATTTTCCACTTATGTCCTACAAATATCACTTCAGATTGTAACACGGACATTCTAGTGTTTGCTTTAAGTGCCAACTTATTTCTGCAATGACAGTTTTTTAATGTGGTTTTACACTTTCAGGTTTTGGCGATCCCTAACTAGTAGTGATGTTTCTTTAAGGTTGTCATGGTTTTTGATTTAATGCAACAATGCACTTTAGTTAGATTGGTCTAATATTTTTAATTGTATAGTATAAGAAACTTTCTTTGTAACCCAGTAGTTGTCTGATGAAGGTGGGTTATTTGAACCTGCCGAAAGCGCTTACGTGTATCTGTTTTTTATCTTGTGGAGTATTAAATTTGTGTTCCAGCTCTCCTATTGTGTGCGGTCCGCTTTTTTAGCAGGTGCCCGTAGAATGCATTAGTAAAGGATTTTGCAGCTTGGACAGTATTATCCTTTAGAATGGGGGCTTTGAAACTTTCCACCTCAGTCTTAAGTAACGTGAAGTTTGCTTTTGAAAAGTTTTTCACTGTGGTTTTCTTGACTGGGGGTGGGGGTGGAATGTGGATACCCAGAGTGATTTGTTTATGGTCAGATCTAACCAGCGAGGGGAAGCTACAATTTGAACTGCAGTTTTGCACGTTGTTAGTTGCACGTGGATGATCTCTGAAGCATCGTGCTGTGCCATTAACCTGGAGGTGTGGGTATCCTTGATAAATATGGATACGCCCCCACCTTTTGTATTTCGATCTGGGTTCTGTGGCCGAAATGTATGGTATGAGTTGTAGCCTGATAGTGCTGGGGTGCTCTTTGGAGCCTTAAACCAGGTTTCTGTTACTGCACATATATCGATTTTCTCCATACTGAGGAGTGCCTCGAGTGCATGCATTTTGAGGTTTAGACTTCTGGCATTGAGTAGCATTACCCTCAGTTTTTTGTTACTTGTGCTATTTACAGTGGTGGGTTTGTCTTTTGAGCCTTGCCTAAAAAAGGCACTATGGGGGTGGCAAGAGCTTTGCAAAGTATGTGAAAGCCTAAGGGTGACAGGTGCAAGCCATCTCTAGCAAAGCGAAGCAGCGTAGCTTGTTGAGCATGTCATCCCAGGTGGACAGACACTGGATCCCCTTTGAATGACACCAGAAACTTAGCCAATTGTTGAAATTGATAATTTTTTCTTTATACCGTGGTATCATTGTTGGTGAGGGCAAGATGCTACTCAGGGTCAGGGTCATACCGGCTTGGTCTACGTGATCAGAGAACTCTTCCATGTCTCTTTTCATGTAGTCCAGGGAGGTACGGCTCAGGTCATTCACACCAACATGGACAATGACAACGTCACATTTGTACTTATTATGGAGTGACCTGAGTGCTTGTGTTATGTGTCAGATCCTGGCACCCGACAGGCAGCTAACAGTAACCTTCTCCTTGTTCAGCTTAGTGAGTGGGACGTCAGAGTGCCTGACAATAGAGTCACCTATTACAAGTGTGTCGGGTATGTTAATTTTCCTTAAGGGTTGTGATTGCGTGGCACAATGGTTTTGTGAAGTATGTATTTCCTGGTTTGTGTTGGGAGTTGGGGGTTGCTTGGATGTCTGCTTTGGAGGTCTCTGTTGCTTTTCAGATTTTTATTTAGAGCCTCTGAATATGTTTTTGTGTATTTCTGTGTGTTTTTTTGCTGGTGCTGGTTTAATGGGTCCATGTGAGACTGGTGGTGTTAATTAATTTGGCATTAATTGGTGGCATTAATTTTATATCCCCAAAAGACTTGAAACTTTATCAGAATGTTCCACACCACTGAGATATCCTTTTCTGGTTTTATCAGGTGTAAAATAATATCATCTGTAAATAAAGCCAGCTTTTCTTGACTGCAATATCAATTATATCCTTTAATTTCTGAGTCCCTTATTTTCTTTGCCAATGGCTTTCAATATAACATAAATAGCAAAGGGAAACTAGGACACACCTGCCTGGTTTCTCCCTTCAGAAACAACTTATCAGAGAGTAACTTTCCCACTTTAATTTTTTACCTCCAATCACTCGTATATCCTCCTAATAAACCCTATTATTGTATCTGGGAATGCAAATGCTTCCATTGCCCTACTCATAAAATCCCAGCTTACTCTGTTGAATGCTTTGTCTGCATCAAGACACACCAACAGTTGTATTTTCTTACATTCTGATTCCCTCTGGATAATCATCTTTCTATTAATGTTGTCAAATGTTGTCCTGTCCTCCACAAAACCACATTGATCCATGTTTATCAATTTTGGCAACACCTTTGCCAATCTTTTGGCTGTTATAGACATGACCACTTTTAATTGTGGTTTAAAATTTAAATGGGCTATATGAAGCTGGGTCTGGTTGATCTTTACTGTCTTCATGTATTACAGCCACCGTAGCTTTCTTCTAGGATATTGATACGTCTCCTCCGTTTAAATACTATTAAACAGAACCTTCCAGATTTTTTCACTTTCTACTCATAGAGGTCTCTCATAGCTAATCTCATAGGTTCCAAACTTCAACAGGAATGCCATTTATTCCTGGCGACTTTCTTGCATATTGATTATGCATCACCATTTTTATCTCCTCTCCTCTAACCTTGGCATACTTAAGTCTTCCATATATATTTCCAGCTGTGTTTTTTTTTACTTAATTACACATTTCGCTGCTTTATACAAGTTTTTATAAAATTTTTGAAATATCTCTGATATCTCTACAGGATCTCTAATTATTTTTCTTGTTATAGGCTCCATACGTTTGGCAACAACCCTTTCATCTCTCTGCTTTCTGTTGTCTAAGTTGTTGTCCCAAAAGTTTTGGTCCTCTGGAGTTAGTATTAAATAAACAGTTGCTTAACAACAATCTTTCTTAAGTTCTGCATATTATTCAGAAACTCCCTTAATTTCCTTTTAGCACTCCACAGTGTACCTCTTCTTGTCCTGTGAGATTCCCCTTTCCTGCAATACTTTAACCTTTGTCTGCTCCTGCAAATAATTTTTGATACTTTTTAACCATATCTCTTTTTCTTTAATTTCTACCCTATTTTTAAATTCCAATTGCATTTTATCCCACTCACTAGCTATATCTTCTGAAGAAATGTCTATCTTCCCTAATAACTCCTGAGTAATTTCCACTATCCATTTCTTAAATTTCTCTCTGTTTAACAGTTATGTAGGCAAGCACAAGTGTCTCATTTTTACTTCATTAATTACCTTGCATTTATTATATTAGCTATTATTTGTGCATGATCTTTGAAACACTTATTGGATGCATGATAGAGCTTTCAATTAAATGCACATCTTCGTGTGAAATATAATTTCTGTCTAGTCTAGCCCAGTTATTGTATCTTAGGAAATAATATGTAAATTCTTGGGTCTATATTATATAATCAAAAATTCAGTTCAGTGAAAGGCAATTACATCGAAAATGCAATTCATCGAATTTGCTGTTGTGGGAGGCTGCACCCCCCACACTCCATGCTAATTATATATACCAACTCCAAGATTACACTACAGTAAGGAAAGGGCAAATTTTCTAATCCTCACTGTACCGTTATCTCACTAAGAACAGTTCGCTGAACAGCATTTTTGATGAAAGTGACGTTTGCTGAACTGAATTTTCGATTATATAATATAGACGCTAAATTCTCTCCAAATTCCTGTTAATGAATTCATTATTTCATACCAAATATATTCATAAATTTCTTCTGAAATCTACCCTCTTTTGCTATTTTTTACTGTCTATGTCCCCAAGATACATCCTCAGTGTTGCAAATGAAAATGCAGTCCCCACCTATAAGTATTATTCCTTGCAGAAGGCTAATTATTTCTCCCAAAATTTTCTTAAGCTCCACAATAGCAGTTTTAGGTTGAACATAATACATACCAGCATAATCCGCCTTTCCTGCCAGTAGCCTTTTACTACCACAAGTCTACTATTATTATCTGTTTCCCTCTTCTGTCACTACTGGAGCTCCTCCAGCACTTTATTTTATTTTTATTTTATTTTCAGTTTGATTACCGGGTAAGTCCACTGGGCCGAAAGTGTCTGTTTTTAGTAGAGGCCCAGGGAGAAAAGCTCCATAAGCAATACAGTAAGGGTTACATAATTATAAAAGGTCTAGTAAATAATGCATATACAAGAACAATACAGTAAGGAATGCATAAGTATAAAAAGTACAGCATACAGAACAGTTAACAGATATTAGCATTCAGAGCAAGCATGATTAACTGTCTTCACGATAAAAGATCTAAGGGTTCTTATATTCTTATACTAGTAGAGAGGAGACAGTTTACATGCAGTTATTCAAAATAAGTAAGGTTTACACTTTATATGCAGTCAGTAGAAGTAATTTGCTATTTACATTATATACAAATTTGAAATCAAGTGAGAGTTGCTTAATCAGTTACTGAGAGCTTGAGTCCATTCCAGGAGAATAGAAATATGAGTTAGAGGGAGGTTAGTAACATGGAGTATAAAGAACTCCTTGTGGAATTTCCTTAAATTTAGGTAGGGTGAAAGCAGGAACATTTCCATTTGGATGACAGGTATGAGAAAAAGTGGGTTTTAAAGGTTTCTGAGTTTGATATAGTCCTAAGTGAGAGACGGAGAGAATTCCATTTCTTGCCTAATGAGAAAGAGGAGAAGCTGGCCGGCAGGTCGTTTGGGTTTGTGGATAGAAATTAGGTTTTGGTGTTCAGATCTCAGAGTTCTATTTGAGATGCATGGGGAAGGATGTTTGTTAGGGCTGGGCATTTATCTGGGTGAAATATTAATTTGTGAGCAGTGGTAAGTTGTAGGTAGTCTAGGTGGTTAGACAGTTCTAGCCAGTTCAGAGACTGTAGGGTAAGGCAATGATGGGTAGAGTTTTTGGATTTGGTGGCAAATTTAGAGATCTTATTATAGCAATTTTCAAGTTTAGAGGTGATGGAAGAAGTCAGATTAGTTAGAAGAGGGGCTCCATATAACAAGGATGGCAGAAGG
Organism: Protopterus annectens; assembly: GCF_019279795.1. Taxonomy (NCBI): domain Eukaryota; kingdom Metazoa; phylum Chordata; order Ceratodontiformes; family Protopteridae; genus Protopterus; species Protopterus annectens. Next base: position 1,658,635,025 of record NC_056729.1, read on the forward strand.
TAAGTAGTTGCCAGGGTATGCCTTGTGGAGTTGGAGAAAGAGATTATTCCTATAAAGCATACCTAATTTTTGGTGGGTTTTCTTTATATTTTGTTGAATGTGGATATTGAACTTGAGGAGTTTGTCTATAGTAATAGCAAGATGTTTTGCAAAAGGGACCACTTCTATAGCTGAGTTTGTTTGGCTAAGAACTTTGACTGCATTTTTGTCATAAGAGAAAGCACTGGAGGGAAGGAAAAGTAGTTTTTTTGATTTATTTGAGTTGAGAGAGAGGTGGTCTTGGTGCATCCAGTTCTCAGTGGTTGAAAATACAGTTTGGGTTTTAGTCAGCAGTTCAGGAAGGTTGGAGGCAGCACAGACTAAAGCTGAGTCATCTGCATATTGGATAACTGTTGTGTCAGGAATGGCAGTGTGAAGGTTATTAATGAAGATGTTGGAAAGCATAGGTCCGAGGATGGACACCTGAGGTACGCCGGTGGGGGTCTGTAAGAAGGAAGAGGTGGAGTTCTTCCATCTGACTGCTTCAGATCTGTCTGATAGGTAACTGGAGAACCAGGATAAAGTATTTGGGGAGAGGTGAAGGTTGGAGAGATGATAGAGAAGGTGATTGTGGGAAATGGTGTCAAATGCTTTAGAGAGATCTAGGAGAACTGTGGATACTAAGTACCCAGAATGCACTGTGGATACTAGGAGTCTGGAATCTTGGGCTTGGTTGACCGTTTCTAGGAAGGAAAGTAGGGCAGTTATGGTGCTATGGCCAGGGCGGGAGCCATGTTGGGTGGGTGTAAGGAGTTGATTCTGGGTCAAGAAAGGCATAAGTTGGTGGTGGACACATTTTTCTAGAATTTTAGAGATTGGAGACAGCAGGGCAGTGGGGTGGAAATTAGAAATATTAGTGTTTTTGCCTCCTTTGTGAAGAGGAAGAATGTAGGCTGAACACCAGAGTTTGGGTACATATGATTATTTTATGGCTCTATTTATTATGATGCTGATTTTGAGTGCAATACCATCAGCAACACATTTTAGGAAGGAGGAGGGTATATTATCAGGGACATTGGAGCATGGCTTTAGTTTGGATAAGAGCCTTTTTATAATATTAGTTGAGACTGGTTTGAGCTCAAATATAAGGGGAATGTTATTGGGGTTGTTGGAAGGTGAAGAATGAGGGACATGTAGATTGTTGTTTGAGAATGTTTTGGTTAGGTCAGCAATAGTTTCTATAAAGAATGTGTTGAAATGTGAGGTCAGTTCAATGTCAGTTATACTTGGGTCAGGGCAGGGATTATTCCTGGTGCCTGAATGGAGAAGGGAATTAACTGATTTTCAGAATTGTTTAGGTTTTTATAATTGTTTGACTAGAGCTTACTATAGTAGGTTTTTTTGTCCATGGTAATTAGCTTTTTTACACAGTTGCAGAGTTGAGTGTATTGGAGCAGGGTAATGGGCATTTTATTACTTTGGTAAAGCTTCCAGGATTTGTCTCTTTGATGCATGATGTGTTTTGTTTCTTTGGACAGCCAGGGAGCAGTATTAGCTTTGATTCTTCTGTTTCTTAGTGGGGCTCAGGAGTTAAGAATGTCTAGGAAGACAGCATTGAAATGTTCTAAAGCTTTGTCAAGGGGAAGGGTATTTAGGATTTGCCAGTTCCTTTGAAAATATTTGAGAAAGTTATGGGGTTAAAGTTGCTAAGATTGCGAGTGGGAATGTAATGGTTCTGATATGGGGTGGAGGTAGTTGAGCGATAAATGAAAGCAGGGAGATGGTCGCTAAAGGTTTCTGGGATAGTGCCAGAGTGAGTTATTTTATTTGGATGGGTGACAGGATCCAGTCTATAATGGATCCTGGGGGGTGTAATTTGTTAGGTTGGGTGATAGAGAGGATTACTTGGGTAAAGTTGCAGAGGTTAATGGATAGGGAGGGAGAGGGAGTGTTGATTTTATTCCAGTCGATATTTACGTCGCCTAGAATATAAGTTTCATAATTAATTTCAGTTGAGGCCCACTGAAGAATATCTACAAGGGCAGAGATGTTGTCACCTGAGGAGATATAGAGGGCAATAATGCAGATATTCTTATGTTTATTCATTCTTAGAAGACCGACTGTTAGTTCAGTATTTTTGAATTGTGGGGCTGGAATTTGAAGGGGGATTAAGGTAAAAAGATTAGATTAGATTAGATTAGATTAGATTAGATTAGATTAGATTAGATTAGATTAGATTAGATTAGAACAGAGCCACCACCTTTTTTATTTAATCGGTTATTTCTGAGAATATGGAAACCGGGAGGTAGGATTTCAGAGTCAGAGATATGGGGTTTTAGCCAGGTTTCAGAGATGGCTAAGATGGCTAAGATGTCAGGCTGGTTATGGCTTATCCAAGCTTGTACTTGGTGTACTTTGTTGTTGAGGCTCTGGGCATTGATTGTGAAGAACTTAAGAGTATTGTGGGAGAAGGAAGAGGAAGAAGGGGATGGGGAGAAGGGGTTATTTGTAGTGGGACAAGAAGCAGGTGGGGGGAAGGAGGTGTTTGTAGTGGGACAAGGACCAGGGTTGGAATGAATATCTCCAGATAAGGCTAGGACATTGCAGGAGATTACTTTTAGCCATTTTGGGTTCATATAGTAGGAAACTGGGTGGAGCCAGCATTAGTTTAGGAGTAAGAGTTTTTGCTGTGGTGGAGAAGAGTTTGGGATAGAAAAGGTGCAGTGGGTTAGGTGGAATAAGAGAAGAGGAGGTAGAATGGAAATGAGTGTATGAATGTGGTTGAAGGTGAATGTATGGAATAGTTTGAGTTGAACGTATGATTAGGGGAGCTTTGTAGGAGTAAGAGCTAGCATAGTAAAGGGGAATTAGGAGTACAAGAAGGGCACAAGGGGCCCAGAGGGTATAGAGGATTAAGGGAGGGCATGTCTAGACAAGGGGTATATTGATGGGAGTAGTTCAGAGGAAAGGAACTGGCAATTAGAGAGCAGAGACAAAGAAAGAGATGGGGGTATACTTGTTTAAAAAGGAGAAGAGGAGGGGACTATGAGTGGAGAAGTGTAGAGGATAGTAATGTGTACTAGTGGGAGGCGTAGGAGGGGCTGGGGTGATGAGGACAGAACTATGATTAGATAATTGTGCTGAGTGGGAGGAGTAAAGGAAGAATAAATGTAAGTGTGCTGGGGGCGAATGAGAATTGGGGGCAGGGTCGGGGAGCTGATTGAGCCCACAGGGTGAACGGAGTGGGATACACCCACAGAGAAGCTTCTCAGGGAGAACTGAGAAACAATCAGTTTAATCAGGTAAGATATGGCAACTGTTAAGTTGTGAGAGAAGGAGGAGAGCAGTGTAGGCAGAAAAAGTGGGGGAAAAAGAGACACAGTGATTAGATAGAAGGAGTAGAGAGCAGGGAATCGGTCCACTGGTGTATAGGGGAATTGGCCACCACGTGAGCAACAGACTCAGTGCAGGTAATTAGTTAACATCTTTTCAGGTTAAGCAGGACATACTTCAATTGTCCTATATTGGAGGGGTACACCCATGTAGGGATGTGAACACAGGTAGCTCCAGGTAGGGAGGGTCAGAGGCTGGATAATACAGGAGTGGTAGTTTTCTGACCTACAAAACACAAAGAGAACCTGATGGGGGTTTAGGTGAGGGGGATGGAGTGGAGGTGTGAGTATGGTAGGTGACAGCAGTGAGTGGAGTAAGATTAGAAGATATAGGAGGGGATAGGAGTTAGGGATTGCAAAAGAGAGGAGAGACAATGCAGCAAAAAACAGTTTTTAAGATACAATATTTAGGTTAATGGAAATAAAATATTCTATAAGAAACATTCTATATATGCTATATATATTCTTATATAAGAAATAATCATTTATAAACAGCAGGACTAGACAAGTAGAATGCAGTTCAGTAGGGTAAAACAATGCCATCTCATAATAATTAAACAGTTACAGTTATAAAGCAGCCCAAACAATCAGCTTCAGATATAATGAAATCAGACTTAGAATAAGTGTTCATTTAAACTATTTAGCCCAACTTCAGTCGATAAAAATGTGTCTCATGGGTGAAATATAGTGAATTAGGAATAGTAAGCCTTGTAGTATACAATTAAAGCCAAATAGTGATAGACACTGATTACAACAAAAAGGAAGAGAAGGTTCTTACTATAAGTACTCCCCTTACCTTTGCCCCTGATGAATCTATATCCTGAAATCTTTTCTTTATCAAATTCACATGTTCACTTCTTTCTAAATGTGAATCCTGTAACATAACTATTTGTACTCTGCTTTAGTTTATATAGTTCAGTACTCTTTCCATTTTATCTATACATGTAAGGCCATTAAGTTTCCAAAACAATATGGACAGTTCAAGCATTATGATAAGAAGTTATTATTTGCAATTATACAATGACCCCCCATTAATATTCAAAAATGTGCACGCTGATTGGTCAGTGTGCACGTTGTAAATCCAAGTTATAGTAATGGAAAAAGGTCCGGTCACCCAGACTTTTTCCATTACTATAACTCTTACAGCAACACTGTCTTGCTATGTTAAATGAGTTTAACATAGCGAGACAGCTTTCAAAAAAGCAACAGAGATTCTCTGTTGCTTTTTTAAAGCTGTCTCGCTATGTTAAGACCATTTAACATAGCAAAACAGTTTGTAAAAAGGAACAGTGATCTTGCTTTCTCCGTTGCTTTTTTCAAAACTGTCTCACTATGTTAAATTGGTTTAACATAGCGAGACAGCTTTAAAATAAGCAACAGAGATTCTCCGTTGCTTTTTTAAAAACTGTCTCGCAATGTTAAACCCATTTAACATAGCAAAACAGTTTGTAAAAAGCAATGGAGATCTTGCTTTCACCGTTGCTTTTGCCCACAACTCTGATGTACTGCGTACGCATGCGCAGTACATCAAAACTGCCACAGAATACCAGACAGCTGTGGAAGGGCAGCAAGGAGGAAAAATAATTATTTTTTTTCTTAAATAATGTCATTGTATAATAGCAATAACCCACTTCTGGGTGTGGGAAATGCTGGATTTACCCACGGTTGGCTTTGTTTGGCCACTCGGGCTTCGCTCTCATGACCAAACCACACCAACCGTGGGTAAATCCAGCATTACCCACACCCAGGCGTGGGTTATTGCTATATTATACAATTACCCCCATTAATATTCCAAAACATGCACGCTGATTGTTCAGCGTTCATGTTGTAAATCAGAGTTATAGTAATGGAAAAAGGTCCGGTCACCCAGACTTTTTCCATTAGTATAACTCTTTTTTTACAGCAACGGAGAACACAAGATCTCCGTTGCTTTTTACACACTGTCTCGCTATGTTAAACGAGTTTAACATAGCAAGACAGCTTTAAAAAAATTAACGGAGATCTTCCTATGTCTGTTGCTTTTTTTAAAGGTGTCTCGCTATGTTAAATGGGTCACGAACAGAGTGCAGGAAGCCAAAGAAAACTAGAACTGAAGTGTTCATCCAAAAGATCTTTTGGATGAAAACTGTTCGTGGTTTATTGGTATTTTTTGAGTGCATCCAGTGTTTTTCGCATTATGTTAAATGGGTGTCAAGTGTCTGTAGGGGACCCCACCCAGTTCGGCTTTGTAAAGGGCAGATCCTGCCTTTTAAACCTGGTTGACTTTTTCGAAACAGTCACTAGAGCCACTGATGAGGGCAAAGCAGTCCATACAGCATACCTGGACTTGGCTAAGGCCTTCGACACAATACCCCACTCAGGCATCATAGATAAGTTCAACAGCTTAAAAGTAAACCCTTATGTCAGTAGATAGGTTGCAAACTGGCTAAAGGACAGAACCCATAAAGTTAAAATCGCTGGAGCAATGTCAGACTCAAAGCCAGTCACAAGTGGTGTCCCACAGGGATCTGTCCTGGGACCCCTCATGTTCGGCATTTATTTCTCAGATGTTAAAGCAAACATGGGAGGGCTGTGGCTGACAAAGTTTGCAGATGACTGCAAACTAGGCGCCATAGTCGATACACCAGCAGACACACACATCCTACAAAAAGGCCTCACAGAAACGGACAACTGGTGCCGGAGTCACGGCCTTAAACTAAATGCCAAAAAATGTATAGTCATCCCCTTTGGGAAAAACAAAGTACCCACAAATTATCATATAGACAGCAACCCACTGAGTACAGAAAAAGTAATCAGAGACCTAGGGACCCAAGTCGACAGTGACATCTCATTTGACACCCACGTTGCCAAAGTAGTTAGAAAAACATTCTACCTTGCACACCTCATCATGAAGGGATTCACATCCAGATCCAAGGATGTCATTGTACCCCTATATTCCTCCCTCATCAGACCCATAATTGAGTACAATGCCCCATTTGGTATGTACCTCATCCAGCATTTGCAACAGCTGGAGAGACCACAAAAGTACCTCACCAAGAGGATCAAGGGTCTCCAACATATGTCTTATTCTGCCAGACTAAACAAACTTCAGCTCTATTCAGTAGCATGCCGCCTGCTCAGAGGTGATCTCTGCCTGACGTACAAGGCCATGCCCAATCAGGATCTGATGGACATGCTCCACCTCAAAAAATCCAAATCCATCAGGACCACGAGAGCTAAAGACTTAAACCTCGGCACAAGTATGAATAGGACATGCTGGAGGGATAGATTCATAACCCAGAGGCTTCCCATGCTTTGGAACAAGATCCCAGTTCGTATTAGGCAGAGCCCCTCACTGACTCTCTTCAAGAGAAATCTTGATGAGTGGATGGGAGATCGTAAGTTTACCCCAGGGGTCACATCTGTGTCACTGCTAGACAGGGGCACAGTAAACTAATTCTATTATATAAGGGGACCTTCATTGTGTCACTACTAGACAGAGGCACAGTATTCTAAATTTATTCTGTACATTTTTGTACCATTTCATGGGGTGGCAAAAGCCACATCACTATGGCTAGGCTTACAAATGCCCCAGGACAGATAGCCTAGTACTATACTATGAAACTATGAAACATAGTGGGACAGCTTTAAAAAAAGCAACGGAGATTCTCCGTTACTTTTTATTAAAGCTGTTTCGCTGTGTTAAACTCCTTTCATATAGCGAGACACTTTGTAAAAAGCAACGAAGATCTTGCTTTCTCCGTTGCTATTTTCAAAACTGTCTCACTATCTTAAATGGGTTTAAAGCTGTCTCGCTATGTTAAACTCCTTTAACATAGCAAGACAGTTTGTAAAAAGTAACAGAGATCTTGCTTTCTCCATTGCTTCCACCCACAGCTCTGATGTACTGTGTAAGCATACGCATGTGCAGTATATCAGAACTGCTGCAGAATACCAGACAGCTATGGAAGGGCAGCAAGGAAGCATTATACAATGCCATTATTTAAGAAAAGTAATTATTTTTTTCTTAAATAATGTCATTGTATAATAACTAGACAAAAAGGCAAACACACAAACTAAGAATCAAAAGCACCAAAGGCTTAGCAGATTACTTGAAACAAACAATTTATTGAGTTTTTCCTTCTTCAGACCATTTTGCAAAGCTTATAAATGACACATACAATGCCAATTAACTGATTGTTGAAACTAATTGAATAGTTTTAAAGTGACAGATACAATTCAGTAGATTTTAAAAAGCCAAAGATGTGAGCCTTCAGTTTAGTCAAAGTATTAGTGTCATGGAAGATTTGTTTTTAATGGTCTAATAAGTATTTTTTATTGGATTTGTTTAACAAAAATTTTATTAACTGTTTCTTAATATTCACACACAGCATCACTATTCTTATATGTTGGTTCAATTGATAGTTAGGACTCTGTGACTCAAGTGTATTTGCCTAAGGTGTACTCCTTTGTCTTTTTAAAATCTACTGAATTGTATCTGTCATTTTAAAACTATTCAATTAGTTTCAACAATCAGTTAATTGGCATTGTATGTGTCATTTATAAGCTTTGCAAAATGGTAGTACCTTGTCTGAAGAAGGAAAAACACAGTTTGTTTCTAAATTGTTTGTTTCTTTGATTCTTAGTCATTGTATAATAGCAATAGCCCACTTCTGGGTGTGGGTAATGCTGGATTTACCCACAGTTATCTTTGTTTGGCCACTCAAGCTTCACCCTCGTGACCAAACCACACCAACCGTGGGTAAATCCAGCATTACCCACGCCCAGGCATGGGTTATTGCTATATTATTATTATATATGACAACCTTTTAATGTCTCTTTCCAGCTTTTGTGGTACACCCACCAATGTTTTCTTTGTTGATCCTTTATGCAGTTGTTTATTGTCATCTCCAATTGAACATATGCCACATTTTACAAGGCTTTTTTTTTTTAATAAAAACCCTCAAAAAAACTCAGCCTCAGAACATCCACATAACCTAACAACTTAAAACAAGCACACAAAACTATGTACATCTTCAAGCAATGAAGTTTTACACTGCTGATAGGAAAAAATTCCCAAATCAACAACCACTGTTTCCACTGTGTGTTAAGTGTTTACTGATATTTTTTCACTGTTTTTAAATGACCTGTTAACTGTTTAAATCATTATTTACAGCCTCCTGGCTGATCTTCTGCTGTTTTAAATGTTTTTTTTTTCAATATTTTGCTGCTATTTTTTCTGCTGTGTTAAACATTCTCTAGTGTTTCCATCTGAAACTAGGTTATCTAGTAGCTGTAGCATAGTCCAAATCCAGGCTTGCTGCTTCTGGAACTGTTTGTAGCAGGACTTTTGCTTTAAACACATTTTCCAGGTCATATTGGATTGGAAGAGGCCTAGCTGCACTTTTGTGAGAGAATTGTGTTGATAGGGACCTGACTAGTAAAGGGAGGCCAGTCTATGGCCTAGCTGCACTTTTGTGAGAGAATTGTGTTGATAGTGACCTGACTGGTAAAGGGAGGCCGGTCTATGGCATGGAATAAGCATCCTCATTGGTCCTTTTGAATTTTGTTAGGGCTTTTTTCAAGTTTTAGCTTCTGGTATTTAGGCCCTGCATCTGAGCAGGTTTCTTCTTGTTGGCACATCACACAGCATTGTGCACTGCTGCGCAATTGTGCACTAAAGCCGTACACTTAAATTCAAAAAATTTTCCCTTAAATCCCAGGCAGACATATCCATTCTCTTTTCTCCGTAATTGTTTTTGAAAAAGCCACCCCAAGTGACAACAGTCTTCAACCTAGCATTATGGACAGTTGGACTACCTTTGTTTCTCCTGCCAACCTTGTTGACTTGGGTCTCTTGCAGTAGTGTAGCAATTGCCTCATGTACACAGACAACCATCTACTAAAAACACAGTCTAGTGCAGAGTGCGAGAGATGTATTTACACTAAGAATCTAGACACCATGCTCTCTGTTGCTCATAAAAATAACACAGAGAAGGTTGTCAACTCACCCACCACTACATATTCACATAGTACCACTACTCATACACATACCACTACTTATACACATAGTACACATCAAACATGTAAATCCACATACACAGATGTTCTCTTGAAAAACCTTACTGAAACACCAGAGACCTCCAACTAACACAGTCTCCACAGCACCCATGACACATACCAACACCAGTGTCTCACCCACTAACCCTGTAAGGTGTAACACTCAAAAAACAAGTTTTCTTTTCATTGGAGACTCAATAGTGAGACACTCGGATGTCCCACTCACCAGGTTGGAGAAGGATAAAGTCATGGTCAGCTCCCTGTCTGGTGCCAGGATTTGCCAAATCATGCATGCACTCAGGTCTCTCAGCAAAAGTACCGTTATGACTATGTTATAGATCATGGTGCTGCAATGACCTGAGATGTACCTCACTGGACTATATAAAGAGAGACATGGTTGAGCTCTCTGAGGATGTGTTCCAGGCAGGAATGTACCTTGCCTTGAGTGGCATACTACCCTCTCCAAGGATGATGTCACAGTATAAACAAAAATTGATTGATTTCAATAAGTGGTTTAACTTTTTGGTGTTATTCCAATGGGATCCAGTTCTTGTCTGCCTGGGAAGCCATGGTTGACAAACCTTACTGCTTTGCCAGAGATGTTTTGCACCTGGCACCCCATGGCCTTCAGCTGCTGGCAAAGGCTCTTGTCTCCACCATAGTGCCTTTTTTAGGCAATGTATCGAAAATAACTTTATCAATGTGAAATTAACCAATCAAAATGAAATAAGGGTCTTGCTGCTAAATGCTAGGAGCTTAAACCAAACCTGCACTTTCTGGAAACACTTCTATCACTACAAGATGCAAATACCTGTGCAGTCACACAAAACCTGGTTTAAGGCCTGAGAGAGTACACTGGCCCTGCAAGGTACAATGCTTTCCATATCTTCAGACCGCAAAATGAATGCGTGAAAACCAAAGGAGGTGGTGTTTCAATCTATATTAAAGATAAATTCACCTCCCGTCTAGTTAGGCTGGAAAATTCCATGGAGTTACTCCAGGTCCAGGTTATGGTGGTGAAGACCCCATTCATGTCCTAGCCAGTTATAGATCAACCTCTATGGGTTACAACACCCACAAAGCCTATTTAAGCAAACTGAAGACAATCCAAATTTTACAGATCACACTGGTTATGGAGGATTTCAATTATCTCACCATCGACTGAAAAACCCAAACTGACTAGCACCAAAGTTCCTTGACTTTGTGACATCAAATGCCCTAGAGCAAATTGTCTACACCCCAAAAACAGGAGCAAATATTCTACATATGGTACTCACCAACATAACAAACAGATGCAGTGCTGCGACTGTTGGACACTCATTAGATAAAACTGACAAAAATCAGTAACCTTCAAAGTGACACTAACACCAGAACTCACAAAAGGTGAAATCACACTAAATAACTTCACCAAGGCAAACTATAGCCTCCTAGGTGAAGGTATTAATGCATTCCCAGCCCCACCCCAAGCTGAAAGTGGTAACTACACCAAAGCTTATAATAACACCCTGTACAATCACTTGCATAAGTGTATAAACTCAGCTGTACCAGACAGAATCAAAGCCAGAGCACCAAGTAAAATCAAGCTGCCATGGTGGACTTCCAACATCAACAAACTCTATAATAAGCGCAAAACTTTGCTGTGCAGGAAAACAAAGATAAGGACCCAACAATGGAAAAGCACCCTCCTCAGCCTTAACAGGCAAATAAGACAACTTGTCAAATCTTGCAAGATCTCCTTTGAGAGAAACCTAGAAAATGCTGCTAAGAATAACCATAAAGCCTTTTACGGCTACGTACATAACCTAAAGGGTAGAACCCAAGCATGTGCAGAACTGGTGGTCAATGGTATCACACACACTGACCCCACAGAGATAATGAACCTGCTAGTAGATAGGTTTGGTGAAAATTTCACTCCCTTATTCCCTCCTAACTTACATCAAACCCTCCACCAAACTTCCCCCCACCTTATATATCTGAAAAACAGGACACCAAAGCCCTGTCCAAGGCAATGAAAATGTCCTCTATACATCCAGATGACAACCCAGGCTGTCTTCTAAACAGGCTAAAACATGAACTAGCATCACCACTAAGTATCCCTTTCAATCATAGCCTAACCACAGGAATGGAGAACAACTACAATTATCCCCCTCCACAAAGGTGGCCTAGCAACAGACCCAGAGAATTACAGACCCATAAGCATGACTAGCCTCATCTATAAGGCAATGGAACGTATTATTATAGATCTCATAACTAAAGACATAGGTGACATCCTAACCCTGGCTCCTGTATGATTCAGCTTCATGAAGGGCAGATCCTGCCTGTTTAATCTGGTGGATTTCTTTGAAAGTGTGACCAAGGCCATTGATGAGGGAAAATCTGTGCACACACCATACCTCAACTTGGAAACTATTTTCAACACAATCTCATGTTCAGGCATTACCAATAAACTTAGCAAACTGAATGTAAACCCCTTCATTGTAAGATGGGTTGCCAACTGGCTCACAAACCAGACACACACTATCAAAGTGGGTGACTCCACATCAACCAGCAGATCTGTTACCAGCAGGATACCACAGGGGTCAGTGCTGGGCCCCCTACTGTTTGCTATATACTTCTCAGAAGCTCAGGTCAAACTAAAGGGTTGTGGCTGACCACATGTGCAGATGGCTGCAAACTAGGAGCAATCATTGAATCCCCAAATGATGTTAGTATACTCCAGTAGGGTCTCACACAGACTAACAACTGGTGTATTAGTCATGGTCTCAAACTGAATGCAAAGAAATGCATCATCATTCCTTTCAGCACAAACAATGCCCCTTCACACTATCAAATCAACAACAATACCCTAAGTACCCACAAAGTGGAAAGAGACCTGGGATCACAGGTTGATCACAACCTTAACTTCAGCCACCATATGTCTACCATTGTAAGTGAAACTTTCCACATAGCTCACTTGATTATTAAAGGCAATGCCTCAAGGGCAAAAGAAGTTAACCCCCCCTATACATGGTACTTATCTGGCCTGTAAATGAGTATAATGCCCCATTTAGTATATACCATACTAAGCACCTGCAGCAATTAGAGAGACCTCAGACATTTCTAACAAAGAAGATCAAGGGCCTCCAGCATGTGCCTACATGGAACAACTAAAGTCCCAGTCACTATACTCCATATCATATAGACTTCTTAGGGGAGACTTATGCCTGGCCTGCAGAGCAACCCAAAACTCAAACCTAATGAACTTACTGCATATCCACAAACAAAATGGGTCTTGGGCTACCTGTTCCAGAGACTTAAATATGTTCTGTGACTTAATAGGACATGCTGGAAGGACAGATATGTCTCCCATCAACTACCATGTCTTTAGAATAGGCTACCAATTCATGTGAAACAGATCACCTCTATGACACTATTCAAGAGGGATAGTGCCCACAGCTCTCATGGACATGAGCAGCCATCACTGAATGCAGTCTTAGTTATTGACTAGTACTTGTATGGTATTACATTGGGTTGAAATGGCTAAGCTTAAAATGACCTCTGGGTCAATAGCCTAGTAATCTCCTATATTTTTATGATCCTATGACTACACCCACAAGCATTAACCAACCTAAAATTGAGGTTATCCTTCCTAAGACCCATGTTACATCCTGTGCTTGTACTTACACTAATTGCTGTCTGTTCTTTTCCTATCTGTATTCCCCTCCCAGAAGTGAAAAATGGCTTACATGCTTTCAGAAAACAATAATTTAGCCTTATAAATGTGATCTGTTTTTTATTACCTGTACTGTAGTCAGCATGCCTCCATGGAAACATAAGAATAAAATGTACAGCTGCAGACATCTGAACTCACACTGAACATTTATTTGATAAAGAAATGCTTTTCATTACATTCAATGTTCTCTTATTTACTTGTTTACACAAAATATATTAGATTAAAAAGTTGTTAATAGATTAAGTCAAGAACCTAAATCCATTCACCTAAGTAAAAGTAAGAGAAAACATGTCAGTTCTACATATATTATTACAGCATATTAACTCAAACATAAATTTCTTCAAACTAAAAAAGAAGGCACTGACTTACTTAAGTGTCTTTATCACATGCAATGATAACTGAAAATGCTTTATTATATAACATTCAAATTATATCATGTAATATTTCATAAAAAGTCTAAGAACAAAATTTGTTTTACTTACAGTTACTTTTTTCTCTTTCCCCTTAGTGTTCTTTAAAACATTAATGGCATGAAGTAAGGTATATGCACTTCAGTCCCCTACAAGTTTAACAAAGTCAACAGAAGTCCAATTTTTCCACTTAAATTTTAATTGTGCTGGTCTTCCTCATCTCCACCTACCAACGCCAGACTCTGGTTCTGATCCAAGGTACCACCAATTATTTTAATCATCTCCTATGCTTTTCTGTCCCTCAATCATTTTCCCTTGAAACATTGGAAAACATTTCACTGGCAAATTCTCTCTATGAGCTTTATTATCAGAAGAATGAGAAGCAGAGACCCCTCCTGTTTGATGGCTCACTTTTTGTTGGACAAACTTTTGTATTTCCTCTTTAGCCACAGCTGGATACAGCAACTTGAATCTCACACCTGCCTCTCAACATTCCCTCACTGCAAGGATAAATTTGCTTCTCTTCTGCCTGGTCTACAGTGAATAATCATTTTCCACAAATACTCTATTGTGTCCAGTTGTTAATACTTTTCCATTCTGTCACAGTTCTTTCAGGATCAACTCTTTCTGCTGGCATCACAGCATCTTTACTAGTAGAGGTCTAGGTTGCTTTCTCATGGCCAGGTTTGGATCATATGCATAATGTAACATTTCAGTTAAGAAATCCTGCTGTTGAATAACAGTCCAGTTGCTAATTTGTACTTTCATAGAATTAATGCAAATGAACATAAACAAAAAAGAGAACAAAAACACAATGGAGTCACCAATAACTGCAGAATAGTGTTCTGGTACCTCAGCTGGAATGCCTTCAGAGGAATAAATTCAACACTAACATGTAGTTCATTTATGCAAAATTATAATTGAATAATGAATAACAATTAAATAAACAATCAGCCCTTAAATGAGCCAATATCATAATCATACTAACCCAACATCGTACATTCATACATTCAAGTTAATTTCCAAATTTAAACCCCTAGTATTATTGTTCTATAGTTCAAAATCAAACAACTCTCTAACATTAACATTTTTTGTAAAGAATTACCCCCATTAGACGTATGTGGTTTGCCTAGTACACTAAAAAATAAGCTACCATAATGATCCCCATGCACTTCATAAAAATGTTCTACTATGGGACTATCTGACTGTTTATTCCTGATATCACCCAGGTGCTCCATGATGCGAACCTTAATCATACATTTTTTTTGACCAATGTACCATTTGGAGAACAACCACAACCTAAAATGTAAACCACCCTACAAGAATGGCAGTCAAACCTATCAGCAATCAAACATTTTTTCCATTAATACTAGTGCCAGAGATATTCCTAACCCTGGAACATACTTTCCACTTTCCACATTTAAACATACCTGCCTGAATATTCGTCTTATTTTTAATACTAAGAATTTCCTTCAAATTTACATACCTACCATATGAAAAAAATGACCTTTTTAGGGATCAAATGTCCCAATTCATCATCATAACAAACAATGGGCCATGAACTATCAACTAAATCCCTCAAAATAGGTGAGAAGGGAATATTTAGTAACAAAAAATATATGTTCCCCCCCTCACACATATTCCTATCCTTACCTTTCTCACAAGTCTCATTTCTACTCATCATACCAGAACTACCAGAAACATGCAAAGCTTTATTTCTAATTCTCTCAATAGCGGCTAATGAATACCCTCTATGTAATAGCCTCTCATTTGCAGACAAAAATTCTTGTTCAAGCAAACAAAAATCAGAAATATGTTCAAAAATCCTTTTAAATTCACTAAAAGGAAGGGAATCTATAAGGTGTGGAGGATGAGAACTACTAGCATGCAAAAAGTTATTGACTGCCGTTTTTTTCCTATAGGGTTTATATTGTACTCTCCTTTCATTGTTCACATGCAATTCAATAGCCAAAAATTGGATAGCATATTTGCGAGTGATACCAGTAAATTTCAAACCACAGGGGTTGTCATTGAGTAACCTAATAAAACTCTCAAATTCCCTTTCATCACCTTTACATACAAAAATTAAATCATCAATGTAATGCTGATATTTAACCACTGAATGCATGAAAAAATCCAAATCATACAAATAAACATTCCCAAAATAAGACATAAGAATAATGGCATAAGCAGGGGCAAAATTTGCTCCTATAGCTGTACCTTGCTTTTGTAAGAAAAACTCATTTTCAAACATAAAATAATTATGCGTTTAAGCAAATTCAAGTAAATTCACTAAAAAGTGATCCATGGCCATTCTCCCAATAACTTACTAACTGCTTTCAATCCCCACCTGAATTTAGATTTTATATCCACAGCAGTCCAATAGAAACTGTCTTTCCCAATGCATGCCTTTCATCATTTTACAATACTCATTAGTATCCTTAATATGTGAGGGAATTTTGGACAAAAATATTTTCAAATGACTATCCAAAAAAATCCCTACATGTTCCAAGAAAGATCTACAACAGGATATGATGGGCCTACCAGGAGCTTCAGTTAAATGCTTGTGAATCTTGGGCAGGGCATGAAAACTCAGGTCCCTCAGGAAAGGTATAAACAATTTCTTAACATCTTATGCCATTAAAAAAAAAACAGCCTTTCACCCCTCTCCAGTATTTCTAACAACAGTTTATTAAATTGAGCAGCAGGCTATAAGTTAACTTTTCATGGTCATCTTTCTCAGATAACAAATCATAAACCATCTTCAAATACTGAACTTTTGACATAATAACTCAATTGCCCCCTTTGTCAGCTTGCAAAACTACATGATCAAAGATTTCTTCACTTAAATATTTAAAAGCTAACCATTCCTGTTTGTTCATGTTAAACTTTTTATCTATTTTCGCAAACTTAAAGAAACTCATGTTCACATTTTGTGTGCAAGACAGCTTCAAAATTTACCAGCACAGGAGATATTTTAGGGGGCATAAAATTACTAAGGCTAGGTAAAGAAGGCACAGATAATTTCCCATACCCGGTATAAAAAACACCATTTTCCCCATCATTTTAAGGGCTGGTTGTTTATTTAATTGTTATTCATTATTCAGTTATAATTTTGTATAAATGAACTGCATGGTAGTGTTGAATTTATTCCTCTGAAGGCATTCCAGCTGAGGTACCAGAACACTATTACATTTTCTGCAGTTTTGGCGATTCCATTGTGTTTTTGTATAAAATGAATATAGCTGTTCCTTCCAGTTTCTCTTGTCTCAGATTTTCCCTGCTTCTATGTCCTCCAAATCGTCCATTTCATTTTGAAACAGCTCATCTTCATCCGCCTCATACTCAGCCAGCCTTTTCTTCAATTCGACTTCTGATTTTTGCAGTTTTATCAGTTCATCTGAATAACTGTTTAAAGCTTCTCCCATTTTCCATCCTTTGGTTATTGGAGCTGACATACTCCTTCAATATTTTGTTTATCATAATCAGTTCTGAGCACATGGGATTTATTTTTTTACTCTAGATTACTGGAAGCCATGTTGTGCACCAAAGCTGGAGCTCGAACTGCTTTTTGCTGAACAGCTGCACAATTCATTTCCATCAATATTTTCTCATTACATTTTCCAGTTGATTTTTTCATGCTCTGTAACCGTCTTCTTTGCTAGCATCTGCACAGTTTACTTATTAGCTAGTAAATTATTCTTTTTTTTAAATTGTCATAGTTACTGGCCCTTATATCAAAGTTTCTTTTTTTCTCACTGGGAGAGCTGAAATTAAGCTGTTGATCAGTTTGTGGCCATCTTGGAATTCCAATATCTTAACATTTTAATATAAAAGTCCAACACTTTAAATAGTTCAGAGTTTTGCAAGTAATAGAAATTCCTGGGAAAGACACCAACCCAGCAGAATGCATGTGAATAGCTCCACATTTGAGATACTTCTGTATAGCTCAGTGAAGGGACAGTCAAGAATGACAGCTGCAGCCTAGTCTGAAAAGGATGCTAAATGCAAATGATTTGCAGCAGAGTGATTAGTCTGAACACTATATTCTAGTAGACAAAATAAATAAATATAGCAGATACTGTAGGACTGCGGTAATGAAGTTAAACTAGTGCTGCAGGACATGCCCACATGTAAAGTGGTCACACCGAAGTACAATTTTTTAAGAATATAGGAGATTTAATGTTTGGTTTGCAGTCCGTGTCAGCAGTAAAGGCTATAACTTCCCTTTATGCTATCTCTGACAGCTCATAATATTATACACTGCACTGTTGTTAGCATCTTTTTTCCCATTTTTTTATCTTCTCATAGGTTTGCAGACTATTACATACCTAGTCAACAACTAGAGATCAGAATCAAACCCTGCACCTTGTATCTGTGAGGTAAATACCTTAATCATTATTTACCCAGGCTAATACAAATAAATACATTTTGGTCATGAAAAATCTCCCACTTCTGAAGGAAATCTGGCAGGGGGAAAAGAAACAGGAAAGGAATCCTCATATCTCCATTAACATTTTACCTCCTTATCATTGCCACTGATTTAAAGCAAAAAAAACCCACCAGCTTGCAGTCAGCAGCCAACAAAATCTGTCACTATAAAACTATATCTCCTGTATGTGTTCCCTACTGCAAACAGTCAAGTGGCTTCACGCCCACTAAAGAGTCTGACTCCTCTTCCATTCCCTTACTTTCAAATTCTTTAACCAAAGCACATTAAGCTACTTGGCTGGCATATTTATTATAAGGCAGAGATGCTACAATCTTTAACCAAAGCACATTAAGCTACTTGGCTGGCATATTTATTATAAGGCAGAGATGCTACAACCTGACATATCACCCATCGCATGCAACTGCCCATCACATTTATTTATTTTATTTTTTATTTTATGTTTGTTAACCGGGGGGTGTCTGACTGAGCCGAAATGGCCCTTTTTCAGCAGAAGCCTGGGGAGAAAAGCTCCACACAGAAAAATAATTACAGATACATTTTGATATTGAGACATGATCAGTATACACACAAATTACAATAGACATGTTTTTACAGTGGTATACAACACATCAACAGTTACAGTGGAGAGAATAAACAAAAGAATATTAATTTAATAATAAAGGCAATTAATAGATTTGTGGTGTACAGCTGAAATTTGGAACATAGGTAGAATACATACATAGTACACAGGTACAGTACATACATTGTAGATTAGCCAGTGTTTGTGAGTAAGATTGAAAACCATTATCAAGTGATCTAGGTATAGTATGTGTACCTTATCTGCTTTCACTAGCCTGAGGAGCAATCATGGCACTGCCAACTTTGCTTGAGATGTTGCCTGATGAGGTCTTTAAAGGAGGCTTTGGATGATGTGTTTTGAATGTTAGTGGGGACAGAGTTCCATTGTTTAGCCACTGAACTACTATATAGTGCATCTCCAAAGCTATTGTAGCTGTTGGTGCTACATGTGAAACAACTCCAAATAATGTAGCAACCTCAGGATCTCAGTATTAGGGTTCACAATCCTGCAACCCTTAACCCAGAAATAAGGGACATGATGATTACTTAATCTTTAGAAGTTGCTTAAAACACCTAAAAAGTAAGTTGAAGGCAGATGTTTCCCAAATAGTGAAATAACTTAACACTAACAATTATCTTCGCTTGAACTCCTTACGTTCCACTTTTCTTCTAAACACTTTGCTTCAAGACCTTCCTCCCACTTAAACATCTACATAACTCACCCAGATTTTTGCAGAATGTTCAGATTTTTGCCTCATATTTTTGGTCTGTTCCTCATAAAATTTGTGGTTTTCAGGCAAATCAGTGAAAACTGACTTCATTAAATAATGACAGCCATTTTAGTTTTATACTTCATATCCGTCATAAAAATGCAGTGTGAGGCAAAACCTTTTCTTCTAGCAACTTTCTGTGTTTATAAGAATAATATTTAAAAATTGTCCCTATTTTTGGGCCTTTGTTCCCCCATTATGTTTAGCTTTATCCAGATTTCTTGTGCTAAGAGTTTGAGAGGTATGTCTCATGTCCATCTGTTCTCAACACCTCTGTTTCTTTTGTTTTCCTGTCCTCCATCACAACTGTCACTGGTTACTTTTTTCTCTCTCTTCGTCTATTGTTAAGCCTTTTTCATGAACTATGTAATTATTGTAGAAATTTGCAAGCTGTACTTATGTCAAAATGCTTATTGTGCTTTTCTCACACCCAGGTAAGAGTCTGAAATAAGTTATTTGGGATCAGTGCACAATCCTGGCCAAACATACAAATAAATAAATAAATATGATCATTTTTAAATTCTGTTGTATTCATATACTTACATATGCATATATTGATGTATTAATGTAGTCAGCTCATAATGTCTCTGGATCTGTACTTCAAACACCACTAGTATGAAGTATAAGTTCTGATTAAAGTGATACAGTGATTAAGAAAGATGATTGCTCTTTTGTTAGCAAAGCTTAAAGCATTAAGTTGATCTATTCCTGACATCAGTGTGTTATATTTAAATGAGCCATTTGTATTCATAAAGATAACCTAGGTAAATTATTTTTCAGTCAGGAAAAGGGTTTTAAACAGAGGACCAGATGATATTATAATGATTGTTGTTTCAGATTCTTCCCTCCTATATTGGCCCCTTCTTCTCAGACATGGGCACAACTACTATACTTGATTTTTTATTCCCTTTTATTAAGATCAATGTTCATGTATTCCTTTCTGCCCCAAAAGTTGTTCCCTAGTTAAATTTAAAATTTTGTAGGGATTTAAATGTCTCCGTTATATAAGTTTACTCCCTTTTTTCATCCAAATTATACACAAAGGTTCCTTTAACATTTATTGGTACATATTCTGGTGTAGACCTTATAACATTCTTATGCCCCTTCTTCTGCACTATTTCATTCAGTCATGGCCTTTGCCTAAGTGGGATCTTAGTACACTGCATGCCATATCACCAGTTGCTAACAGCAGAAAAATTATTTGTACAGCAAATGTTTCCTTCTAAACTTCACACAGTTCCCCAAGTTTTTTATTGTTGGCTCACAGTGCTATCTCTCGTTAAGGTGGAGTTTTGTTGTTAGCATCTTTTTTCCTATTTTTTTATCTTCTCATAGGTTTGCAGACTATTATATACCTAACCAACAACTAGAGATCAGAATCAAATCCTGCACCTTGTATCCGTGAGGTAAATACCTTAACCATTATGGCAACCTCTCCATCCTTCCTTCATGTATTTCATTTTTTTTTACCCAGGCTCATTACCTCAACGATATATGCATTGTTACTCAGTGGCGACCATATTTCTGACCATGCAGATTCATTTGCTGTGTCTCTTTTTGTCCCGTCTGTAGATTAGAGCGTGTAATATACCATTAAGAAGCTTTCCTATGAGTCAAAGGTACATATATGTACTAAGCATGTGCAAGCAAGAGTGCCATTTTGGGTGAGCAGTCAGAGTGATAGCATACATGTATGCAGTCAGTCAGTTAGTTAGATAGTTCATTTGAGTTTATTGTTCCTGCCATTCATTCTAATGCATTTGTATACAATAAACTACTTAAATGAACACCCAAGCCTTGACATCCTCTTAATGCACATAAGAAGACTGACATAGTGTCAGAATGGGATCCAGAGTTACAGCCATGAGACAGCCGGTTAAAGTTGGTATGTCTACATTTGGTTTATTATAGTGTGTTGTTCTTGGATATATGTCTGTATTCCTATCCACTGTGTGTCTAAAGCATGACCGGTGCATACTGAGGAGTGTATGCACTAACATCTACAATTGTCAGATATTTATGGTCCACTGTTGTTTGCAGACATGGGCTTCATTTGTTTAAGCGTGTGAGCATGCCCAGTATGACCTTTCAGTATGTTGTTGTCTGACATTGCCTTCATTTCTCTATGTGTGGGAGCATGCCCAATATGTCCTTCTGTATTGAATGTGTGGATCGATTCCAGGTAGTTTGTACTCCAGTGCAGACCTTTGTGTTGTACACCTACAGGTAGCAAACTATTTCTACAGGGTATCAATAGATCATTTGGCAATATGGGGACAAAATGTGCAGGGGATAGTGTGTACTGTAGGTGACTGTGTCTGTTCTGCTTCTGCTACATGGTACTGCTGTTAGCAGAGATATTCAGACATGTGTACTGTTATACACTGTGATGTTTTATGTCCTCATGTACTGTCAGGTGGACATTGTTGCTCACAGTGATGTCCTGGGGGACAAGGGTGACTGCAGCTGTGTCTGATATTGTGGGCAGATGCCTACATATTCATGGGAAGTTATGCCATTCTGGAGGAGGAGCTGCAGGCACTTGCTGCTGGGTCTGTGTATCTGGTTCAACATCTTGGTACAGTGCTGGCAGAGGATCCCATACTTGTACATCCATCCACATGACAGTATGGCCTTATACTGCTGTAGCAATATATCACAGCTGTACAGATTTACCTAGGTTATCCAGAGGCAGGGGCCATGAGTCAGGACATTACCACTATTGTGGTGTACGGACAGGTATGTAGCCACCCATTTATGTGTTTGCAGCCAAGGATAGTGTGTGCACACAGCTGTGTGTTGGACCTTGCACATTCCATGCTGCCCATGCTCCCACACCCCCCTCTATTATTTTATCCTCTTCCATACATTATGCATACATTCTCTGATACTTTCCCTATAGTTATCACCTCATCACAGCTGTGTTTTGGTGTTGGTCCACAGTTCATGCAGTGGGACATGGTGGACATGTTACTGTGGTTTGTCCACATGGCCTTGCATATGGTTTATGTGGAGTGTGTTATGTTATTTGGGTGTCCATGACATAACATGCATTGGCAGTACATGTGAGACACAGGCCTTTGGCAGAGGCCTGTAGGCCATTTGATGTTGATGCGGGCCATCTGTGGCAGGCTGTTGCATTATTTCAGTCCTACAGTCTCAGACAACTATACACTATATTCCCCTGGGGTGACAGGGCAGGTGTGCTAGGTGTTCATGCCAATACTTTCTATCAGTCTTGATCAGGTGGTGTGGATGATAGCAGGGTGCTACCTATGGCTAGGGACACACCTGCATGGGACACCTGTTATGCAGGCATGTGCAGGTACATCAGCTGTTTCCCAATACCTCAGTCCTACCACCTTTGTGATCTGCAAGTGTTCGGGCAGATGACACCGGTATCCCCTACTACAGGCCCAGATAATGTGATGCATACCTTTATGTACAACAAGGGTGTGTCCATTTCACAGCTACACATTATATACTGTATGTCAGGGGTGCTTTCACCTGTGTACTGCTTGCATATCTAGCCCAACAGCCATGCCATGTTAATCTTTCAGATGGTGGCACATATTATCACCATACATTTACAATGGCTTACTGGTAGCATGTGCTATACTGGTTTGTTTTTGGCACTACAGTTGTGAGGACTTGGCCCTGTCATCAGCAGTAGTGGGCAATGGCCACCAGGTCATACCTCAACATGCATATGTACTGACCACTCTCACACAATATGAAACACACACCAACCTAACACACACACCTGCATATTGTAAAGATGCTACAATCTATCCTGCTACCTTGGCCACCTCTGGGCATCTGTGCTCCACTGGTATTATACCTACACATACATGTTGCTACATTTCTACATAGGACTGGGGGGCACACCTGACTGTTACTACATGTTTACATAGGATATGGGGGGCACACCTGACTGTTTCTACATTGCTACACACAATTGGGGGCACACGTGACTGTTACTACATTTCTACACAGGATTGGGGGGGCATACCTGACTGTTACAATGTGTGTACATCGGATTGGGGGGGCACACCAGACTGGTACTATATTTCTACATAGGATTTGGGGGGGCACACCTGACTGTTACTACATGTCTACATGGGATTGGGGGGCACACCTGACTGTTACTGCATGTCTACGAAGGATTGTGGGGGCACACCTGACACTTGTATACATTTGCTATGACTGTACTGGTATGTCAGGTACTCCATTCCTTTATGTTTTCTAACCAATCATGCTGACTAGAGGCATGGCAGTGTACTACATGTCCTACATTTCATTGACCTACATATTAGTTTCTGACTTCCTACCCTTCAGAACTAGCATCCCACTGCCTGACCTGATGTAGTCTGTCTGTGTAGGCCTGGGGGGGTTACCCATAGGCATCATTCAGAGGCCTTAGTACTGAAAAAATATTACAGCACGCTGCTTACTTGCTTGCTATGATGGATCTGAAGTATTCTTAAGACACTCAGTCTTGCTGGCTGAATTCTGCTAAAATTCAAAGTCTGATTATATTTGCATTCACAGTCTGTTGCATACAGAAACTTGCAGAATATACACTGATGAGAGAATATACTTTGCAGCATCAACTTTAAAGAGCAGTAACAAATAACTTTTTATAATAAACCAAACTGGAAAACCGTTGCAGCTTAAAAGTACTGTTCCAACTTTACTTCTCATATAGTACAGATGATGTGAGAGATATAACATTTACCTTAGGACTTGTGTCCTTACCATACCTCTAACAACTGGATTTATACAGCTCTTTATATACAGTTTTTAGTCATGCATAAACATATTTTGGAGAATTGCTTATCCTGTAGAAACAATACTAAACTTCCTTGTTTAACAATGTCTTGTAAGAGACCAGCTTTTCTGACAGTGTGAATATCCTGTAACAGTGTCCTGATGTCCATGTAGAAAAACATATTTTTGAGGAAACACATTGTCCTGTATTCTATTTGAATCTGTGTATAGAAACATGTGTTCTTATGTCAATGCTGATAAGCATAAAAACATATTTTTGAGAAAACACATTGTCAGAGATCAGCTTTTCTGACAGTGTGAACATCCTGTATTTTATTTGGATCTTTGTATAAAAAACATCTTTGTGCCATATCCTGTTTTTCCATGCAGAATAACATGTCATTGTTCTTTAAAAGCAGATTTTGCATTTTTGTTCTTGCATACATCCTGTTTTGAGTCTGTAAGGGAAAAATGTCCATTCTTTAAAAGCAGATTTTGTATTTTTGCTCTTGCATACATCCTGTTTTGAGTCTGTAAGGAAAAAATGTCCATTTAGCAGATTCCTTTTCCAAGCCATGGTCATTTAGTATGACTGCTGATCACATATTACTAACTGCATTTAAGCAAGCCTTTTCTTTCAGCATATTTACAACATAATTAATTTTAGACTAATATTAATAAAATCTAACAATTCCCTCTGTTTTTAAACATACTCAAAACATTTTATATAGAAAACACAAGAAACAAACCTTTAGTTTGATACAACAAATCAAAATGCAATTTTACATAGTTAATACAATGATATTAAGTATTACTACCAAACTGAATGTATTTCAAACTTTTTCTTTTGCAGACCATTCTGTGAAAATATTTTGTCAGTTATGAGCTGTGTCTGCTTTAATTTTACTTGATTAATTTATTATTTTGCAATCACAGAATTTAATTTATGACTTAGAACTGTTTCATTAACTTTTTGCAACTGTTAAATTAACTATAAGAGATTAGAACCATGTGCTTCTGCAAGCATTTATACACTGCTGAAAACATAAAATTTCAATGTCATTTTAACCATAACATTGTGGTCATGTCTTTGAACTGCCCATTAACATCTTGGTAAAGTACTGAACTGGGCTTAGATAATACATATTTGAAAGCAGTTATTTTACTGGGATAAAACCAGTGATATTACAACTTGACAAATTACTTTTGAACTTATTACGATGTATCCTGTACAGTATGTATTTACACAGACTGTTTGCTATTTATGCATTTCAATCTAGTAGGTATCTTGGACCCATTGTTTTCTTTAAATATGTTTTTTTCACACATATTCATTACTAGACATGAATTTCATTTGTACTGAATTTTTTTGCATTTGTACATACAATGACTATAAAGTACATTTAGTCTAATCTTACAAATTTAATAACATTAATATTAAGCAAAGTCTTGGAAAATGTTTGTCTCTTTAGAAATATCTAGTGGAATTGATACCAAATTCATATGTCATGTTATTTTAAACTACATACTCAGCAATTATTAAAAATATTCATGCTTTTTATACCAACATTGTTTTGCCAAAAACATATTAAAAATAGTGACCAATCTTGTTCATTTTTTTTTACTCTCTTTTGTATAGCTGTAATCAATTTTAAGCCATCTCTTGTTTTAAACCATCTCTTGTATAGCTTTACAGTTTAACAGGTTGTAAATACAATTTAATACTAAATAATACAATAATAACCATTATGATAGCTATTAACAACTTGTAAAATATCTTATCCTGTCAGGTTTAATCCAGTTTACCAGTATTTCTAATACACTAATACCTGTTTTCCCTCTCCCTAAAAGAGTATTTATTTCAGACCCTTGTGCAGTACTGCTTATACAGTCAGTGTAAAACTGAGAAAGTGCTCCTCCCCCTTATACAGTCAGTGTAAAACTGAGAAAGTACCCCTCCCCTGTAGTACTTCAGCACTGTTTACCTGCCCTATGTTGTGAGAATATGTCAGCCCAACACTTCGGTTACACACTTATTTTATTAGGTTACTAAATAAAGCTTTCACTGTATATTACCTCTAGTAGGTATTTACACCCTCCTGCACAATTGATCTGAACTGCATATATACCATAGCCCATTTGCTGGCTGTACTTGATACAACCGAGGCTTTTTTTTTTTTTTTTGTCCTTTTAACATTTACTTGCAAACAGACTATCAGTGACATCCATGCACAATTGTGGCATTTTATTACAATTACCAAATAGTGTTGCCTGTAAATATTTTAACAATTATGTTTTAATAACAATGATGCTTTAGAAAAACTCAAGCTACTTGCCTGGCAATCAGTCTTGTTGTTTATCTTATCTTTCCAGCATTTCCTGTAACCATTCATTCAGTCTAGGAAGGTCTGAGCTCACATTTTATACTCTATAAACCATAATTAATTCTTTTGGCATTTTTCCTTTAACGTGATTGTGATTTGCAGAACTATGCATTTATACAACATAAATAGACATTATTTTACAACTACCTTACATGGATTTCAGTACTTTTTATTTATTTATCTATTTAACTGTCCTGCCATTAATTTTATTTTTAAAATTCAGAACTTTAACTGTTTGGTGTTACCATATAATTATAAACAAATTGTAAAAAACAAAATAGATATTAGTTTAACCAACACATTTATATTTATATTATTTATATTTGCTGTTGTCTGACTGTTATTCTTGTGTATTGTAACAGATGTATTTTAAATGAAAAGAAAATACATGCATGTCTGTCTTGTATCTGTATATCTTTATACAAGCATGTCAGTCTTGTGACTTAAAATTTTTATTCTTATTAACTATTTTTATTTAATTTTATGCACTATAACAGTTTTGTTTACCTTTTGACTGTGCTAAGAATGGCATTCATATGCTTTACTTTACTGTAGTACTGATAGATGTCTTGCCTTAACTGAATGAAAGTAAAACATTTAAAAAAAAATGATTTGTCTCTATCATCCTACCATGTATGTTTAACCATTTTCAAAACATAAACATATTATAAAATATATTTCTTTTGCACAGATTAGCTGTGTATGCATGAAGTTCCCAGTCTTTGTCAGTTCAGCTAATTTATTTTCTTTATCCTGCAACTTCTGTTGAATTTCCTGTAATGTTACATGGCCTTTCTGACATTCTTTAGTAAGCTGTTCTGCTGAATTTGAAACTCCTAAGCACTTTTGAAAAAATGTGTGTATAACTTGTCTAAGCTTCCTGAACTCATTGTGGCTGTCTTTTAGAAGTTTACTACATTCCTTTGTAACAAAATGTACTAGGGGTTCTATCAGTAACTGATTTGACTCACATGTGGTGACAGGACATAACTGTTCAACATCAGAATGTAATGGAAACACTTTACCCTTAGTTAATTGTTCAGATCTGTCTTTACAGTCTATTTTTTTAGCAATATGATGCAATATTATTTTATGGCACAATACACAAAATGCAGTTTTTGTTGAAGCACACACTAAACATTTGTCATATTCCACATGATTTTCTTTGAGATACCAGTCAAATATTGTAATACATTTGCATAATGCCTTACTATCAACCTGCCCTAATAAGGTTTTACATTTACTAATGTGCTGTGTATACCAACATAGCAATTTTTTATATTTGCTTAAATTATGCATGAAAATATCCATACCGTCTAATCTAATATCCAGACTGTTTATATCCAAACTGTCGAATAGCAACCATACTAAAAAATGTGACGTAGAAAAAAGTCTTACCAGTGAGCAAGAAAACAGGTGATCAGGCTGTTGTTGCAGATGGCTGGAAATTTTTCAAAGTCACTTGAGAAGCTGGGAAAGCACAACAGGCAGTGGACTATTGGGCTAGTGGATATCCCCCTTTTCTTGAAGAATTTATGGCACTGCGAATTTCTTGAACTAGTCTCACTCCGGATTGTAGACGTCTATAACACTTTAATACTGCAAGCTGCATAAACTGGAATACTTCTGTTTAGGATTTACACATACGTACAAATGTTAGTTACTGCAATTTGACTGAAATGACCCTCTGCAGGGCTTACCATCACTCCTCCTATGTTTGAATGCAGATTGTAGGTTCAAATGCAGGCTAGCTTGCCATTGAAAAATTATATGGTGCTAGTCACTCAGCTGCCTCGCCATTGAAAAAATATTACAGCAAGCTGCTTACTTGCTTGCTATGATGGATCTGAAGTATTCTTAAGACACTCAGTCTTGCTGGCTGAATTCTGCTAAAATTCAAAGTCTGATTATATTTGCATTCACAGTCTGTTGCATACAGAAACTTGCAGAATATACACTGATGAGAGAATATACTTTGCAGCATCAACTTTAAAGAGCAGTAACAAATAACTTTTTATAATAAACCAAACTGGAAAACCGTTGCAGCTTAAAAGTACTGTTCCAACTTTACTTCTCATATAGTACAGATGATGTGAGAGATATAACATTTACCTTAGGACTTGTGTCCTTACCATACCTCTAACAACTGGATTTATACAGCTCTTTATATACAGTTTTAGTCATGCATAAACATATTTTGGAGAATTGCTTATCCTGTAGAAACAATACTAAACTTCCTTGTTTAACAATGTCTTGTAAGAGACCAGCTTTTCTGACAATGTGAATATCCTGTAACAGTGTCCTGATGTCCATGTAGAAAAACATATTTTTGAGGAAACACATTGTCCTGTATTCTATTTGAATCTGTGTATAGAAACATGTGTTCTTATGTCAATGCTGATAAGCATATCCTGTTTTTTATGAAGAAAAACATATTTTTGAGAAAACACATTGTCAGAGATCAGCTTTTCTGACAGTGTGAACATCCTGTATTTTATTTGGATCTTTGTATAAAAAACATCTTTGTGCCATATCCTGTTTTTCCATGCAGAATAACATGTCATTGTTCTTTAAAAGCAGATTTTGCATTTTTGTTCTTGCATACATCCTGTTTTGAGTCTGTAAGGGAAAAATGTCCATTCTTTAAAAGCAGATTTTGTATTTTTGCTCTTGCATACATCCTGTTTTGAGTCTGTAAGGAAAAAATGTCCATTCAGCAGATTCCTTTTCCAAGCCATGGTCATTTAGTATGACTGCTGATCACATATTACTAACTGCATTTAAGCAAGCCTTTTCTTTCAGCATATTTACAACATAATTAATTTTAGACTAATATTAATAAAATCTAACAAGTACAGCCTTTGTTTGTGTTTGTCTACACCTGTCCTGCTGGCTGTGACTATTGTTGGGTATGTGAACCTCCCTGACTGGCATGTGTGTCATATGGACACACATGTGGCCCAGCACATTTCCTGCAGTGGGTTTTGTTACCATGTGTAGTGCTGGCTTCTATGGTGACACCAGTATTTGTTACAGATCTCATGCTGCAACTATAGGTGTCTACTATCTGCTGGCATCACATTCAGCCGCCCGTTTCCCTTGCATGCTCACATCCATACCATAGATACAGGTAACAACACATACTACAACATTTGGTAATTGGTAGGTTGAGTGACTTACATTTTGGGTGTGCCAGTATTGAGGGTGGTGCTGAAGGGCTGCCTGTGTCAGATGCACATAGTACACTCCCTACACATGTTTGAGCACAGGTAGTGTCATGTTTGGCATCCCTTTTACTATGTGTGTGAGTCAGAAAGAGGTGTCATTCCCTGGGTCCCTCCCATGTCAGTGTATGTGCTATGCGTTGCCTCTTTGCTAAGGCCAGGGCATACTGGGAAAGCCTGCTTCTGTCTAATGGGGCAGGCTAAGATTGTTCCTCCTCTGAGTCACTCTGTGCCTGTGCAGGCCTTGGCAATGGTGGGGGGCTGTGTGGCCCTGCCTCATGCTGTTCCTGCTGAAGCTGTTTCTGCAGGCTCATATTGTGTAGCATGGCACATACGATGAAAATTTGGGTACATGTAGCTGGTGAGTATTGCAAGGCTCCACCGGATGTGTCCAGCCACCAGAACCATGACCAGAACCAAACACATGCTCTATTATAATTCTGGTCTGTGCGTGTGCCTCATTATGGAGTTCTTGTTCGGTTGTGTGTGTGCATTTCTGATGGGTGTCATCAGCCACGGCTCCAGTGATTAACCAGCATCCTTCACTAGGTGACCGTGAGGGATGTCCCCACTGGCAAATCACTAGTACAGCTGCGTCAGATGCCAGATGTGGGAATCATGATAGCTTCCAGGGCAGCCAGCACACACATTCATTATTATGCCCTGGGCATCGCACACAATCTGGCAGTTGATGAAGGGGAAGCCCTTGCAGTTGATGTAGACCCTACCCCGCTCACCGGGTGGTGCTTTGATGCATATGTACATGCAGTCTATAGCACCCACTACCTCACGGTATTCTGCTATTTGATGGAACAGATGCATATTGCTGGCCAACGCCTCACGGATGTTGGGGAAATATACGTGATCACTGGCATGTGCTGACATGGCATCCCGGAAATGGTGGAGTACCCTAGATGTTGATGATGCCTGTGAGATCCCCATCATATCCCCAGTTGGCCTTTAAAAGGTACCTGTAGCTAGTATTCTTAGGCCTACACATACCTTGGTATCCACTGGGATGGGTTAGCCTCTGTTAGTTCTGTGTGTCAGGCGTGGCCGGCAGAGTTCAACAATTTGCTGTAGGAGGTCCCTGTCCACCCTATAGTGCTCAACTATCTCCAGCTCATGTAGCCCCTGGTACGTTACTCTGGGTCTGTACACTCTTCTCCATCTCTTCACTGTGGGTTGGTCGACAGCATTCACTTTCTCACCACCCTTAGCCTCTTCCACATGTTGTTGTATGACAGCTATTGCAGCCCCTATCATTTTGTTGTTTTGTTTGTTAAAAGTTCCCTGCTTGTATACACCGGTAGTGTAGAGTATGGGAAAAACCAGAGGGAAAGGTGTTTGCATAGTTTATAGTCACCTGTCAGCTATGCTAGTTCTCTTAGGTTACCTTCCTACTGCTGTTTTCCCTTCCCATTGCCTTCCTGTTTAAGCCCAGGGGCGTGCCGCACAAACACAGTGCACAAATGTGCACAGAGCTGCTATTTCCTGGTTTACTTTTTTTTTTCCTTTAAAACCCAGTGTGTGGCGTGTACACCCACTTAGGCAATGTAAAGAGTGCTAGGGAGCCTCAGACTTAGCTCTGCTAAGCTACGAGCAAACCCGAGCCACAGGGCTCCAGTCTGCTTACAGTGTGCCTAACTCACCTGCTATGAAGTCAGCTAACTCCTAGGTTTCTTCAAGCTATTCCTGCTCTTACACTGTTGGGTGCTGACTAGCATGCAGGGGAAATCTCGGATTCAGTATCATTCCCCTCATTTGCATAGGATTGCCTGCTGATGCATAGTTACATGTCCCACACTTAGGCTCCCCCCTTAGCAACCACTATTCACTGGCCATGTTGTCGTCTACCTGCCATTGAGTATAATGGCAAAATAGTGATTTTGGTTAGAATGCTTATTTTATGTTTTTTTCTTATTTTCCGCCCGGTCCCATTTACGTGCCGCTGCCCTATGCTTAAACAGCCGAGACAGGCTAAAAAAAATAAAAGTTGATATTTTTTTTATTTTTCCAAATGTTTTCCATGCCAATGGTCTTAGAGTTGGTCATTGGCATGCTTTCTACACAATATTCACCCTTTATTTGGAGCTGTGATGGCTCAGTTTTGTAATTTGCAGAAATGTACTCCGTTACTGGCGGAGTACATTTCTGCAGATTACACTAGTCCTGCACAGCCAGTTTCCAGCTTCCTGGATTGCAAATTCACCTCATTTGCATGGATTTCTCCTGCAAATGGGGTAATTTGCATACAGGGGCTGAGTCCGTGCAGGACTAGTGCAGGAGCGCTCGTGCACGTCCCTACAGGTTATTCCTGGATCGCACGGCAGACATGTTGCCTGCTGGAGCTCCTGTACTAGTCCTGCACACCGTGCATGGCTTGCAGAATCCGGGGGAATGTTAATGGTTTACCTTTCAAGAAAGAATATATAATGCTCATTCATAAAGACTTGAAAATGATGATATAATAGGAGGAACAATTAAAATATAAAAACTATGAAGCACAAATGAAAAAACGTGGATGTTCGTGTAAGAAAGAAAAATGCAATGCACATTTGCTTGTCTCCTAATTTATTTTTCTCATTTATGTACTACTTATGACTTCTTTCATTGATTACAAAACAGCACTGAGGGATGGAGATAAGCATCTTGCGCAGTAAAACACTATGCAAGAATTTAGGAACTACATCAGAGTTTGTGAAGTGTGTCTTACTGGTTACCTATACATAGTGGCTACTTTTATTTACTTAGCTTGAAACTGTATTGGATCATTGTAAAAAAAGTGCACAATAAAGCAGAAGATTATGGCTAGGAGGTACTACAGAGCTTCATCCAGAAGTAATGAGTTTGATTCCATTAGTGGTTACTTGTTTAGTACCTGCTTTTATGTTTCCTAAGCAGAGTTCTGTCAGGTCACCCATGAAAATAAGCACATAAGATTAAGTCCACTTACCTGTTTAACAATAAATAATACCGTATGCAATGATGTAGAGAATCCTGTTCAAAATTTATGAAAGAACTATGGATCCATCAGAATAATAGGCACAAAATATTAATAATTTATGAGGCAATAATTTCAGTTTGTTTGGGCTTGTTGATTAACAATTTCAGTTTGTTTGGGCTTGATGATTAACAACAGTATGGTATAAGTTTCATTTTTTTTCATTCCTTACATAGGACTTGACAATGATTATAGTATTTATTTTTTTATAAAATTGTTATTCAAAATAATCCACTTCATGGACAGGGAAATGTGAGATACAGAAAAAAAAAAAAAAACAATAACCAGGAACCAGGAACCAGGCAAACAGGAACTTTATTTGAAATGCACAAGATACATATATTTTTGATCATTTTATTTTGGCTTTTTCAAATTGGGTTCATGTTTGCTTCCTGGTATAGCTTCTTTTTATGTATTTGTTTTGCTTCTGCTCCTGCTAGGGCTTACTTCTAACTTCCCACTTTTTTGAATTAAGTGTGACCTTACGATTACAAAGGAACAAAGATGACACAGGAACTTCTGTCACACAAAACAAAAATGTCACATTATCATTAAAATAAGAATGCAAACATGTTGTGGCATGTCAATTATGTTTCACAGGATTTGGTAACAACTTAAAACGGAACCTGTGCTTAAAGAACATATTATCATGTCTTGTTCCATAAATCAATATATAATCCTAGCCGAAAGCATACCCCATTTGCAACATTGGGGCTGCTTCTCTTTGTTGCTACTAACTCTCCTATAAAATAGAACTGATAAAAGGGTACTCCACATTGGTAACACATTTATAGACCTCAATAAATAATCCTAAAGCCATTCCTGACTGGAAATATGGAACATAGCTAGGAACAGCAAATATCATTAGACTGGAGGTTAGAGTAATTTGGTCTCCCCAGATAAAATTACATGTTCATTCTACACCACAACATAATATGAGAACTTAAGTCATGTGATACACGTGTGGCCAATTGCTCAAGATATTCAAGTGAAACCTCTAGCAAGCACTGGAGTGAACACCCCAGGAAAATTTGCACCCTGCATTAAGGAGAGGAGTGTATGCAATTAAGATACCAGCAGCCAGATCTAGTCTTGCAAAAGTAGGTACATATTGCTACAAAGAATAAACAAAAAAGATTTATCATAATTTGGGATATTTTCCACCCCCCACATACGTGTCAACCTTTTGTCAGAAATATGTTTGGAATCTGTGGACTGTGTCTGATAGGGCTATAAATATTTGCATTGCTAAACATTTAAATTCTTTCTTTATAAATGTTGCCATCCAAATATTGGTTACTGGGGCATAAATGTAGCTCTGACTATCCTCAACTAATATAAAGGCTCACAGTTTCAAAGGTAAGTACGAAACAATCTATCTACTTACTATTACAAGCCTAGCCAAAACTATTCAAAAGGTTCTTCCAGCTTTGAAGAAGGCAATACAAACTAGACCAGAGAAGCATATGATGCAGTCTACCCTATTATCTTGGTTTACCTTGAAGGTTTAAAGGGTGCTACTCTGTTTGTCATATAGGAGATATTTGTTGCAGAGGTGGCTGATACACTGGGATATGAGTTTATTCCTTCAAAATGCCTGTTTTATCTGTTGCTGAAGGTCCTTTTTCTCAGTATTTGAGGAACAATTTGCTTTCAAAGGAACTGGGAAACAAAGAAGGTCACATCTTTCATGGCTTGAAAAGTTAAACACAGATGACAAATGGTTGAGCATAGAGTAAGGCCTACCTCAATAAGTGAAACCACTGAGGCCATTGATTCAGAGTCCATGAAGAATCTCAACTTGAGTGACATGTTTTGTAAAATACCTGCCAAAAGATGCATTACATTTACTAATGTGTCTCATAAGGTGTGAGTAAAGGGGAATTAAAATTTCTTTGCATCTAGTGAAGACAGAACTGGAAATTAATTGAGCCAGATAGAAAGATATCCAGACTACTGTAGGAATATAATGGCCAGAAGATAATGAATTATCAACAAAAATACCTAGATTCCTTATGAAGAACATCAAAAGGGTATGATGTGGAAAAGTTTTGTTTACCAAAATGAAATCTAGTAAATATTTCACATTTAGTTTAGAGACTGTTGTCTTTCCGCTATTTGTTAAGATGATCTATCCTGTGCTGGAACAACTGTGAATAAATGGAGATACAAGAAACAGCATCCAGTTTACTCAGATAACCATAGGCCAAGGTTGTTGCTTGAAGGTATGAGAAAGATATATCAAATAGTACAGTCTCCAGCTCTGACTCCCATCATATGCCATTGGCAACTTTTTCTTTCACTTTGAGAAGCATCATCTAAAAGTCTAATCATATGGTTTTGTCAGATAGTCAGATATCCACCATAACATTTATTTATTTATTTATTTATTTATTTTACATTTGTTAACTGGGAAATTCTGACTGGACCAGGTCCATTTTCAGCAGAGGCCCAGGGTGAAAAGCTCCAGCATCAAGTTATACAAATACAGTACATCCAGCATAATACACAAACCAGGTTACATCATGTATGCTGAGCATAGTAATATAACAAGAAATTAATAAAACACTCCAGGTAAAAGAAGATATAGAACATAGGTAAAAAGACAATGTCAGTTATGCATTGGTAAGAGAAGAAAATATATCAAGTAAGATTCTACAGTTAAAAGTACCCTTTCAGATGACCAAGCCTACAGGGGATCAGAGATACAGCATGTGATCAGAGAGGAGTTTGGGGAGTTAATAGTAGTATGGGTAGGGTTATATGATACAAGGGCATAACCAGGTACTAAGAAGATGTGATTTGAGGGAGTTTTTGAATATGGATGTGGAGGGGGCAGTGGACACGGATAGGGCAAGAGAGTTCCAATTTCTGGCAATGGTGTGGGAGTAGAGTGCTTTCCCTGCATTATTGTTAGCCTTGGTGATGGAGAGGAGAGATTTTTCACTGGATCTTAGGTACCGGTTTGCAGTATAGACAGTACGTAGGTTGGATAATGAGTTTTATTTGTCAGGATATTTATATTCATGTTTAGAAGGCTGTCAATATTACCTGAGTGGGGAATAGTGCTGCATCCACTGCTTAACCATTATCCAATGGTTTAGTGATGTTTTCAATGAAGTTAATGATGCTAAGGAGGTAATGCTTGTGTTTGACAGATGTAGTTATGTCAGTGTTCACAAAACTAGGAAAGTACTTGACTGTATACTACCCACTCATCCTGACACAGACTAACGTTTGTCTGAGCTTCTTCAAATGTCAGTACCTACCCTTTCCTTAATACCTACATGCCAAAACAAAGTCCTATAACCACCAAACTGTAGATTCCTCCTTGCTACAAAACAGAACCTGAAATGGTAGACTTCAGCTCATCTTTGCTGTCTTAAGGTAAGACCCCATTACATAATACTCTACTTCTAGGACTATGTTCTCTGTAGTTCTGTAACCTTTTAGCAAAATCACAGTTATATCCCTGGAAAGAAAAAGCCATTCTGACATACCCTGATAACAGTGTTACAGATAAGACATGTCTGCAAAATAACTTGACTAAATTGACCATTTGTGCACAGGATAATAATATGTTAAGTACATCAAAAACTAAGCATATGAGATTTGGAAGACATAAACTGAAAGGTGAATATTTAATAAAGCACACAGTGATTTAAACTGTAGACTCATTTATGGACCTGGGTATATGGGTAGATTCAGCTATGATTTTTTCTAATCATATCAACCTATTGGCTAATGATAGTTATAGAACTATAGGCTGTATAAAAAGATTTATAAAGTCTAGGAACTCAAGCATAATGAAGTCGTTGTTTGTTAGTTACATTAGACCCAAGCTTGAGTATGTAATAACAATATGGAAACCCTATAGGAAAACAAGCATGAATAAACTGGAAAGAGTACAGCGGAAATATACCAAGAGAATCCATGGATAGGAAAATCTAAGTTATTATGAAAGACTAAAATATCTGAACTTGTACAGTGTCTCTTACAGATATCTAAGAGGAGATCTTATTCAGGTATATAGGGCATTTAGGGACAACTACCTCTGGGAATGTTTGGGGTTATCAAAAAGTACTAGAGAATCATTAGATAACCTATTTAGAAGATTCTATAGAAATGAAAAGTGTACTAATTGGTTCTCTGACATAGTTCCCATCAGATTTACTAATCTTCCATGCAGGACTAGCTTAGTCCTGCACAGAAGCAGCTGTTTAGGAGCAGGACGGCAGCGCCATGCATATTAATAAATGCGTGCTGCCTGAGCTCCTAATCTTACACAGAGCATGTAAGAGTGCAGGGGGCGTGTCTGAGAGCAGAGCTCTCAGAATATACACTCCCCGCAATGAAGAACAGCAGAAAGGCCAAAAGAATGAGCGAGACCACTCATAGGTGTCTGCATACTGCCAGCAACATCCCCCCACATGTACAACAGCAATAGTAAATACAAAGAAAATAAACATACCATTATTTTTTTATGAATCCAATTAAAGCTAACCGTAGGTGCACGGGTTTGCCCATCACTTAGCTATGGTTAATGCAGCTTAAATGGCTGAAGAGGATAACAAGGAAGATATATGCAAATGCAGCAGTACAGCAATTGTGTAGTGGGCAGAGCATTCACCTTACAAGCAGGCATTCCTAGTTCGAGTCCCACTACAGCACATTCCATTTTCCATGTCAAATCATGTTATGACCAATATTTTAGTTGCGTAACCTACTAAATAGGTTCCTGACCCAGAGACTTCCCAGACTCTGGAATAGACTGCCCATACATGTCAAGCAGAGTACCTCTTTGGCCCTCTTCAAAATGAACCTTGATGATTGGATGGGAGATATGAAATTCACCCCAGGGATCACGTCAGTCACCCTGCTAGACAGGGGTCCAGGGAAGTAAATACTGTTGGAAGAAATAGCCAGGGAATTGTTAAGGCTAGGCTTGTATAGGCCCTAGGGCTGATAGCTTAGTACCAACCTATGAACCTATGAAATCACATATATTTGTGAACTGGAGTACTGCAT
This sequence comes from Protopterus annectens, assembly GCF_019279795.1. NCBI lineage: Eukaryota > Metazoa > Chordata > Ceratodontiformes > Protopteridae > Protopterus > Protopterus annectens. Next base: position 1,658,672,748 of record NC_056729.1, read on the forward strand.
TAAATTCAGATGTGAGGTGACAGTCTTCTAATGTTGCAACATCGACAGATAATCACGTGTCTCATACAGTATATGTACACAGGAATCATGGATACAAATGTTAGGTAAAATGTGTAATGAATGATAATCCCATACAGCTTCCAAATCCCCCTCCTTCCAAAGAACCATTAGATATTACTGTCTAGATCAGTGCAGTTGTAAGCTGGAGTAAGCACTAGTAAGCAAGTGTAAGCACCAATAAGCAGTAGTAATCATATTTAAGCACTAGTAAGTGAGTTTAAGCCTGTTTGCATGGGGGTAAGCAATGCCTACAAAGGTTAAGCAATATTCAAGCTAATTCCCTGTAAGCATATGTAACCGGAGGTTAGCATTGCTTACCCTTGCGCAAACCCACACAAACCCGCTTACAAGTGCTCAAAAGTGCCTTAATCACTCTGTATCCAATGGCTCTTGCTCTGCCCAGCAACAAAATAAACAGCCTTGAAGGTCTTGAACCCAGGACCCCATACACCATAGCCACAGTAATTAACCACCAAGCCATCACAGCTGTATGGAATAATGAGGTATCTCCAAACAAATCCTCACTATAGTAAAATTAAACTGAACCTGTGAAAGGAATCAGTATGCAGTCATATGTTCTTATAATCCACTACCTAACATAAATATATGAATTGGGGTACAGCAGTAAGCCCAGATGTGAGGTGTAATTATAATAGAGTGTTGAAGTCCCCATTGAAACACAAGGACTCCATACAGTGTATGTACACATGACTCATGGATACTAGACATATATATAAGATGTAATGAATAATAAATCAATGCCAAAAATAAAATATAATGCAAAGTCTATTGTTCGCAATGCTAAGCATTACACAGGCCAGCTTAGGAGGTGTAATCAGTGTGAAGACCAGCTAACTCAATGTGCCCAGTGGTATACCCCATTAAATAATGCCAACCTTAGGTAAGCAGGTTTGCCCATAGCTTAGCATTTTCAAAACTGACCAATCACGGCAAAGTGTGGGAAATCGGCCCTACTTAAACCCAACAGGTGGGAATATATCTCATAACTGGTTGTAGCTTCCCCTTGCATGCACCATGGCAGAAAAGGGAGAGGGTGTGCGCTTCCGGATACAGTGCTGGGGCATCCAGGAGTCCAGAGTCATGGCAGGACTCCTTGTTAAAAACCATGAGCAGAGACTGCTGCAGGGCCAGTACCAGGGTTCCCAATATAATGCAGAAGCCTGGGACCGTCTAGCCCGTGACCTCACCAGTGCTACTGGCATACCCCGAACTGGTGAGCAGGTCAAGCATCACTATGCTGACCTGAAGTGGCGTAAGGGGGACCCTTTGGAGTAGTGGATCCAAGAGGCTAGAATGGCAGGGGCTGTCCCAGCTGTGAGTAAGTATCACTCCGCTATATGTGTAATAATTGCCAGCCCATGTGTATCATGGATAGGTATGGCTAAATATTCCTCTTATGTCCTTCACAGCTGCAAGTGAGCGGGTCGCGAATCAGGAAGCCTATGGATATCACCTGGAGGGGTTGCGACTCGAGGCAGGTTAGTAATAGTCTTGCATGTACTGTCATAAGAAATAAATCTACAAGTATTAGTAAATTAATTGCCAGTATAAAACCTGTATTATTTAAGGCAAGTACTGCATACACTGGAGAATATGGCAGGAAGAGTCTCATAATGTATGTAAATAAAAGCATACTAGCATGACAATAAAGGTCTAACTTCTGGACTGCATGTGTATACTCTGGTATCATATGGTAATGTAGATTTACAATCATGTAATAGTACTGTTGTATTAAGCACTGTTACCCACACTGTGCACTATAAATAGAATGTGTAAGAATGCCTGTATATGACTAGTGTAATCCCCAGAGGTCATTTAGTACAACTGAGAGACACATAGACAGAAAACAGTGAAAAGGCAGACAACAAAATCCAAATAGCACATGCAATTGAGATGTGAACTGTTGTATTTTTAGCACACACAGCCATTGTTTGAATCCTGGCAGTGGTAGTAGTCTGCATACAGAATCATACCCCACAACTGTACAGATATGTACAGTAAAGTGTCCCATATCTGTTGTCTGTCACCCTGTCCCCCTGGGAAATCAGTGGTATGATCCCAAGACGTATAGGCAGCAAACAGTAAATACAACAGATTGACACACATCTATAAGAACAAAGCTGACACACTAGCAACTCCCCAAAAACCTTATGAGACTAAGAAGCCACATATGTCCCATTTACACCCCCATGTTGTCAAGCTGTGGCCAGAATGTGTACAGTAACAGAGTGAGATGTGTGTGCATAATAGTAATGCACAATCTGATACTGTGTGTGGGAACATTCAGGTAGTGCTAGCAAACATTTCTTCCACAGGTCTGTCAGATATGAACACTGTGCCCAAAATACAAGAATGATACCCTGTACAGGTACTGTTTACTTTGGTATTGTATGGCATTGTGACTGATGCAGTTGCTCTGAATAATAAGGTTTTACTCATCACTGTCGCCCACACAGTCCTACAAAATATAACTGTCTAGGAAATCCTGTATAAGAGTATTGTAATAAAAGGTCAGAATGCAAAGCCACAGGAGCATTATAAGGCAGAAAGCAGATAAGTTAGGAGATATACAGCAATATCTATATAGCACACACAACTTTAATGGACAGTGCTTTAGTTGTAGCAGACACAGCCATGGTCTGAATCCTGGGAGTGGAAGTAGGGTGCATACAGAATCATATCCCACAACTGTACAGATAAGACCAGAATGTCCAGTATACGGGCCCATATATGCTGCCTGTCCCCCTGTCCCCCTGGGAAGTCAGTGGGATGATCCCAGATGTTTAGGCAGCAAACAGGGAATACAACTAATTGTCACATATCTATGAGAACAAACCTGTCACTCTAGTAACTTCCAAAACTGTTATGAGAGTAATAAGCCAAGTATGTCCTATCTACACCCCCATGTTGTCAAGCTGTGACCAGAGTATGTACAGTAACAGAGTGAGATGTACGTGCATAATACTAATGTGCAATCTGGTACTTTGTGTGGCAACATTCAGGTAGTGCTAACAAAGATTGCTCCCACAGGTACGTTGGGTACGAACACTGTGCCGAGAAATAAAAAGCATGATACCCTGTACTGGTACTATTTACTCTGGTATTGTATGGAATTGTGTGCGTTGCAGTTGCTCTGAATAATAAGGTATCACTGATCACTGTCACCCACACTGTGCTACATAATATAACTGTGTGTTGCCCTGTTTCCATAGTGTATGCTGTTAGAGGTAATGCCCCAATCCATCTGAGAGGCTGTTTGCCAAACAACAGATCTAGTTCCTGCTCACAGTGAATGAAAAGGGCCAACACCAACATGATGTTTTTAGATACTGGAGTGTGTTTCCATGCAATTGGCTATGGGAATGTTATCACAGCTGGTCCACATGCAATCAGCTAGGGGAGGGCTACAATTCGTGCAGAGGCCATCAGCTGATCATGAGCATCACTTAAAATACACATACTGCTGCCAAGCAAAGCAGATGGAGGTCTCCACATCCACCAGAGAGGGTGTTCAAGAGGCAGACAGAGGCAAAGACAAGTCAGGGAGTGGTGGGAGGGTAAAACCTAAGCATGTTTGTGTCACACACCTGCCAGCACAGGGTGTCAAACCCCTGATGACTATGTAGTGCTATCACAGTTCTATGCAGTTATTGGATGCGCCACATGGCTTACCTGTTGCGGAGTCCTCAGAACATATATGTGATGGTGACTGACATCTGCAACAGGGATACTATATACGGTAGGTGACATACACGTGCCTGTCCGCATGAACAGGTGTCAGCATCAACTCAGCCACACTCTCACAGGGGTGTACACACATTGACACACTTAGCAGGGCCAGGTTTACAGCTCATTAGTAGTGGGATTGCCACAACACATCACTCTGCAGGTATCACATGAACCACACGGGTCATATGGGGTTGTATGGGCAAAGGGTATGGGGAGGTGTCTAACATCAGACAGCATGCTTCAGTATGCCCATGGGGGTTGTAGGGAGTGTGAATGTGAACATATGCACCATACAACACACACACAAACACACAGGGTGCCAGTACTGACATGCATGGGTGCATGTCTGCACGGGTGTGTGGTGGTCGACTGTGCCAGACAGCTGTACAAGGCAAGGCAATGGGTATACCTTGGCATCAGGCCACATGACGATGGTCTGCATTGTGGCTCAGTCTGTAGTATCTGCATTTGCCCACACAGGTGGTTATTGTATCCCCCCATCCAGTCACCTGGGTGACTATTGTGTGTGTCCAATGCTGTGCATCACTTCCCATGTATGTGTTTCTTAGTCCATGACATGGACGGTGTCTGGGATATGCACACCTCCCATATGCATGTACAGTGACATGTGGAACTGTACCTGGGGTGTCTGGACCAGGTTGTGAACACAAATTATCATCAGATGTTCCAGTCTTGCCCACCTGTGGTGGGAACTGGTAATGGGCAGCAGGTTTACCCTGCATCTAAATTGATAGCATGCTAATGGCATTCCCTGGTGTCAGTGGCATCTGTCAATGCAGGGCATGTTGTCAGGCATGGCATGTCTTTTATGGGTCACATGTGATGGCACCACAGGTGTTTTAGGTGTCCATTGGGGAACATAGGGAAGGTGCACTGTCTGCATGTATGTGCATATTGGACAGATGAACAGGGTGCCATGCCCTCTTTAGCCCACAGCTATCACCCCAAAGTTACTATCAGTGGCCAATATGCAGTGTACTACCCACATATTGGCTGTTGCCTAGGCATGTGTGTGTGTATGAGGCATGGGTTGAGAGTGTGCTCTTGGTAATACTGGGGTTGCTAACTGTGATTGCCTGGTCTTGATGTCACATGTCTGGGTATGGCTTTGCACCCCAGCTTCTCAGCTATTTCACATCTGTTATCCCTGTATGGTGGACATTGTGATATATAGCAGGGCCACCATATAGGAAATATGCAAAACCCGCTCCACATTGGCTTCAGGTGTCACACACTCACAACAAACTCCACACAGGATACGTGTTACAAACACACACACACACACACACACACACATACACACACACACACACACACACACACACACACACACACACACACATGCACACACACACACACACACACACACACACACACACACACACACACACACACACACACACACACACACCCATCATGTCTGGGAGTAGAACCCCTACCTAACTAGTTTATTACACTACAGCACTATGCAATTATAGTATGCACCATGGAGATTACTGGAGTACTCCTTCCCCAGAGGTGTATATTACTTTTGATGACATCAGCAGGATTGCCAAATTAGGCCATTTGAAATGTACTGTGTGTGACTAGCCTAAACTGCATTGCTCCTTACAAAGACAGCGAGACACATACAAAACATCCACAACCAACATGTGTGGGTATAGAACCCCTAACAGAGGTCTATATCACACTACAAGATAGAAATGTTACAGGACGCACCATGGGGATTACTAGAGAACTCCTTCCCCAAAGGTGTATTTCACAATGAATGACATCAGCAGGGTTGCCAAAGTAGGCCATTTGAAATGTACTGAGTGTGACTAGCCTATAATGCATTGCTCCGTACACAGACATTGAAACACACACAAATCATTAAAAACTGCCATAGGTAGGGATGGAACCCTACCACAGTTCTACATTACACTACAGCAGTACACATTTACAAGACGCGTTACAGAGATTACTAGGCTACAGCCTTCCCGGAGGTGTATTTCTAGGTGGGTGACATCAGCAGCCTTGCCAAAGTTGAGTATATGAATTGTAAGGAGTGTGAGTACCCTAAAAAGCATTGCTCTCTACACAGTGAGAGGCAGACAGACGCACACAAATGCACACACACATACTTGCCAAGTCTGGGGTTAGAACTCCTACCTAACTACTTTATCACACTACAGCAGTATGCAGTTACAGGACACACTATGGAGATTACTGGGCTACAACTTTCCCAGAGGTGTATTTTTAGGTGGGAGACATCAGCAGCCTTGCCAAAGTTGAGTATATGAATTGTAAGGAGTGTGAGTACCCTAAAAACATTGCTCTGTACACAGTCAGACATGCACACAAACACACACTCGCCAAGCCTGGGGTTAGAACTCCTACCTAACTAATTTATCACATGACAGCAGTACGCAGTTATGGGATGCGCCATGGAGATTACTGGACTACAAGTCTCCCAAAGGTGTATTTCACATTGGATGACCTCAGCAGGCTTGTCATAGTAGGGCTATGGGGAGGGTGGTGTGTGCATGGGCCATAACCCATTCATCTAGGGGTGACACGCCACATGCGGGCACACACAGGGTCATATGTCACAGGTACGTGTATAGAGCTGCTAGATGACTACTTCCTTGTACAGTCATGTTGCACTGCTGGCAAGTGCACCACATAGTCTGTAATGCTGACAGATAGTGGTGGCTAGTATCTGCAGTGAGTGACATCTGCACCTCATATGTTTGAGGCCCCTTGGCTGTGTGCTGGGTGGGACAGGCCTGGATGGCTTGTTGTCACAGTCACTCTCTTCCACACATCTATGTACATCTACCTTTGGCTTAATATAGTGTGTTGTCCTGACATATATGTCTGTATTCCTATCCACTGTCTGTGCAAGGCATGAGTGGTGCATACTAACGAGTGTCTGCACTAACAACTGTAACTGCCAGATATGTCTGGTCCACTGGTATTTGCAGTCATGGCCTTCATGTATTTAAGTGTGTGACCATGCCCAGTATGACCTTTCAGTATGTTGTTGACTGACATTGCCTGCCTTCATTTCTCTAAGTGTGTGAGCATGCCCAGTATGGTAGACTGTATTGAATTTGTGGATTGTGTCCAGGTAGTTTGTGCTGCAGTGCTGACCTTTATGTTATACACTGACAGGTAGCATGCTGTCTCTGCAGGGTATCCATCGATCATTTGGCTTTGACTGTTACTACATTCCTGCATAGCAGAGGGGGCACACCTGACTGTTTCTACATTTATACACAGGAGGGGGGCATACCTGACTGTTATTATATTATTATGTAGGGTGAGGGGGGCACACCTGACTATTTCTACATTTCTACACAGGGTGGGGGGGCACACTTGACTGTTATTACATTACTATGTAGGATGTGGGGGGCACACTTGAAACTTGTACACATTTGCTATGACTGTTATTCTACTCCATTTGACAATTGGTAGATTAATTGATTATTTTTCCCCAATCCCATTTGCGCGCAGCTGCCCTATGCTTAAACAGCCGAGATTGGCTAACAAAAATCAAATTTGATTTTTTTTTTTATTTTTTGTATTGTTTGCAATGCCAATGGCCTTATACTTGGCCATTGGCATGCTTCCTCAATGATATGCAGCCTTTATTTGGAGCTGTCATAGCTCTGTTTTGGATTTTGCAGAAATGTACTTGGTTACTAACCGAGCACTTTTCTGCAGACAGCACTAGTCTTGCACGGACTGTTGCAAGCTTTCTGGATTGCAAAATCACCTCATTTGCATATATATTCACCTGCAAATGGAGTGATTTGCATACCAGGTCTTAGTCCGTGCAAGATTAGTGCAGGAGCGCTCGTGCACCCCCCTGCAGGCTGTTCTTGGATCGCACATCAGATATATTGCCTGTGTGGGCTCCTGCACCAATCTTGCACTCCGTGCAAGCTTTTGAGAATCCAGGGGTATGTTAGTTGCCACTAAAATAAGGGATCCTCTAGGAAATTTAGGAAGTGAGGTAGGTCATTCAGATTCATTTCAGAAGCCTGAAATATCACAAGCCTGAATTTCATAAGCCGGAAGACCAAAAGCCTGAAAATTCAAAATCCTGAAAACTCAAAAGCCTGAATCTCAAAAAACTGAAAATATAGAGAACACAAAGAATAACAATAGTCCAGTACAAGGACACACAAAAATACATACAAGACAAAAGATAGCACTTTTCACCAAGTATGGGCAGGGGGAAAGCACCCCTGCACCCCCTGCTAATTAAATATATCAACTCCAAGATTACACTTTACAGAAAAAAATGGCAAACATGCCATCACGTTTCATGACTGCCTGTTGTAACCTTAGTGATGTTCCCTTTTAACTTGCTATACTACAACACAACTCATGAAAGTGTAGTGATGTGCAATCTTGGAGTTGATATATTTAAGTAGCAGGGGGTGTGGGAGATGCAGACCCCCACATGGGGGGGTGCAAGGTGGCTTTCCCCCCTGCTTATATTTGGTGGAATGTAATCTGGTTTGTGTTGTCTTCAGTCAGTATATGTATTTTATGTGTTTTCTGTCTTATGGGATTTAGACTTTTGAGTTTTCAGGATTTTGAATTTTCAGGCTTTTGGTCTTCTGGCTTATGAAATTCAGCCTTGTGATATTTCAGGCTTCTGAAGTGAATCCAGTCATTCAAATGAAGCCTGACAGTTTGGCTTTAGGGCGTGCATAAATGTTGATGAAACCTATAATCAAAGAATTTGTTTGGCATCAAAGGTGAAAGCTAATAGAGAAGTATTGGTTAAGTTTCCATGGTCACTAAGTTTCTAATATCCATTACCTGTCTGTCTCTTTGTAGTCTATCAAGAACATCTGAGTGATAACAGAAAAGAGTACTAGTTTGAAGCAAATGGCCTATTGTTCGTAAAAGGTTTACAATCAATGTTTTAGAGAACTTAGTTAGTAATGAACAAAAAATAGATGGTTCTTCCCAGGTTTGACAAGCATGATTACCACTGTTGCTCCTCTTGGTTCTGGTGGGGAGGAACTGGATCCTTAGTGTGTAAGTTCAACACATTCAGTGTAATTGTTCCTGTTTTGGGAGAACTTGATAAAAATTTCAAAAAGAAAACTATGGAATCAGGGGACCTTTCCTCCTTTAGACGTTCAGAGGACATGCTCCAATTCCTGTGCACTAAATATTTAACAGACAAGCTTAGTCTCCTGATAAGGTAACTGTTTAAGAGAGATCCACAGAAGGAAGTCCTTAGTGGCATTTCATGCTGTTGACCTGGCAGAGGTGAAAAGGATTCTCAAATTTATCTGGAGGTTGGTGCAGTATTTGGTTCAAAGAGTGTACTTTAGTCTCAGACACAGATTCTACTAAGATGTAGGCATTCTCTTCATAGTTTTAATTTAACAGTTCATACTAATGTTTGTAAACACTGGGCAGAAGCAGCATGACTGCTTTATTCAATAGTTTTAGTTGTCAACCTAATTTTGAAATACAATGAATCTTGAGCTCTGTATTGGAGCTCAGCTACCAATGATTTATCATTTCCATCATCAGAGTCCTAAAGGAGTGAAAACTGGGACAGGGGTCCACACCAGTTTTCCTTTATTGTCATGTTCATCCAGCTACTAAATTTGACTGCCAAAACGATTAATGTTGTCCCAGGGAACATCATATGAAGAATCGCCTTGCTCTTGTACTTCCCAGAGTTCATCCCAAATTTCTTTCATCTTGCTCTGAAAGCCTATCAACTGCATAAACAATAAGTTTGGCCTCACAGAACAGAAGGCACGTGATTGAATAAAGGCTAGAAACCATAAGTAATCTGTCACTAACTAGTGGCATTAAGGTGACCTGCCATTGGCTGACAGTGGCCTACTCTTCCTATTAATAAACACTTTGCCCATACTTGACCAGGTCATTTGTAGCATGCAGAAAACAGTATGAATTGGGTGCTAGCCAATCTCAAAGGACCAAAGGTCTAGTAGGGCTAAGGTATGTGTTGCTTTATTGATGGGACATGCTAGAAGGATAAGTGGAGTATGTGTATCATTAATAGCATCCTGTGGTGATGTTAGTACATTTAAATTCTTTACCCATACTAATTTACCCCTTGATCAAACGTCCTTTGAAGTGTCTCACTGGAATGCAAGAATATAAATGTATACTGAGTAATGACAAACTGCATCCCTTGATATAAAGTTATCCCCAGCAACATATCCTACTATATTAGGAAGAGAATCTAAGACTTAGATACCTAGTTTTTATTTCTTTTAATTAAACTTTCAAGAAATAAATACGTTTGCACATGTAATATAGACTGAATATATAATTTAGTACATGACAATGGCTTACTGTGCTTCAAAATCAGAAAAACACAACATTGTTCTGCACTTTTTTTGGCATCAGATAGGTACATCACAAGTTTTGTTACACATGCCATTCACAACTGTTATGTTCTAAGCCTGCATTACAGCATTCATGGCTACCACAACAAAACAACAGTCAGAAGTTAAAACAGCTTAAAAAAGCTATACACACTTCTCACCGACAGGCAAAAAGGTAGATTGAAGAGTTTAACAGCTTTTAAAGTTATTAATGTGATAGATGCGGAACGCTCTCAATGTGACAGTGCTAAATGTTTCGTGTCTTTCAAAGGTATAAAACACTTTGCACTCCTATACGTTTTTCTGTAACTAGCACTACATCTGTGCAGCTGAAGCTACATGAGCGACAAAAACTATGATCATGTTTTCTGGATTATAACTAAGTATGTTTTTTGACAAAGATGTCAAGATTCATGTTTCAAGCTTCTCTTCCCTCCATTCTTGTGATGAATCTCTTGACAACTTTGATCACAATCAGAACTTTGACCATAATTCTCTGTATTAATCTTGATATTAACTAAACCATTTATTCAGCCGTCTACATGCTATTATTTTTATTACAACCACAAATGGGTCCAACAGAGTAACCAAATAATCCAAACAATATCTGTCCCTCTATTCATTCTCATATAGACTGCTCAGAGGTGACCGGTGTCTGGCATACAAGGCTGTACTCAGACTCAGCCTTGATGGAGTTGCTGCATATCCATAAATCAAACTCCACTCGTGCAACCCACATGCAAGGTCTGAACCTGGTCTGTCACATTAATAGAACTTGTTAGTGGGATAGATTTGTGTCCCAACAACTCCCCCATATGTGGAATAGATATCCTTTCTATGTGAAGCAGAGTACCTCACTAGCCCTCTTTAAGAGGAACCTGGAAGATTGGATGGGAAACAGAAAATATACCCCTGGGATCCCACCTGTTTCCCTGCTGGGCAGGGAAAACAGGTGCTGACTTTGTAGGAACATGGTTGAAATTCTTGGCTAGGCTTATAAGGGCAATAGCCTAGTATGGTCCTATTAACCTATGAACATAATAAATACTTGGGCTATATATGCAATATGTCCAATATTATCATACAAAAGAGTAAAACTTCAAGAAAGAAAACTATTATTTCAATGATTTCTATATTCTTTTCTTTCAAAAGTGTTTATTTCATATTTATGTAATAATAGCTTATTCTGAGATACACACACACACACACACACACACACACACACACACACACACACACACACACACACACACACACACACACACACACACACACACACACACACACACACACACACACACACACACACACACACACACACACACACACATATATATATATAGACATTTAAGTATAAATGGCTTGTGTTTTTACCATTGGTAAATTAGACAAACAAGCTATTATATTAACTTATATCTTGCAATTACATTTTTTGTTTACACTTACTAGTGGCAGTCAGGCAGCCCAACCCTCTCTTTTCACGTATGCTTCGCTCAGGCTCACTAAGCTCTCCTACCCTACCCCAACTCCCACCAACCACCTCTTCATCAGCATTTATACTATTTCTCCACTCCTCCCACAATTCCCCTAGTTCCATTCACTGAATTTATCTAATCACTCCACCCATACACTATATTAACTTGTCACAAAGAATTACCTATTTTCTCACTTTAATCCAAATGACTTCCTTGCCCACCTCTCACTTTAATCAAACCATTTGTACATCTTGGTCAGTCATATCAACCCCAAACTATCTAAGAGCCCTCCTTCCTCTCTCTTACCCTATATATATTGCTTCTTAACATTTAAGAGTATAATAGCCAATCTCCAAACCACATTATTTTTATTTTTCTCTCTGCCAGGATCCCTAATATATCTGACATATAGTACATCCTGCATTCAGCCTGTATTTACATATAGATAGGCACTTGTACTATCAATGATTCTAATTTAAACCAGTCCTCAAGTTAGTCTAACATCCCTTTCAATTTAATTATTACACCCACCTCTAATACCCCAACATTTAAAATGATAAACACTACTTCCACAAACAAAATATTCAATATATAAGTAAATAGCTCTAAAAAATACAAACAGTAAAATATTTTTACTTCTCTTATATTTTTCAGTCTGATGACATTCACCCAAATCCAGATTCCACCTTTCCAACTGCCCCAAACCACTCACTAAAAAATAAGTATAGTTACAATAAACATAAGTAGCATAAGTTACAAGATTACTGAATTCCACAAATGGACAGTTCAACATGCCTCCAACATCCTAGCTGTTACAGAAACCAAGTTCAAACCTTACATCCAAGACTCTGAAATATTACCCCCAGGGTCTAACATAGTTAGGTGAGATAGATTACATAAAAAAGTGGGAGAAATAGTTTTATTCTTTCCCAGCTACTACAGTTGTACAATATGTTCAAAACCTATTTCAAAATTTGTCAATGAGGAAATACTTATTGCCTTCCTAAAATTAAATAATACAAAAACACTTTGTATAAATGTACCCTACATTCCACCAGGTCACGACATACCCATTCATGAAGACATTTTTGCACAGATAACCACAACCATTCCAAATTAAACTATTATCTTACGTAGTGTAAACAGCAGCTGGGATAATTCAACTCATGAATTCCTTACCATGAATATTAAACCCTTTAGTTTTTCATAACTCATCAACTCACCAGCAGGATATGACAAAATTTAGAACTAGGGATATATTCTCAACTGGATTTTTGTTTCAGACCCTAGTAAACATACAAATACTGGTACCCAAGACCCTCAGTGACCATCTACCCACCTATACCTACACATCCATATCAGACATATCCAAAGAACTTCATTTCGAAATGATTGTAGCCTATCTAACTTAATCTCTCAGTCTTTCATTGACATATTGCATTGCATTAACTGTTCCCTTTAAAATCACTATCTCTTGATGGTGCAGTAAATTACTTCAACACAATATTTCTGGATACCCTTAATAGTGTTGCCCTATTCACAAAAAAAGAATCCAATCCAATTATCCTCCATGGTTAACAAAAGTAAGTACACAACTTATGTCTGATAGAGACAAAGCCTGGAAAGAATAGGTAGAAAAACAAAACAAAAACAACACACACACACACACACACACACACACACACACACACACACACACACACACACACACACACACACACACACACACACACACGCACACACACGCACACACACACACACACACACACACACACACACACACACACACACACACTGCTACAAAATTGCTTGGAATTATGCAATCAGGTCGAAAAACAAGAAGCCAAGGACAAGAAAATTCTTGTACACTGTTCTTCAAACCAATTGTCATCTCCTTTCGGTTTATCCCACTTAGGGCTCACCACAGCAGAACAATGGTTCACAGAACAATTGGCAGTGGAGTTTTACAGTGCCAAGTTGCCAGCCACAAAGGCACACACACACATACACACACTCACACCTAGGGCCAATTGAGAGTGTCCAATCCACCTACAGCATGTTTCTGGGATGTGGGAGGAAACTGGAGCACCTGGAAGAAACCCACACAACCACAGGGAGGACATGCAGACTCCGCACAGAAGGCACTCCAGCAGAGAATCAAACCGGATAATCTCTTACAACACTAACTGCTGCATCATAAATACAATTCTCAAAAATTCTGGTCTAGTATTAATTCATTACTTAATCCAGGATCCAAGAAAGATCCCACCAAGCTGCTTGAAAAATATATAGATCAGAAACTCTTGCAATATCTGCTTCAAAATACACAATTAACCTCATCTCAACATGACTTTAGAGAAGTGCATAGTACAATTACAGTTCTGCTGTCCCCATTGAGTACTGTCAGCTAGAGACTCTAGTAAAATAGTCTCAACATTACTCTTAGATTTTCAAATGTATTTGACACTGTTGTCCATGCCAAACATCTACATCAACTCTCAAACCCAAGTCTTTCACTCCCTCTATCTAGTGGTTCTCTAGCTATCTATCTAATAGATAACCATCAGTGAAATGGCAAGGAAGTCTCTCTTCATACATATAAAAGTCCACTGGAGTACCCTGAGTTCTAGTCTTTGTCCCCTGCTTTTTAATATTTTTATCGATAACTTCCATGTGTCCACCTGTCATGGCTCCCTTATTCAGTATGCAGATGAAGAAGGAGACACTCCACTGGAGTACCCCGAGTTTTATTCTTGGTCCCCTTCTTTTTAATATTTTTATCAATAACCTCTATGTGTCTACCTGTCATGGCTCCCTTATTCAATATGCAGATGACTCTACTATTATCTGCTCTTCAAATAATCTATCACAGCTCTAGCTTATAACCTAAGATGGCTTTGCCTTCAATGAAGCATGGAGCACAGATTTCCAGCTATTACTCAAACCAAACAAAATAAAAGTTCTCCTCTTCTCTCCTAAAACAATAACAATAGGCAAAGCAAACTTTAAAATCCAGTCACAGAATAAAACAGAAGTCAAAGTCATTCCCCATACTAAACTCCTAGTAGTAACAATTGATGAAAATCTTAAATTTGATGTCCACATCCATAGCAATATTATACAGACATAAATAATTTCTAAATACATCAACCAGAACTACCCTTGCCACCCCCTACCTCTTACCATCACACCTTTATGGAACACCTCTTTTTACCAACCTCCATAGTTCTTTAAAATCAAAACTGGAATCATGTTATAATAAAATGGCTAAATTGTCTGACAATGCAATTTATTTCACCCAAAACTGTACTGCTCTTCAATCTCTCAAATGGCTTGATCTTCAACATCTTCTTAACTATGTACAGCACAAAATCATATAATTATTTATTTAATGTTTGTTTTCTGGGAAAGAGTGAGTGGGACAGAGCCTATTTTCAGCAGAGGTCCTAGGGAGAAATGCTCCAGACACATGTCTTTGGAATGTGGGAGGAAACCAGAGCACCCAGAGAAAACACAGACGATTGGAGGGAGGACATACAGACTCCACACAGAAGGCACCCCAGCTGAGAATAAAACCGGAGAATCTCTTGCTGTGAGGTGACAATGCTAACTGCTACACCACTGCACTGCCCAATCCTAAATTCCATACTCCACACCTACCAAGAGATCACTTAGCTCTGAAAACAAACAACTTTTTGCTGTGTACGAACCCAACAAATCAGCTGGACAAAGCTTCTTCCCACCTACTTTTTTCCAAAACATGGAACACTCTACCAATTAACATTAGATCCATTTCTAATCTATTAGCATTTAAAGAATGCTCCAAAACAATTCGTAACCAAATCATGGATCTGCTCCTTCTCAAAAACTGGATAAAAATATATCATCTCCCCTAACTTAAGATACCCTCCCTGTAGCATGTAATAGCCTGAAATCTCACCTACATAACTATCAGTCTCCTATTTTCATATTCATGCTATATATTTCTGAAATAAGACAAATGTTTTCAGTAGCCTAGCTAATTTCCATCTTTCACTTCCACTCCTACCTTGCACTTAAACCTTATTCTTCTTTTCTTTCATCAGCCTTTCCGTGTCATTCCTCATATGCTGCATTCCTCGACACGGTCACTGAAAAGATAATGAGCCCTTTTCTATAACATGGATCTTGCACCAACGTCTTTTTACTCCTATTTCTCTCCTTCAAAAAATCACAGCTCCAGAAATGCAAACATATTTACAACTAAATGATCACTAATCTTTTATCCCAACATACATATGTAAATGAAAAGTTGAAATATCTAAATGTGTATGTTGTTTATATGAACGTTATGCTCCTTGAGTTTTCCTATGAAATTGCATTACCAATATCCATTTGTAAATGTACATGTTGTCCTACGTAATTTGTAAATTCTATAAATATAAATGTGTTTTGGGAACTTTTCTTCCTAGGACTCCAATGAAAATGTGTACCCTTGACCCAGCCAGACTTTCTTAGTAATTACCTTTCATCTCAAACGAATGCCCTCCATGTTAAAACCTTTTCTAGAATCATTCACTCCTCCTATTCGCATCCCTCCACATTTAACTCACTCAGGACATTTTAGTAGCTACTAGCTTGGCATTGTCTATAATCAGGCCAACAACTTGGACTGATGTTTCCATTGTTATAGATAAACAGTTCTATTTATAAACTTTCTGGTTATGTCAAACCATTTATTTTTACTGACTCCACATGCTAATGCTGCTATATTTCCAGAATGATCTCTCTTACAGTAGCTGTAGTGGTAAGTGCATTTTCTTAGACTCTATTTGTAGGTGGTTTTCTTATGTCTTTCATCCTTCAAAAGATGGGATATTGGAACTGTTATTGTTATCTATGTATACTCTTACTTTTGCTGACATGGGTTATGGCTGAAAAGGCCACCGGGTCCAGTTTACTTAGATGTGAAATAAATAAATTAATAAACAAAATGCTGATTGTGAGGTCTCATATAGAATATTTATTTCCTTATTTACACTTGGTAATGTTTATAGTGTCAGTATTGAGTATCAGGTTGGGAGGATGGCCTAATGGTTAAGGTGTTTGCCTTACAAACACAAGGTGCAGGGTTTGAGTCAAACAAGGGATAATTGGCTAGGCTTAAATGGTTTACAAGAGAAGTTAGCCTAGTACTAATCTATGAACCTAAATAAAACACAATCATTCTTTGGATCAATCCATCCAATGCTGTTGACTTTATTATTACTTTGCATTTTCCTGCAGATGACGCCGCTGAACTGGCTCAGTAATCAAGGAGCCTCAATACTCACCACTGGCAACAGTAAGGGACATAAGCAATGGGAGGATGACAAGCACACACACAGTAAAGTCCAATTTCCCTTAAGAGCACACAGAGATCACAGTCAGTCTGGGGATGGTTTCTCCCTCTTTCTCCAGATCCCCAATAAGACTCCCCACTGGCACAGTTATAGGGTTAAGATCTCAGCTGAGTGACCAAGCTAAGACCTCCAGCACCCTCTCTGTCCATGCAGTGCTTCGTGTCCCTGCCCAAGTAGGTGACACACACACACACACACACACACACACACACACACACACACACACACACACACACACACACACACACACACACTTTGAGATTTGATTGATATACACACACACACACACACACACACACACACACACACACACACACACACACACACACACACATACACACACACACACCTGGGAAAGGCTGGCACCGGTTTACTAGCTATGCCCCCTTCTGCCCAGACTATAAAGTAGTACCAGCTGCCACCAGCCACCCTTACTTATCAGCTACAATAAGGCTGTTACAAAGGGTGTCCGATCCTAGTGTGTAATGTTACTATTAATCCAAATGGTAGTTGTGATCAAGATTTGCAAAGCTATTTAGGAATGGCCTGTACAGTATCATCAAATGCATATGCAAGTACTCTAAGAGCTTAAATATGTCTCACAAATATCAGCCACAAAGATAGGTTTAAATATATTTAATAATAAATAATAAAAGAGCAAGACAAACCTCAGAAAACAAACACTGTTACTTCAGAGTTCAAAATCACAGGAAATATTTTTTAAACAGCATTGCAGGACAGTCTCAAATAAATACAGAAACATCTAAACTAATCGTCACTATATTCCTATCTTTATGTAAGCGAGATACTATGCCCTAAGTCTTACTTACAGACAACACACAGGCAGCAGTGCTAAGTGGATGTTTCTAGGTCCACGACAAGATACAAAATGCATAGTCTCTCTCTGAGGGAGTTCTTAAATTAATATCAAACATTACTGTTGGATTAGCTTGGATGACATCACTCTTTGTCACCTGACTTCAGTTCCCAGGCTAAATAGAAACCTAACATATCTGTGTTAAAATACACATCTCTCAGATGTGCAGCTGCTAAGAAGTAATAAAGCAAACACTTTACATTTTAAACCCAGTAATTACTTTTCTTTTCAGACAATAGAAAAACTTCTAGCTCTAGACACTGTGTCTGCTTGCTGCATTGAAACTTTTATAGCACATCATAAAGCACTTAATTTCAACTGATTTTCATGAAGTTTTGCCAGTTAATCTTCTACTGTATGTTCCAGCAAGGTATGCTGTGGTTATATTCTTGAACCTCAGTACATAACATATAGTTCTGTATAAATCATATCAATATTCACAAATGACATATAATTATTTACAAAATTCCAGATAGCTGGGCTGGCAGTGTCACCCTGCATACCTTACTTCTTCCTTATAATTAGATAATATGTGGCCATTTGTTATATACTTGCTGAATTTTAGTGAGAAGGGGTTTTGATTTCTAGCAGTCATCCTTTATGTTCTAACATTTTTACTAACTAAAGATACTTGTTCTATGGGATATTCTGCTGAGGGTTTTATGTTTGAACATGGCCTTACCCTCTTCACTGCCCAGTATACACAGAGGGTGTACCACCTTTATAGGCAGAATTATTTGATATTACTCCCTGCATTCCAAAAATTTTTCCTAAATCCCCAAAACTATTCTCTGTTAAATTCATGTTACTTTAAGTGGCTTAATTTCTTGTCTGCCTCATCTTGATGATGGTAGTGAAATTAAGCTTAATCCATCACCTTCTCTGTCATAAAGGGTTTTAACGTCAGAAATAATTTCCCTCATCTTTAAATACAGTTTTAGTTCAATCCTGTCAGCCTGTGTTATTAGGATTTACTGAATAACTGCTCAAGTCCCGGAATTTTCAAACTAGATACAAAATACTTATCAATGCTTACACTACCAGAAGCAGAGTCATGACTGGAAGGGGAGTTGTAATTTTAAACTCCACATTATCTCTTAATTTATCAGATCCTCAGAGAATACAAGATAATGTAAGATAATAACTGGTTGGTCTGTGAATGACTCAAAGGGGGTAACTGAGCTTTTAATTGGTCTTAATTATACTCTGCATTGACCTCACCCAGAAGAAAAAAATATATTATCCAGCTCATGTTCCCTTTTCTCCTTATGTATACTTCATCTGCAACAGATGACTTTAACCTTCATTTGATTGTAATTGTAGTGCTACACTGAAAAACATTGTAAGACAACATTAATTTACAAATCTTGCAAGCCATTTGACTAGACCTAATATACAGACTCAAAATAATCCTGAGTGTTTTCTGACAAATGTCTCATAAAGGTATGATGTTCTCATTATTTATGAGTCTCACTTCAGCAATCACTGTTTAGTTTCTTGGCATTATTTTCTGTGAAAGCATAATCTATCTGGAACTATCATTATGAACTGATAATTCAAGTACAACTATCAATTTTTACTTGTTAACTGAATTAACAGTCACTGACTGAACTAGTGTCTTATCACATGATGACTGCACTGATATATATTATACAATGCCTACTCTAAGCGTGCGCGCTGTTGGCAGACCAGCGTGCGTGTATAAATCCCCAGCCTACTTTAAACGCACGCTGATTGGCCCACCAAACCAGCCAACCAGCTGTAAATCCTCAATTAACGGAAAAGGTCGCCCGGACTTTTCCGTTAGTATAAAAAGAGTTTAACATAGCGACAGATTTAAAAGCAACGGAGATCTCCGTTGCTTTTTAATGTTAAACTCCTTTAACATATAAATGAGTTTAAAATAAGCAACGGAGATATCCGTTGCTTATTTTAAAGCTGTCTCCATGTTAAACCCATTTAACATAGCGAGATTGTAAAAGCAACGGAGAACCGCGCTAAGCGCTTTGCCCACAGCTCTGATGTACTGCGTAGGCAGTACATCAGAACTGTGAACAGCAGACAGCTGGAAGGGTAGCAAAGAGGCATTATACAATGCCATTATTTAAGTAACGTAATTATTTCTTCTTAAATAATGGCATTAATATAATAGCATATAACACTTCTGGGTGAGTAATGCTGGATTTACCCACGGTTGTCTTTGTAACCACGCCAACCGTGGGTAAATCCAGCATTACCCACACCCAGGCATGGGTTATTGCTATAATATTGCCTTGTTAACATTACTCCTCCCATTTAGTATTAATACTATCATGAAACTGTTAGTAGACTTTTTATATCTCCTGTTCTAGGCCCCTGCTGAAATAAAGGAGGAATGGAACATTTATAGGTTCATAGGTGTTTACTAGGCTAATGACCACAAGGGCCTTTTTAAGCCTAGCCGTGCATCCCAAATCTCTTACAAATTCTGATACTCTTGATAAATGTAAGCATGGGCCTAGAGATGATCCATTTACAGGTTACCTGTTTGCATCAGAGACATAGGTGTCAAACCAGGGATGAATGTCCGAGTTCCCATCCAATTGTCCAGGTTGCACTTGAATTGGATTAGGGAGAAACTCTGCTTCACATGGATGGGGAGCCTGTTCCATAGACCGGGTAGTCTCTGGGATACATACCCATCTCTCCAGCAGGTCCTATTTATATCACAGGCAAGGTTTAAGTCTTTAGAACGGGTAATTCTGGTGCTGTTTGTTTTGTGGATATGCAGGAGATCCATCAGAGTGGGTCTGACAATGTCCTGTATGCCAGGCATAGATCTCCCCTCAAAAGCCTGTAGGAGACAGAATACAGGGATAAGGCCTTGAGGTGGTCTGCATAGGACATATTACTTATGCCCTGTATTCCTTTAGTGAGGAACCTCTGTGGACATTCCAGTTGTTGGATATGCCTGGTTAGGTACATACCAAAGGGGGCATTGTACTCAGTGATAGGTCTGATGAATGACGAATAAAGTGGAACAATGACTTCCTTGGACTTAGATGCCATACCTTTGTTTATAAGTTGCGCAGCATAGAATGATTTCCTCACCACTGTAGACACATGATGATCAAAGACTAGATTACTGTCTATGAGTGGCCTTAAGTCCCTGACTACTGGGTCAACTCTAAGGGGTGTGTTGTCAACATGATAGTTATCAGGGATGGATGACTTCCCAAAGGATACTATTATGCATTTCTTGGCATTTCGTTTTCGTCCATGACTCTGATACCAGTTGTTTGTCTGTGTCAGCCCCTCCTGGAGAACATTTGTGACAGTACGAGATTCAATGACAGCTCCTAATTTGCAATCATCTGCAAATTTAGTCAGCCAGAGACCACTGACATTGGCCTTGACTTCTGAGAAGTAAATGCCAAAAAGGAGTGGTCCAAGGACTGACCCTGAGGGACTTCACTTGTGACTGGCCTCTTTGTAGAGGTAAACTCCACAGTTCTAACTTCCTGGGCCCTGTCTGTGAGCCAGTTGGCTATCCACTGGGTGACATATGGGTTTGTACCTAACCTCTTGAGTTTGTCAACATTGCCTGAGTGGGGTATTGTGTCAAATGCCTTGGCCAGGTCAAGGTAGGCAGTGTGAATGATTTTGCCCTCATCCATTGCTTTGGTGACCTTTTCAAAGAAGTCCACCAGGTTGAGTAGGCATGCTCTGCCCTTGACAAAACCAAACTGGGTTGGGTCCAATGTCTGGAGATTTACTATATCTTTATAAGTCTCACGTTATGGTGTCACTGTTGTCTAAAGAGGAAACAGTGTAAAAAAGTGACAAAAAAGCAGATGACAAAGTATACAATTGAAAGACAAGTCCAAATACTCAATACCCATAGAATATTCTGGCAATACTGTCTCTAAGTGATGTTCACTGTTGATGTGACACCCCAATCCCATGTACAAAATAGGAAAAACGGGGTCGATGATTATGATGATGATGATGATGATGCCAATGCTATTCTGGCAGGAACTTATCGGTCTTATAGAAGAACAACATATATAGAGAGAGAGAGACAGACAGAGTGATTTTCAGTAAATAAAGTTATTCTCTTCTCCATCAGATACTGTTAACTGCTTTGCTCCACATTTCCAAATGCAGGTAGAGACTCTTTGGTTACGTCTAGTCCAGAGATAAAATTATAGTCTAAGAATTTTGAGTGGATTCCCCCTTTGTCATTTCAGTATCTCAAAAAGGAGTCAGCCAATAGCTTATGCCTGAAGAAGACTCCTAAGTGTAGGTATCTACGATCAGATGCTCTTTACTGTAAATTTCAATGTATTTAAGCACATTCCTGTCTGTCATATCAATGTTCAGCAACCTTCAACCAACATTACCATTCTTAAGGACTAGACACAAACAGCTACTTCAGCTCTACAGACCTATTTCCCTGCCTTCTCATCTTTCCAAAAGCTTGGACAAAGTTGTTTTCTTGTAACTTAAAATACATTTTATGGGGTATGATCTTTTGTTAAAACCACAGCAGGTACTTGGAATAGGATTCAGCATTACTGCAGTTCTGTTTTTCCTAATAGATAGAGTTTAAAGTCCATGGGCCCTACTTTCCTACCTAGACAACCACTTGACAAAATCATTTGATATGGCTTAACACAAAGGTCTAGTTAATGAACTGAATTATTATAGCATAAATTCATGAGATAAGCAATGGTGACAAAACTACTTTTCAGATCAAACATTTACGGTTAAATTTGGTTGCAATGTTCGAGGTGTGATGGGAAAGAAAGACATAATTGGGAACATAATTTTTGTCAGTGTAATGAATTGGCAGACTTTAAATTTCTCCGCAGACTACTTTATCAGAAATACAGGGTAAGCAAGTTGGTGTAACTAAGGGAATGATTTTTTGAGCTGTGATAAAGGATATTAATTGTCTAGACATAGTAGGGCCTTGCTGAATTTAGTTTCTTTGGCTGCCAAAAAAGCAATTACTGGAAAATGAAAATCAAAGTTTAAACCAACCATGTTAGAAGTAGTGAATATCATAACAGAGATAAAAGAAATGGAAGTGGGATCTTTAGAAAAGCATAGGAGCAAATTGCATAGAAAAAATAAATTGAAATTGTGAGAACGATATATATAGAATAATGTTTTGGAGGAGGAATGAGGTTAAAGGGAAGCCGGGAACTGAATGAGCTATGTAATGTTCAATTGACAATGACTGTATAGAAGATTTTACGTGATGTATAATGTTTTCAACTGAAAATATGTCAATATGGTTTGTTTTCATTTGTATAAATGTATGATTGCCTACATCATAAGTGATAAGTCAATAACAATGTTTTGTTTTAAATAAAAACATTTAGGTTCAATTTGATGGGCTGATATTCCATTTTCTTCTGCTCAGATATGGAGTTCCCCAACAATCTGTGGTCTGGCCATTGCCTTCACGCATTTTCATAAACACATTGAGTCACTGACTTTGCCTGTCGTTAGTTAGCAAAAAACTATTTGCAGATGACTTGGCCTCATGCTGTGTAGATGAATCTTATGGGACTATAGGAAGTAAAGTTATAAAGTAACCTGCCACATTCAATTGACTTACCCAGGAAGGATTGAGAGCCATCTCTCAGAAAAGCAAGTTTCAGCTTTTTGGCATATCCACGCAACTTCCCCATTTGCTTAGGACTGTCAGTAACTACCTGAAGGCATTATTGAATGGGTCACCCTGTTCAGATACCTGGAGATTTTGTTTCACCATTTACCAAGAATGTCAGCAGAACAAAAACTAAATGTAAGGCCTGTATTAAAAATTGATACAACATGTTTTATTTTCGTACCAAGGAAGGAATATTTTCCATTGATAAGGTAGTTTATTCCATTTATGCAGTTGCTCAGATATCTGCATTTAACATACCGATAATTCAACAAGCTGCACTAAGTGAAATATGCAGATTTATTTCCAAATCATCTTACAGCATGCTTCTCAACTACTTGATTTAGGCATAGTGCTGTGGTTTTAGCCCTGAGATTTACCTTTACTTCTCTTAGACCTGTTTATGGGTACATTATTGTTAAATAAAATTCAGAATTCAATACACAGGAGGTTCAGATTCAAAAGTTTACTAGTGTACACCAGGAGGCAAAAAACCATACAAGTACAGAATTTTGTCTGACATGAAACAGGAAGCACACAATTTTATATAGGTTTAACATTTAGCTATGCCCACCTTTCTGACATTATATGTCACAGGGCATCTACATCACTTTAGCTTACAATTCTACATTCATTAAGTTTGCTGATGCTGTACATTTAAAAAAACTTTTCCTTTAGATACAATACGGCCTTGCTATCCAGCTGGTCAGTCATAATGTCTTTCTGTAAAGTTACTTATTCAAGGTTTCATATCAGTTCGAATACAATAGCAGCTTCAGTCTTTTAATGCATGTCTTTGTTCTGTTACACTTTCTCACACAGCTGCGTGATATCTAAGTAACACATATACAAGGCCATCTCATTCTTACAGGAAGAGCAGAAGATTTCATTATTTCACACATTTAATTTCCTGACCCAGCAGATAATCACTTGTGAAAAGCATAAACATTAAAACTTGCTAAGCTAGCATTCTGTCAGGGTCAGGGATCAGCTTTTGCTTCAAGCCACACTGCAGTTTCAAAACTACTTCACATTTAGACATGAATTAATTTTACTACTATATGATTAATAGAATAAAATGCATTATATACTACTTTGCTTTTTAAACTAGCATTTCTCATGTATTCAAATACACATTTTCCTAACATTTTCTCCCTATTAATATTTTTTATTCTATTTTGAAGTATGCATAGTGTCATTTCATCTCCTAGCCTTTTCTGCTCAGGATTTTCAGCTAGGTGAGTCATTTAATCTATACTTCAGAGAAAGCGTCATCTGAAATCAATCTTTCAATTTCAATATCTTGATAGAAAGTTTCAGTAACAGATACATCAACAAAATCTTTGATTAATCTTTTCATGCAGGGAATTCCACAGCAAACACATGCCCTTATTAGGAGTATACCCACACAAATGGCAATCAGAATATTCATTAGGATGGAAGCCCACCCCCCAAATAGATTCTGGAAAAAGTCTGTCAGTGGGTTTGGGCCTGGTTCAGTCATGGCTGATACTTGCTGAATTACCTCTAGGTGATTATTTATCTCTTGGCGATTGTCAGGGATAAAAGCACAGCATTCGTCTTTGATAAGCGCGCGCGTACCACCTCTCGCCGCTAGGGTGAAGTCGAGCGCCATCCGATTTTGTAGCACAACAGTTCTCATTGCATTCAGTTCATCAGTCACCAATTCTAGGGTGGAAAAAGTTGCATTACTCATTACTTCGAGAAGTTTCGACAACTTCCACAGCTCCCAGATCGATTTGACTGCTCCATAAGCTGGGAGTATTCCTGCCCAGGATATAACACTGTCACTCAAGTCCATATGAGTCAATTCACTTTTGTCTTTTACTGAATTATGGTCTTTCCAACCAGCTTCGATCTTCCCAACTGGATTCACAGGTTTCTTAACTGGACCTTCGGATTTTCGAGCTGTTTCTCTTACATTTCGTATCTTACCCAAAGGTAATTCTGCAGTATGTCTTATTGCCGGAACCAAGTAACCCAAAAAACAACTGCCGGACCAATTCTCAGGTAACCACTTATATGCCTTTTTCCCACAAATAAAATAACAGTTTTCTACTTTAGTACTAATACGCATTAGCCCTGCGTGAAACATTTTCTGATCTATAACTGACAATTGTTAAAACAAAACTGGATTTTTTTGAATGTCACTCATAGTTGTTTTCAATGAGTTTAAATACGAGTCATAATTAGTATTGCAAAAAGTATTGCCATTACTATTCTTAATATAACATCGGTAAGATATGGTTATATTGCAATTGCTCCAGCCCACCTGGAGAGTGTCATTTTTGTAGAAACATACAACTCCTTTTTGTGTGACAGGTAAAAATAAAGCTATTTTGTCCTGTGATCTCACAGTTCCTGTGTCAAAAAGTAAATTCTCCCAAGTCTCATTTATCCCCAAAGGGACAGCGGACATTACCAGTCCTCCATATGCTGTTGGTATAGCTGTACAAACCCAGCAATTTGAAATGTTCATAGTCTCTGCATACACACGTTTCATGGCCAGGTATGTGTTAAAATTTGGATGCCAGTCTATAGACGTTTCATCACGCCTTCCCACTTTCACTTGTGTGGTTGTGTGTAGGATAAACCACAGCAAGAGGAAAATTGTCACAATTACAGTTAATAAATGTACACACAACAAAATGATTATGCAACATCTCTGGGGTTGATCTAAACTTCTATTCGCTTTGTTTTTGGCCATCTCGGTCTGGTTGTGTATCAGTCACAAAGTTTTTATCAAGTTGAAAGTTCTTTACCAGTTTACAATGCGTTAAATAAACCCAGGACGTCCTCTCGGCCACTCTAACTGCAGTAGGCGTTGCCAACAAAACCTGGTACGGATCTTCCCACTTTGGACTCGCCCAGTTTTTCCTTTTCGTCACTTTCAGCCACACCCAACTTCCAGGGCCCACGACTGTTTCCACCGGTCTGGTCTGTTCCTTATCTGAAAGAGAGTTAAACTGCAAAACAGACTTATTCATTAGCAATTTCTTCATTTACTCTGCTAACGAACTATCAGCCTCCTGCTCTGCAGGCATGAGAGCTTTCCACTGAGGCACATAATATGCTCTCCCAAAAATCATTTCAAAGGGAGTCAAACCCTTTGCATTTGGAACCGTTCTCATACTCAGCAGTGCTAAAGGCAGACAGTATATCCAATTCTTTTGGGTCTCTTCTACTAGCTTCCTTAACTTATTCTTTAGGGTACCATTGTACCTTTCCACCAGTCCTGCTGACTGTGGGTGGTAAGCACAATAGTTCTTCAAGGAGATACCAAAAAATCTCCCAAGCTGGTGAATCGTCTGATTCACAAAATGTGTGCCATTGTCACTATAAATCCTCTCCGGAATGCCAAATCTAGGGATTACTTCTTTTATCAGGGCTTTCGCCACTGTTGCTGCATCCGGGTTTTTAGTTGGAAAAGCTTCTACCCATTTAGAAAACATGTCTATAATAACTAAACAAAACTTTTTCCCTCCACATTTATTCAATTCTATGAAATCGATACAAATAGTATGGAACGGGTATGGTGGTATAGGAAAACTTCCTTGCTTGGTTTTAAATGCTCCTTGTGCATGATGCTTGTTACAAGTATGACAAGCTGCACAAAATTTTTTGTGTAGTTTGTGTATCCATATGTTTGGAATATTTGATTTACTAACTGTACCATCCCCCCTGTTGAGACATGGCACTGCCCATGGCTCAACAAAGCTGCATATCTAAATAAATTAGACGGCAATATCGGTTTTCTTTCTTTGGAAATGTACAGTCCATTCTCAAGAATTGCACCTCGTTTTACCCATTTTTGTTTTTCTGCTTTTGTAGTAAGCGTCTGCATTGTTTTTGACATGTCTAAATCTAAAATCTCAGAGGGTTGTAATTCCTCATTTAAAAGTAAAGTTTCTGAGTCTGAGGCTGCTTGCTTTGCAGCTGCATCAGCTCGTGCATTGCCTTCGAAATCTTATCTTGTTGTTTTGTATGAGCTACACATTTACAAATAGCTACTTTGGTAGGTAACTGAATAGATTCTAATAACTCCAAAATAAATTGAGCATGATTAATAGGTTTTCCACTGGATGTTATCATTCCTCTATTTTTCCATTGTTGTGCAAATACATGTACTGTAGAAAAAGCATACTGACTGTCAGTATATATGTTTACACACTTGTTTTTTGCTAAAGTACATGCTCTCGTCAAAGCTATCAACTCTGCTGCTTGTGCAGATAAGTTGTGTGGTAAGGATTGAGCTTCTAAAATTTCAATGTCTGTAACTACTGCATATCCCACCAGATTCTTCCCTGTAGGACCCCTTCTGCATGAGCCATCCACGTAATATGTCACCTCGGTATTATCCAAGGGCATATCTGTAAGATCTTGTCTAGGTAAAGCTAACTGTTCAATTTCCTGTAGGCAGCTGTGTGGTGTGCCCTCCGCAGGAGTTGGAAGTAATGTTGATGGATTCAATGTTGTACATCGTTCAATTGTCATATGAGGTTGGCTCAGCAGTATAGTCATACATGAAAGATGTCTAGCAGGAGAAAGGTATTCCATTTTCTCTTGCAGTAAAATTATTGCAACTGCATGAGGCACTCTCAATGTGAGAGGGTGGAATAACACCACTGAGGCCGAAGCCTGCACTGCCATTGCGGCTGCAACTACTGCTTGTACACAGTGAGGCAAAGATCGTGCCACTGGGTCTAACTGTGATGAATAGTAGGCTATGGGGCGTTGCTTGTCCCCATGTTGTTGCGTCAATACTGACGTCATATATCCTTGCTTACAATCTACGGTCTGAAAGAACCGTTTGTGATAATTTGGAAGTCCTAAAACTAATGAAGAAGCTATCAACTGCTTCAACCTGCAGAAAGCCGTTTCTGCTTCAGTTGTCCATTGTAAAATATCTTGTGCTGCCATTGGTGTCTTATATATCAAATCAGTCAGTGGAGCAGATTCCAAAGCATAATTTGATATCCAGCTCCGACAAAAATTAGTTGTACCTAAGAAAGACATCATTTCTTTCTTGGTTGTTGGTTTGGGTGCTTGCAAAATTGCTGTTTTTCTTTCCTCATCTAGTATTCTACCTTCATTGGATATTACATACCCTAGGTATCTAACTTGTTTTCTCCAAAGTTGTAACTTACTTTTGTTTACTTTGTGTCCTTGTGTTGCTAAAAATTTCAATAATGCTACTGTATCCTCCCTGCACTGTTGCTGGGTGGGGCTGCTAGCAAGATGTCATCTACATAAAGTAGAATTTGACTACCTCCCGGTGGGGTAAATCCTGCCAGGTTGCTAGCCATTTCTTGTGCAAAAATTGTTGGGCTCTCACAATATCCCTGTGGTAGTCGAGTATATGTATACCTTTTACCCTGAAATGTAAATGCAAACCAATATTGACTATCAGGATGTATAGGTATTGAAAAGAAAGCATTGCTAATATCTACCACAGAGAAATACTTCTGTTGTGGTTCTAAATCATTTAACAGAGTATGTGGGTCTGGCACCGTAGGTGCTCTAGGTATTACTGCATTGTTTACAGCTTGTAAATCTTGTACCATCCGCCATTCCCCGTTTGCTTTTTTAACAGGAAATAGGGGTGTATTACATGGTGAATCAGGAGAGTCTACCAGTACTCCTTCTTTGAGTAATGCTGCTATTATAGGCTTAATTCCTATTTCTGCATCCTTTCTCAAAGGGTATTGTCTTTTCTGTGGTCTAAAAGCTGACTTTGGGGTAATTGTAACTGGTCCTGCTGTTCGAATAAGTCCTACATCTGACTTACCTGTTGACCAGAGAGTTGTTGGAATTTCACATAAAGCCTTTTCTTCTTCTTCTAATAAGAACGCTAATCAGCTGTCCTCGCTAGATTGCAAGTGTACAGCTGGATGTGTCTGTGTCAACCAATTCAGTTTTTGTTTTTGTATCCCTTGTTCTGATAGTTCTAAATCAGTCTGTTTCTCCCATCTTGTTACTTTTTCTCCTAAATCTGCCCATTTAACACTTTTGTTCTTAGTCAAGCTGACATGTGACAACCGATTTGATCTATACAATGCAAGGAATTCTTGAGGTAATGAACAGCTAACTACACTGTTCCCCTCAGTATCCCAGTACAAAGTACGCAAAACCAACCTAGATGCACGATTTTTAAACAGTTCTTGCTCATACTCTCTATCAGGTCCTGGTGTGGTACAGTAGTATAGCGTACAGTGTAACAAATGCTGTCGATCAGTGTCAAGGGAGGGGGCTTTACTGATAGCTACGTTCAACAGCTCCTCGGTCACTGCCCCTGGACCAGTCGTGACTAGGTCCTGGCTGTACCAATAAAAGGTTTCACCCTCCGATCGCACTGCAAAGGTATCCATTTGTCTCTGTGCCTCCATACCTTGTACAGTTGGAACTACTGCTATGCCAAATATCTGCATAAGGTCCCTGCCCAATAGGTTTACTGGACACTTTGCAGAAACAACTATTTTACTTCTCTGAGTCATACCTGAAACAGGGTCAGTTATTGCTATATCATGGGAAAGTGGTTCCCTGTATAGCTGTCCATTTGCGGCTTTTACTAGTATATAATCAGGTGATTCTGAATGTTCTGGTAACTTGGAGGGGTGTATCAAAGTCCGTGATGCTCCTGAGTCACACAGGAATTTGACTTCTCTTCCTCCACCAGAAGTGTAACTTCGGTTTCAGATCTGCCAAGTAGAGCTCTAAGCTCAATAATGCTAAGTCCAAAATTTCACTTTCTTCATCCTCCATATCTATTTGCACTTCCTCTACTCCTTCTATCACATTTACATTTGCTTTCTGTTTATTAACTTTTCCTGATGATTTCTGACTTTCACTTGATGTATCCTCACTATCATATAGTCAGTCCTCATCTCCTTTATCTTCTGTAATTACCTTCTTGTTTTGCCTACAATCCCTTGCTAGATGCCCTTTTTTCCCGCATTTGAAGCATTCACCTCTCTTTTTCCTCTCTTCAAAATCTTCTGATCATTTATCAGACTGTTTGTTTCCCTGGGCATTCTTTTTCTTGCCCTTTTTACCTGACTGTAATACAAATACTTCAGCTCCGTCTTCAGCAGTGAAGACTTGCGCCTTCTTTTTCTTTTTACTATTAAAATGTCTCTCAGCATGTCTAGCGTATTCGAGTAAGGCTTGTAGCCTCCCTGTTCGATGATCTATCATATGCTTCATAATGAAGCTACTAATAGGTGCAATGCAACCCTTCAAAAATGCATTTTTCAATTGTTGTTTATATGGGAAATCATTCATTTGGTTCTCAGGAACCGACATACCACTATGATTATTAAAACATTCTAATAATCTAGCATAATATCCATTTATTGTCTCATTTTCCTGTTGTATGCATTGATTAATGCAAGTACAGTCTGCTCTAGGTTTCCATTTCTCAGAGATTCGGTCTGTCAGACCTTTCACTCTGTTGTCTAACTCTGCGTCACTATGTGGGAGTGGTCTGAGCTCTGCATTATGAGGATTCCAGGC
Organism: Protopterus annectens; assembly: GCF_019279795.1. Taxonomy (NCBI): domain Eukaryota; kingdom Metazoa; phylum Chordata; order Ceratodontiformes; family Protopteridae; genus Protopterus; species Protopterus annectens. The sequence continues at coordinate 1,658,703,881 of NC_056729.1, forward strand.
GCCACAAATCATGTGCCAATCTGGACCTATAATTTGTCTTACTACTTTTTCTACTTCTTCCCCATTCAAGTGGTAACTTAACCTCATGCCTTGTAAATCTTGTAAAAATTTCGTAAAATTAACTTTTGGATGGGGGATTCCCTCAGTAGCCTTCCGGATGTCTTCCGGTGTCCATGGTCTATATACTGAGTGTTGGATCCTGCCCTTCCTGTCCTGCCTGAGGATTTGGAACTTCTATAAGTGGGCATATTTCTTCCTCACTCTCATCCTGTAGATTCCTCTCTATTTGGTATGATTCTGTGTCCATATGTGTTTTACATGTTCGGGACCTAGTCTCAATAGATCTCTAACAAATAGTTGTGGTTTCACTGAAACTTCAGGATAACGTGGAGGCGGACCAGCCTGTCCACTCGCTTCATATCCTGAAAACAGTAAGGGAGGGGGTAAGGGAGGAGGAGGGGGAGCTGTCGCTATTACCAAATTATTATCCTCTTTGTCTAAAAATAATGTTTTTGAATTTTTAAGCTTCTGTTCCCTATGATTTGCTTCCTCAATCCACCTGTGTGCTTGAGGAATGCCTAATTGGCGTTGCTTTTTTGCCTGACCTCCTGCATCAGATTTAAGCTGTTTAAGGAGTTTAACTAGTGAAGGTTTATCTAGTTTACCATCAAATTCATACTTATTAACCCATTTTGTATAATGCCTAACATTATCAGAACGCTGTAATTGCATGTATTTTGCGTCTTCGGTTAGGGCCGGATCTCGCGAGGTTTTTGTGCACTGATTACCCATGTCAAAGAAAATGTTACGTAACCCTTTTTTATCTCGTGATATTAAGTTCTTAGTTCCTGTTTACAGTTTATCTAGAATAACTGCCTACCTTATTCTGTTACCCTGATCTATGACCAAATATACAGTACTTCCTTTTGTCCCTCATCTGCAAAACAAATCTTGACAACAATATACTGTAACCTAGTCCCTGATCTAAAACAGAAAAAAGGCAAATTCTTCCTACCTGAGCCTCCTGGTTTTGAAAAATGTTCAAATTCCGCTCTTCGGCCACAGATCAGAAAGTGGCCAGCCTCTTTACACACGACAATTCAGTTGGAGGTCTTTTCACTCAAGAAGAACCATTTCGGTAACTTCTCCTGCGCAGTATTCGACCACCGATATGCTCTGATCTGCAGCTTACCAAGGGAATCTGGCTCGAAGGACCAAACTGTTAAATAAAATTCAGAATTCAATACACAGGAGGTTCAGATTCAAAAGTTTACTAGTGTACACCAGGAGGCAAAAAACCATACAAGTACAGAATTTTGTCTGACATGAAACAGGAAGCACACAATTTTATATAGGTTTAACATTTAGCTATGCCCACCTTTCTGACGTGATATGTCACAGGGCATCTACATCACTTTAGCTTACAATTCTACATTCATTAAGTTTGCTGATGCTGTACATTTAAAAAAAACTTTTCCTTTAGATACAATACGGCCTTGCTATCCAGCTGGTCAGTCATAATGTCTTTCTGTAAAGTTACTTATTCAAGGTTTCATATCAGTTCGAATACAATAGCAGCTTCAGTCTTTTAATGCATGTCTTTGTTCTGTTACACTTTCTCACACAGCTGCATGATATCTAAGTAACACATATACAAGGCCATCTCATTCTTACAGGAAGAGCAGAAGATTTCATTATTTCAAACATTTAATTTCCTGACCCAGCAGATAATCACTTGTGAAAAGCATAAACATTAAAACTTGCTAAGCTAGCATTCTGTCAGGGTCAGGGATCAGCTTTTGCTTCAAGCCACACTGCAGTTTCAAAACTACTTCACATTTAGACATGAATTAATTTTACTACTATATGATTAATAGAATAAAATGCATTATATACTACTTTGCTTTTTAAACTAGCATTTCTCATGTATTCAAATACACATTTTCCTAACAATTATTAAATACATAAACTAAGTGTGTACAATGATTCCCTATCACTAACTATATAGGGTCTATTGTATAAAGATTTTTGATTGTGAAAAATAAAAAAGTGCTTCCCTTTCTGACTCTCTGTTATTACTTCTAAAGACATTTATGCCATACAGGGACCCCACTGCCTGACTTTGGAAATGTCACAATGTTTGCCTTACATTCTGCAGGCCAGTTTTACCTGTCAGTCATATATACAGACTGTACATACAAACAATTGCCCTACTGATGATATATTTCAGTTTTAAAGCCTGTCTCATGACCCTTTATCCCTCTTCTGTATCTTCACGGGTCTACCTGATATTGCCAACAGTCCAGAATGCCAACAACCATATGGCCAACACCATATGATCGACATTTGGAATGCCAACAATGCGGAACTGGCATCTCACTATAGTGAGGAATGGAAAGATTTCCATTCCTGCACTGTAGTGCGATCTCTGAGTTGGTATATTAAAGTTACAGGGTATGTGGGGGGCAGAGCCCCCCACAGGGGGTGCAGGGGGGTGTAGCCTCCCTACTAGCATTTGAAAGGAAATTTTATTTTCCTTTTACATGGTCTACTTACAATATCGAGATTTCGGATGTCAGTCATATGGTGTCGGCCATATGATTGTCGGCATTCTGAAATTTCGGCATTGTGAAGTAGATCCATCTTCACTTAGTCTCATCCCTTGCCAGAGAGTCTTGACTTCTACCAGCCATGCATTTTCTAACTTTGGAACCACATTTGGATTTCAACATCCATAGGTTTCAGCCCCAGCTGTACATGTTTTTATCAAGATATACATGTTTTTATCAAGATGACAAAAAGAATAACTACTCCAGTAGCACAGAGAGATAAAGCTCTGACTATGTCCCAGGTGACACAGGTTCTATTAACTTCTCGGATGACTGACGGAGTGACAGGGAAGGATGAGAGTGCCTATCCTGGGTGGAATGGCATTTGCTGATGATGCTTTCTAAGGGATAGTGTGGTCCAAATGGGGGAGTAGCCTTCGGACAAAGTCAAAGAGTGTGAGGGGGTAGGGGAAAGAAAGTGGGTAGAGCATCGAAAATAACCTCCCAGATTAAAGCACTGATGGTTGAGCCCTCCAGGATGCCCTTAGCGTGCACAAGCATCCCTAGCAATACCAAAGTCAGTCTGGGGATTAGAAGGATTGCTAGTACCCATTCTGGTTGTGGGGTAGTGAAGATCCAGGCCAGTTGAATGAGGTCTGAGGGGACAAAAAATGGCTTAAAAATATCTGTGATAATTGTAATTTATGCTGTGACATTTTCTTCACTTGAATTAATTTATTTTGTATTAACCATTTCTAACTAGACATAACTGGAAAGAGATGATTTATGGTCAGCTCACCAATCTGAAAAAACAGATAATTAAATAGAAATCTGTTATAGGTTATGGGTGGTATTATAAGTTTGTAGGCTCAGAGCTAGATCATGATCAGATAGGGCTCCAGGCAGGAAAGTGGATCAATGTTGAGGTACGACCAAGAATGAGGTGCCTCAGAGCATCCCCCTCACTCTGAGATACAGTGGCCTTCGTGTTAATAAAGATAGAGCGGGTATAAGGTGTGAATACTCATGTGCTCACAAATGTAAGGGACTTACACTCCTTCTTTAACAGTATAACAGCTAGTTTTGCCATTTCTTGTTTTACTTTTTTATTTTATTCAGTATTTTTCTCTATTGATAGGCTTGCAATTGTAAGGCAGTATGCTACATGAGTGAGGAATGTCACTTAGAAGTCATAATTACTGTGTTTTAGTTTAGTTCGTGCACAGGAACAAAGCAGATTTTATTAAAGAAGACTGAATCTAGGACTGTGAAATATGCAAACCTTAATCTGACAATTTAAATAATTAAGTGCTAATGGAATCCCCATACTGCCAAAACTTAAATAGTTATCAGCAGTACCCTACAAATAGTATAGAAATACTTGTCCAGTACTCTTTAGGTAACACTCATCTTACACGCACTTTTAGTTTTTAGTTGCTGATGACATTTTAAATTACCTTTGTATTTCATATACACGCACTTTTAGTTTTTAGTTGCTGATGACATTTTAAATTACCTTTGTATTTCATATACACGCACTTTTAGTTTCTACTTGCTGATGATATTTTTAATTACCTTTGTATTTCATATACACGGACTTTTAGTTTTTACTTGCTGATGACATTTTAAATTACCTTTGTATTTCATATACACGCACTTTTAGTTTTTACTTGCTGATGACATTTTAAATTACCTTTGTATTTCATATGTCAGGTACCACCATCTCCCATATTTTCCTCATTTAATTGTATTATTAGAAAAGTATATGCCTAGATATGCAGAGTCTCATAAAGCAGGCCTAGGGAGGAAGGCTCTGGCATCTATACATACCAAACAAAAGTGAGTATGACTGCACTCTAGAGAAAGAGACAATGAACACTTTTCATATGCACACTTCAGCAGTGTTTCCACTTATGCACAACAGTCAGATGTGACTTCACATACTGTTTGTTAAAATCAATTCCCAATGGCTTCATAATAGCTTAGAGAAGATGTCCCATGAGTCATTAACACATAAATTATTTCAGTTTTCTTTTATTAGATATTATTTATACTGCCATCATAGCTCTCAACCTCTTAGCACAAAAAATCTTAACCCAATCAAAAATAATGGGGGGGGCAAAGCACCCAAAGTAGGGACAAATTTTAAATATTGCTCTTATAAGCACAGACAGTTGTTAGAATAAAAGGCCTTGTATTACCATACATTTTCTGAAGGATATCAAATCTGAAACTCAAATGCCAACCTAGCCATTATTTAATAAATTCAGTCCCCACTGATTTGCCACCAAAAATTCAGAAAATCAGACATTTTATGACAAACAGAACAAAAATATGAGGCAAAAATCTGGATATTCTTTGAAAATATAAAAGGTTGAGATGTCTGATTACCCTTTATGCCAGGATTTATATTCAATCGTAACTAAAAGCAGTGTGCACTTTTCTTGAAATTTGTTTGCACTGTTAGTAAATTCTGCAAATTTGCACTTAAATGCAGTGGGTTATAAGAAGCCCAGCAGAGACTCAATACACAAATTAAAATCCTTAGCATAGTGGGTGTGATCATATCTTTGATCATACCCATGTTATTATGTGTTCAAGACATGGATGTCAAGAAACTCACTTCGAGAGCGAAGCCCGATCAGTGAATCTGGGTGTCCATGTTGAGAACAAGTACTAACTGGACAGGATCAGTGAGACCCTAGCACATAAAATTTTATTTACACCATGTGTACTGCCCATTACAAAAAAAAAAAAAGCTAAAACATTGTACTGGCTTTGAAAGGTAGTAAAGCACTTAGTGAGGGCCGTTGCATAGACAGCTAGTGAATATAATTCCAGGAAAAGAGGCACTTTTTAAATACTTCTGTAATTTAAATAAGTTATTTATATATTGACATCTGTAAACGTTTGGAGATGTATGAAGAAGGATATCCAGAGACAGTTGGGAGTGAAGGAATGCCCCTTCCTTGATACCAGACTGTAATAGCACTTAGTGGGTGTGTAACAAATAATACATATCTCTGAAAGCGCTGTTATGATCAGGTCTCATGCTTACAGAAGCACGTCACATGTTTATCTTTTTTTGACTTTTCAGCATAATCATGGCACTCCTTCCATCACAATAGTGTTACAGTGTGCTTTACCGATAAGAGTATCTTTACTTAAAGATGTCGCATGGCAGAAACTAGAAAATACCTCTGCAAGGAGGGATACGCTAACCTTCTTAATCAGTGAGTCCTTGTGTCATAATACTGCAACTTAAACTGGGTTACCAGAGTATCATAATGTGTAGGGTAGTGGTTTGTATACACAGTCTGTAAGGATGATTGACAGTTAAAGCTGACCTGCAGGAAGGATCAAAGAATACCTGAGCTGTGCCTGCAAATGGCCTACTGTGATCAGTGCAGTACCCCATTAAACAAACTAAACTAAATACATAAATAAGAAAAGAAATAAATAACTACATAAATAAATAAATAAATAAATAAATAAATAAATAAATAAATAAATTGAAAATGCCAATGAGAAATGTACTTAGTGAGTTAACATAAAGTAGAACCACGTATGAAGACAGCCAGTAATGTAGGTGTCACAACAATTAATTGTCTTTAGGAACCTAACCTGGTTAGCAGACTCCTTAGAGGTTTGTTGTGGTGCATTTTCAGGAAACATCTCAGATTGCTGTCTTTTTCAGTGGCATCTTGATTAACCTTGAAAATCTGATCTGACCCTTAGACAATCTGTGATGTTGTGACAAAACAGGGGTGGGTAAACTAAATAAATAATGTCAGATTTTTACAGTTAAAGATGCCTTATTCTTTGGAAAATGAACATTACCATTTCTACAGATACTTCTTTACTTTCTAACTGAGATGTGTAGATGTTTTAAAAACTCTCACTGGTGTACTATACTCCCTAAATATAAATCCCAAAGCTACTCCTTTTCTGCATCCCAAACAAAACATTTTTAGCAAATTGCACCCAATAATTAAAAATGAAATTATTGCTTTCCAATCTCTGTTTTCTTATCTCAATCTGCAGGAATCACTAATATTGTTACAACCTATACATATGAACCTGAATATTAAGTTAAACAACAAAATGATAGATCTCCAACCATTCCCATTAATTAAAGGGTTTACCTTTACAAACCCGAATCACAGTGGTTTGATAGCTCATATGAGCGAATCGTAACCACGAAAGTCAGAACAGCGATGATTCCATATGTTCGAGAATCATCAAATCAAAAAGCAGATTCGCTGATTTTCGAACATAAATATCAAAAGAAAAAAATGAAGTGTAAAGCAGGGGGCAAGCCCCCTTGCTCCCCCCATGTGGGGTGCTGCACCCCCACATCCCCCTACTTTAATATTCTAACTCCGAGATTGCACTACAGTGGGGAAAGGGACCATTTTTCGATCTCCACTATAGTGCAATCTGCCCCACAATGTCGAATGTGCAATGAGCAAATGTCACTGTGCATTCACTCATTGCACATTTGAACCTTTTTCCATTCGGCATTTGCAAACTTTGCAAACGGCCTTTCGCACAATTGCTGTTCGCCTGTGTGCAATACACACACATGAAGGTAAACCAATTAAAGACTTAACAGTATGGCATATCTTACAACATAAGGAAGAAACATTAGAAAACTTAAGAACAATATTCAAGATGCCAGAGAGTTATAACTATATTCTTCGACAAATTATATCACTAGTAAAGCTAAAATACCCTAACCACAAAATAAAGTTACAAAATATAGAAACTACCCAAAACATAAAGCACTAGCGGCTAAGGAAAAAATGATTTCAAAATCCTACAAATTAATAAATGAGTTGAAACACCAATCTGCGCTACTTTACTCAAGATACTGAGAAAAAATAAATAAAACCATCACAATAGCAAAAAAAACAAGAAGCTATTAACAATACCTTAAAACTTACACCTTTCAAAAACTTAATCTATACACAAATGATGAGTAACAACAATGCATACTATACCTCAGCTGTCTTCAAAAAATGTGGTTACAAAGAAAGCGCAATATGCCCTTTCTGCTCCAGTGAGGATGTGGATATCCTCCACATCTTCTGGAGCTGCAAGAATATCTTCAAGCTCTGGTGTTCCCTAAGAGTGCAACTTGAAAAAATTAGATACGAAAAAAACATCTTCTCCTGAGAAACAATGATTCTGCACATAATTCCTAGTTCAACTAATGGAATGTGCAGGCATATCTTAGTTACAGTATGTGTCTTACTCGCATTTTATATATCTAAAAATTGGGTAAATAACAAAAATATTTCATGGAACAACTTTCAAGACATGGCAGTTAAATTTATCACCTCCCACAAACTAGATACAAAAAGCACAAAAAAAGAACATACTTTCAAATATACTGGAATTCCCTTCTAGACACAATCTTGACAAGAAAACAGATTACATAAAACTAAATGTAAATCAGGTGGCATCTTAAAAAAAAAAAAAAAACCCTTTACGTTACTAAACACAAATTGTGTATCACTTAAATATAGAGCATACTTCTAGGATAACAACAACGGATGGCTTCCAACAATGTAAATATTGTAATTATATATATATATATATATATATATATATATATATATACTTTATAGAGTTTTTTTTCTTCTTCACAATCCTTATCAGTAAAGATATTCTAATCTAAGCACTCAATTTTTTGTACCATGACCCTATTTTCCCTGCAACCCTTAGGTACGTTGTAACCAAGTCAACTATTAGTCTTTAATGTCTAGCAAGTGTCTAAATGACTCTGTATTTACCTTTACTCATTTTGTTTTTTACATGCTGTATGTTTTGTTTTATTGTCTGTTTTTGGAAAAAAAAGTAATAAAAAAGTAATTGGAAAAAAATGTATGGCTTTTGTTTCTGATTAATTTGATTTTGCTCCTAAATCTAGTGAAAAGGGTTGAAAATGAATTGTTCAATATATTTTTAAGGCAAGACAAAATCTCAGCATGCAATTTTATTTTAAGTATTTCATTTGCCTTACCATTAACAGTGAATTAATAACATTTCACTGGTCCATTGCTTATTCAGTACTAGTATAATTGTCTATATCATATTCTTGTTTGATAACTAATGATTTAAAATATTTGTAAAGCATGGCAGAAAATCACAACATGCAGACTTTTGTTTTTGTTAGACACCTTATCTGTCTTTGGAGTTTAACAACAAATCAATAACATTTCACTGGTCCATGTCTACTCACTCTGTACTTGTATTTCTGTACATTTCATATTCTTCATTTAGTAATTTTTTTTTACCAAGAGTTACACATATTTGGAAATGGTTCTCATAAGCTGTTCATTCGTAAATATATCAGTGGTCTGTGAAGCGTTGTTGCCCTCTGGCTGTTGTCAGTTTGAGTGAATGCTTTACTACGGCTATTGACATAATGGTATTCAGAGATCACATTCTGTCTATACAAGTCTCTACTGCTTTGTCTCAGATTTTAAGATTTAATTTCCCTGGGTTATACACTGTTAAGACTGAAGTGTGTATCTTGATGTGTTTTGCCGGTTTTGTTAGAAGTTTGCTCTGGCAATCTTTCCAAAGCCTGTCAGTGCTATTTCAGCATTGTCAAAGAGGTATAGCATTCCAGGTTTAAATGTCTAGACATTTATCTTTTTGTTCTCTGTTGAACATGATTTAGATCCTCCATTTACAATGAATTAATCCATCTCTGGTTCTTTTATTTATTTATTGACTGATTGACTGATTGATTGATTTTACTGTACCTTTCTATGTTACCTTTCTTGTCCTTTTCTCAGTTTCTGTTTATGGAATATCTCACTTTTTAAAATAAGGCATAAACACTCTGGGTTATAGTCCTTCCCTGCCTCCTGTGCTACTGAGTAGCTTTAGGCAAGTGATTTAATTCCGCCTTAAGTTTGTATGCCAATCCTCAGCAGAGCAGCAATGAGCCTGGCTTTATACATTGTGAACATTTCTTTTTGTTTTATTTTGGAACCCAGAAACCTAACTCCTAACTTACAATATACATGTCATAAGTCCTGCTTTATCTAAAATTACCAAAATATCCTCAGATGTGGTTTATAACACTGGGAAGACATTAAGATGCTATACCTTTGCACACCGTATTTGAACATTAAGAACAGAATGAACAAAATAATTTAAACAGAGTAGTTGTTCCTAAAGTATTTTAGAAAAAATCAAAAATGCCATTTAATGTAAAGACATCTGTCATTTAGTAAAGATTGGCCAAGACTGTTAGAATATTGCAGTGTAAACTGCATAGTAAATGAAATACCAAGTTTTATTTCTTGTTTGTTAATTCCTAGTGATTATATTTATAAGAAGGTATCCATTAAGGGAGTGTTCTAATGTGGTCTTCATAAATGTTCTCGCTGTTTTTACAGAGTGACTAGGGTAGTCTGACAACTGTTGCCATCTGTCTTCATTCAGAGACTGTCGCCAGCCTTTTTCTGCAGTCGTGTCGATGATGCTGGGTATCTGGCTTGAAATCTATCCATCTCTTTGCTGGATGTCCTTGTCTCTATTTACATTCATCCTGTCTCTTCCAAATCTGCCTTATCAAAGCATCTTCATCTTTCCTGCATATGTGACCAAACCACCTTAGTCAGTCCTCCTTCACCTTTTCTGCAACCGAGGCTGTTCTGCATCTTCATTTTCAATGTCCTCATTTCTATGTCTGCCCCACAGCATGTATCCTGATACCCATCTCAGCAATTCAGCTTCTTTACTCAAGTTTACTCAGTGGCTCTGCCATCACTGCCCAGAAATCTGTGCCATACAGAGGTAATGGCTGCACCACCATTTTGTACACATATGTTCATACGTTCATAGGTAGGTACTAGGCTATTGGCCCTAGGGCCTATATAAGCCTAGTCAAAAAGGTACCCTGGCTTTTGCCACCCAAGAAAATTATTTTCCTGTGCCCCTGTCAAGCAGAGCCACAGTGGTGATCACCGGGGTGAATTTCCTATTTCCCATCCAATCATCAAGATTTTTCTTGAAGAGTGCTAATGAGGAGCTTTGTTTGATATAAATAGGTAGTTTGTTCCAGAGTATGGGAAGTCTCTGGGACAGGAATCTAGCCCTCCAGCATGTTCTGTTTATTGTGGTGACAAGGTTTAGGTCCCTAGAGCATGTAGCTTGGAGGGATCGGGATTTCTTTAAATGGAGAATGTCCGACAGCTCTGGGTTTGACATAGCTTTGTATGTTAGGCAGAGTTCACCTCTGAGTAGGCGATATGCGACGGAGTTAAGCTGGAGGTTTTTGAGGAGGTCTGCGTAGGGCAACTGTTTGAGGCCGGTAATCCTCTTTGTGAGGTATTTCTGTGGCCTTTCCGGTTGTTGTAGATGTCTGGTAAGGTACATACCAAAAGGGGCATTGTACTCTATAATGGGTCTAATGAGTGATGAGTAGAGGGGAACAATGACCTCTTTTTTTCCTGGATGAGAAACCTTTTGTGATGAGGTGTGCCACATAGAAGGATTTCCTGACTACTGTGGTGATGTGATTATCAAAGGAGAGACTACTGTCCACCTGTGTCCCAAGGTCTCTTATCACACTTTTGGTATTAAGTAGACTACCACATATGTGGTAGCTCATGGGTACAGAGTTTTTACCAAAGGGGATGACAATGCACTTTTTGGCATTGAGCTTGAGGCCATGGCTTTGACACCAGGCATCTGTCTCAATGAGGCCCTTTTGTAGGATGTCCACATCATTAGGAGTTTTGATTATGGCTCCTAGTTTGCAGTCATCTGTGAACTTCATTAGCCAAAGGCCTTCTGTATTAGCCTGTACTTCAAAAAAGTAGATACCAAACAGGAGAGGACCCAGGACTAAACCCTGTGGTACTCTACTTGTCACTGGTCTGAAGTCAGATTTGGAGTCTGCTACTTTCACAGTGTGGGTTCTGTCAGTGAGCCAGTTGGCCACTCATCTTGTGACATAGGGAATTATACCTAGTTTAGTGAGTTTATCTACAATTCCAGAGTGGGGGATGGTGTCAAAAGCCTTGGTGAGATCTAGATAGGCTGTGTGAACCACCTTACCCTCATCTACGGCTTTGGTGACTGCTTCAAAGAAGTCTATCAGGTTTAGGAGACATGATCTGCCTTTTACAAATCCGAACTGCGTGGGGTCCAGAGTTTGGAGATTACCAATGTCTTTGTTTATAAGTTTCACGATGATACATTCCATGGCCTTACAGACAAGGCTCATTAGTTCCCGGGGTACATGGTGGCTCCCCCTTTGTGGAGTGGGATAACCATCGCTGTGCACCATTCTGTGGGCACAAAGCTTGAGTTGAGGCTATGATTGAACATGGTCCTTAAGTGGGGTGCCAGTTCATTCTGTAGTTCTTGTAGAATGCAGCCGGGATGTTGTCAGGTCCCATGGATATTGTGTTCTTGGCTTTGGAGAGTGTGGTTTTTACCTGTGCAGCCATGATTACAGGAACTTTGCATTCTTCTGGTATGGAGATGGACCCTTTAGGGGGTGAGAGGGAGGTAAAGTTAACACTGAAACTATCTGCCAGGATGTTGGCAATATCAGTTGGTTCTGTATTTTTAGTGCCATTGTGCTGTAACTCAGAGAAGATCTGAGTCTTGCCATTGAGATTCTTGACATAGCTATAGAATGCTTTGTGGTTGTCTTTAGAATCAGTGCCGATTTTGTTTTCATAACTAGCTTTGGAGGATTTTATGAGAGATCTCAGCTTCTTACTGAGGCTGACCAGGGAGTTCCTCCAATCATAGGATTTTACTCTTTTTTGTAACAGTTTCTTTTTTCTGTTGTAGAGTTTGTTTATGGCAGGGGACCACCAGGTTGGCTTCCTTTGGAGGATAGCATCTTGGATCTGTTAGGGATAGCACAAAACATGCACTCGAGTAAGTGCTTATAAAGTGTATTTGTGTAGGATTCAGCAGTCGTACCTCTATTGTCCACCTGCAGTTTCTTTGTCATTTTTCTTTCACATGCTACCCCTGACACTTTGTGCCAGATGGGTGCACCACTTCGGATTCCAGCTATCTCCTCCTCCTTCAGGCTTCCCTTATTCTCAACCGTACCACTCAGATACCTGAAGCCGTTAACCTGTTCCACTGTTTACATTTCTATTGCAATTATTTATTTATTTATGCTGCATTACAAAATGTGTTGTTGTAAATAGTGATTGCATTAAATATGATACCTTGGAGCTTTCCTCCTTGGGCCTATGCTGAAAAATGACACCTGTGCCCAGTTGGACTTTCCCAGTAAACAAATGTCAATAAATAAATAAATACATTTGTTCATTCATTTATTTATTTATTTATAGGGAAGGTCCAGCTGAGAAGGGCCACTTCTCAATGGGGACTTGGGTAATAAAGCTGCATTTCATGGATGTTATTTGCATTGTTTCATCATTTACAGTCAGTTTTATTCATGAGCCACATTTCCATTATTCAGACATCCTTGACATCAGTTACATCATTTACAAACAGTTTTGATTAAAAATAATGGTTACATGGGTTGCTTATTAATATTTGTTTTTTTTAAATACAGGTAGGTATATGCAGTGCAGTATCATCAGCATGCATAGATTGCCAGGTTTTATGCAAGAATATCTGTTACTGGAAAGACTTGTTCAAAATTGTATTTATTTATTTATTATTTAATTTATTTAAATTTGATGACCGGGAGTGTCCGACTGGACGTGGGTCCATTTTCAGCAGAGGCCCGGGGAGAAAAGCTCCACAGTAAAATAAACAGACAGTAGTTACATTGGATTACATAGTGATTAACAATTTAACATAGAAATTACTTACAACATATTTACAGATGAAGAACATAGTACATCAGTAGACAACTAGAATCTTTATCTGTGAAGTACATAACAGGCTTTAACAAATGTAACAATGAGAAGTTCCTGCTGTATAATAAGTACTAGGCTTATGAGCATCTGAGCTTGCTATCATCAAGGTAGTTAGTGGAGGTGAAAGAAAGGTAGTAGTTGGATGGGGTGGATGATATTAGAGTGGGAGTTGCAAGGGCATAGCCAGCATGTTTTTAGGTGCGCTTTTAATAAGCCTAGTTAATGAGCCTAGTTACACACCTACAAGTCTATCTGGTCTACAATATTTCATTGTGTACTTAACATTGTAGTAGCTTCATTTGCTACATTATTTCCATTGCTAAGTGTTTCTGATTTACAAAATGTTACTGTGTTCTTAACCATTGTGATACACTCCACTGTTACATTTTACTTAGTCATTATCTGCTCTGTTTTAGTATTTTGTGCCTACATCTCTTTTTCACCTGTCTATCTTCACTATTAAGGTATAGATGTTGTTACTATTACACTTTCATTAACCATCACTCTACTTTTTCTTCTGTCTCCAGTTGTTTTTACCCTGCATATTCCCATTGGGACCTCGCCTAGTGGATACTTCCACCTAACTAAGTCACCAGACTCAACCTTGTTTTGTGGTCCCGCAATACTACCTCTCTGCTGCCTTAACCCCTGCTGTGAAGGTTGAACCAAGTCTCCCCCAAAGGACACTGAAGAAGTATGTGTATCTGCTGCTCTATGCTTCTGTAATTATACTCCTTGTTGAACCCGTATATGCTATCTCCCTGCCAGTACAGCCAGCCATCCCTTCATCCTTGCCTCTCTACTCCCATCCCTATCCAATTTCTCTACTCCATACATGCTCCTTACATTCAGTCCTCTTTAGCCCTTACACTGCCTTAGTGGCCCAGCGTACTTCTACATTTAACCACTAGAGGGCACCCCCCCACACTGATATTCCTTCTTACCTACTCCTTGCATATTTTTTACTAGCCTTTACCTTACTTTTACCTTTCTCCAAACTCTCAGCCCACTCTGCCTAGATTATCCAGAACCTTACTCACTCTGTTACAGCTTACTTCCTGCATTCCATGCTCCACTGATTGGCTCTCCTCCTTCTCCCTACCCTGCCCCCAATTCTCACCCACCCCCAGTACTCCCAGCTATATTCCTCTTATTACCACACCCACTTCCTCCCTACTCCAATCAACCACCAACACCCTGGACACACCCATTTTCTAATCACCTCATAGTTACTACACCCTCTACTTAACTACACTACAAACTCCAAGTCCACACTTCAACTCTGACAATCAGTCCTATCTTTACCCTCTACTTACCTCTACCTCTTCTGCCACCTCCTTCCTTACACCACACTCCCCACTACAATCTAGGACAACTACATCACATCCTCCTATAATTATCTTTAAAAACAAACTTAATACTAATTAGATTCTATACACAAAGTAACCATTAATAACATGCTTTTAAAACCTTCATCCATCTCTATTTTACTACTTCTACTTCTAAAACTTACCTTTTTTTACTACCTCACCCAACCCAGTACCTGCCACCATCCACAACTCTATCATACTACCAACCATCTAAACTCCCCTACTCACATCATTCACCTCATCTCTCCACATCTATATCCTATAAAACACCTCCTATCCTTCTCTTACAAAGTACTTACTTCTCACAAACTCCCCATCCTCATAGCTACCAGAAACCCCTTCTTCAACACAACATCACCCAACCCATTTATTAAACTACTTAATTACTTTTCTAACCGTATCCTTCATCTAGTCACCAGTCTCTTATCAGGTGATATCCATCCTAACCCAGGCCCCTCAACCTCCACTACTATAAACCTCTATTACTTACTTCACTAAACTCCCAAAGCATAGTCAACAAATTAGCAACCCTCCATGCCTGGATCACATATAATAAACCTGACATCCTATCTATTTCAGAAACATGGCTAAAACCCCATATAAAAGCTCTGAAATAATCCCACCTAACTACTCTATCATTAGAAAAGACAGGTCCCATAAAAAGGCGTAGCTCTTCTATTTTCTACTTCCTTGTCAATTACTCCTTCAATAAACCTATTCCACACTTCAACAATGCTGAACTACTCATCACTCTCCTACAAGTCAACAAGCATAAACATATATGTCTTGCATCCTCTATATTCCCCAGGTGACAATATCTCTACATTAGAAGACATTCTCTCCTGGCTCTCCAGTAACATTAGCAATGAAACCATAATCCTAGGTGATGTAAATATTAACTGGACCTCCATTCAATCTCCAACCAACCCCCTTAACATCAACCTATATAACTTTTCCCAACTAATCAACAAAGTAACACGTCCTTCTAAAACCTTTCCTGTGGCAGTATACTAGACTGGATCCTTGTGTCACACCCACACTATTACTCTGACAGTGGTACTCTTCCCGATGCTCTAAGTGATCATATGCCCATCTTCACTTCTCTACACCCCACAATTATATTACCACACCACAAAAATTTCAACCCAACAACATTCTCAGATTCTTAAAAGCAATCAACTGGAACACTCTTAGGACACTACCCTTAGAAGATGCTGTTTCTCACTTTAACTCTACATTCTTAAGAATACTAGATTCCCAAGCCCCCCAAAGGACAAAGCACTAAAAATAATTCTGCTCCATGGCTTACCAGAGATACATTAGCAACCATGTAGAGACAAAGCCTGGGCACTTTATCAGAAAAGAAAGTCCCCTGATTCCCCATTGAATACCAACCCTCCGAAATAAAGTCAAAAGCTTATTATCTCTGACAGACAAAATTACTTCTTTACCCTCCAAAACAATAATAAAACAAATCCACAGAAATTCTGGAAAGGTATCTCCACCCACCTTAACCCCAGCAGACCACACACCCCTTCCCCGACCCAAATGCCCCAGATCTAGACCTGGCTACTGAATTCAACTCCTTCTTCATTGATTCTATTAGCAAACTAACTTCCTCTTCCCTACTTCTACCATACCATCCAATACCCCTCACCCTCTCCTGCCAAAAGCCCACCCTGCACTTCTCTTCCTTCCTCATTCCCATCTTCTCTAACTACATCCCATAACTCTCCCTCTCTAACATCCTCATCATCCTCACCAACATCAAATACTTTCCCTCTTCATTCAACTCCATTCTCATTAAAACCTATACCCATTTCTACAATAAAAAAACTACTTCATAAACTGAAGCCCGGCACAAATGCACCTGATGATATCCCCTCATATTTCCTAAGCGTTGCTGCTGATGCAATTGCCTATCCCATAAGCATCCTCATCAACCGCTCAATCCTAGAATGTACAGTGCCCCAACTCTGGAAACAAGCCTTTATCATCCCCCTTCATAAAGGCGGTAATAACTGCAGTGTTAACAACATTGCTATCTTGTCCCCATCTCTAAACTACTTGAAAAATGTGTTCAACTTCAACTACTACCACATCTTTTTAGACAATAACCTTCTCACACACAACATGGCTTTAGGCCAAATCATAGCACCATGACAGCCCTCCTCTCCTATCTAGAAACTGTAAATAAAGCTCGTGATTCCGCCATATTGTCTCTACCCTACTACTTGACCTTTCTAAGGCTTTTGATACCATTTCACACAGCCTGCTATTAACTAAACTTTCCAAACTTAACCTTTCTTCCTCCTCTGTGAACTGGTTCTCCAGCTACCTATCTAACAGACACCAAGCTGTAAAATGGAAAAAGGCCACTTCCTCTTTTCTTAGTACCCCACCGGGTTCCCCAAGGCTCCATACTTGGTCCTCTTCTCTTTAACATTTTATAAACAACTTTCATAAATCTATTCCATTCTCTAACATCATCCAATATGCTGACGATTCCACCATTATCTGCTCTGCCTCATCTACTCCTGAGCTTCTAAAGCTCACACAAGCAGCTTTCTCAATTACTGAGCATTGGATGGAAATAAACCACCTTGCTGCCTCCAAAACTAAACTCATGGTATTTACTCCCACTAAAACTACTCCCTTTGATACAAACACATTCCTGATCACCAGTCAAAACAATTCAACCCTAGAACTCGTATCTGAAACAAGTTACTTGGTGTTCAAATTGATAACCAACTTAATTTCAATTCCCACATACACCTAAATATTAAAACCCACAAAGCTGGGTATGATCAATACCTCTCCCTCTATGGTTCACCTCTCCTAACTAATATTCAGTCCTCTCTTAAAAACAACTTTCCTCTTGCTACAACAAAATTGCCAAGTTAAGCCGCCTGACACAGGTCATTCACCCATCACTGTTCCTCTCCAAAAACTACATTGGCTTGAACTTCCACATCAGCTCAATTACATTCAGCTTACCCTAGCCCACAAACTCATTAACAACCCCTCTCTTTGTCCCTCCCTGTCTTCTGCTTTTAAGTTTCACTTACCCGATAGAATCTTAAGGTCAAACAATCAAAACCTATTAGAAATACTTAAACCAAAGCCCCCAGGCAAAACCTACTATCCTTTAACATAGCTCGTCTTTGGAACTCACTCCCACCATCTATTCGCATACATCTCTAATCTTTATTCATTCAAAAAATCTCTTCATACTCATCTTACGTCCCAATGGGAATGCTCTTGTTCCCATCCATCATAAAAATCTGGAACCCTTCATCCTTCATCCTTCATCCTCCATTCATTCTCTTCCTACTCAACAAAGCCTGTATACTTATTACTTCTTGAATTCTAACCACACCATATAACAATATAATCCTACCTCTTTATTGCCATAACTTACCTCTCATTATTTGTACTTTATCAATAATTCACATTTTCGAATGTACATCAAATGCAAAAGTTATGACTGTATTCTTTTTTACATTGTATAAGTAGCTTAGCTATGTTGTTTTCAACTTGTCTGTTAGTTTGCATTAAGAGCTTTTCAAGTGTATGTACTTGTTTTTGGAGCTTTTCTCCCCAGGACTCCATTGAAAACGGGTTCTTTTAGGCCCAATGGACTATCCTGGTAAACCAACTGCAAATAAAATAAAATAAATAATAAAGTTTTGAAGTCGGTGCAAGATGGTATGGAGGTAATTGTGGGTGGGAGTGAGTTCCATAAATCTAGGACATAGGAAGTTGAGATAAACAGAGTAGTTTAAAGAAAGGAAGAAGTGCAGGAGGCACAAGGAAGATTGAGGTAATAAGATCAAAAGGTATGGTTGTGATGATACTGCATTATGTTTGGTGCATGAGAGGGTTATGCCACCAATTCATACAGCTATATTACTACCAGTTTAACCGTGATGGTGCAGGGGCAGAGGCATTTATCTATTGGGTGTTGGTTCAGCTGGCATTTAAAGTCTTTCAGGTTGCTGACTGTTCTTAAGTGGAGTGGGATAGTATTACAGCTGTTAGCAATGCAGTGTGAATACAGGGAGTATCCTGCATTGTTGGTAGGTTTAATTATGGAGAGTAATGATTTGTCTGTGGACTGCAGCGATCTCTTAGCAGTGTAAGGTTGAATGATGGATTGAAAAGGTGGGAATTTTTCAGGGTTCTGCAGTAGCATGAGGGCTATAATTAATTGTGAGTACAACAGAGGATTATTTGATTCAAGCCAGTTTAGTTGTTTTAGAGAGAGGCAGAGATGTGGTTTATATTGTTGGCTGGTTGTGTATTTGGCTACTTTATTGTAGCATTGTGCTAATTTGGCTGATGGCTAAGAATTGAGATTTGTTAGGATAGAAAATGCATACAATATGGTAGGGAGTAGAAAAGAAATGGCTATGTTTTATCTAGTAGAGTCAGTGAGGTAGTGTTATACTCTGCAGAGGCAGACTAACTTTTGGTGTGTCTTCCAGAAATGTAGCTACCTGGCTCAAACAGCATCATGTCTTGGTTCTACAGACAAGTGAAAAGCAAAAAAAGGGGCCATTCCTTCTACTGGCACACCAACTAGATGCATGATATGATATGATTTCTGTGCCCTGTCCCTGACCCTCCTTCTGTCCATTTTATTATAAAAAAATAATTTATTTTTTTAAACTCTAGCAAACTGCCTGTACAGACTGCTATTGTGCTCAGGTTTTAGTTAAAAAAATATTTCTGTTTTAAACTGAGGTGAACTGCTTGACACAAATGACAATGCTAAGGATTTAGTTTAAAAATATATATATTTTTTTAATTTTAAACTGTAGTGAACTACTTGCTACAATGTAGTAAGCAGTTGCTACAGTTTAGACCATACACAGAGCACTACAGTGCTCAGATATGACCACAAAAACAGTACTAGCTTTTAAAGGCCTGTGTTGCATTAACAAGAGACTACAATCAGCCTATTGCACCCCCAAATACTATGTACGTGTCTCATCCCGCCCTAGCTAAACTACTGATATATTGTTTATGGCTTGCTGAAGGTGGAGGTCAGGTGATTGTCTACAATCATACTTAGTAGTTTGGTGTAGGTTACCATTTCTATATTAGTCTTGATAGATGACAGCATATTAAATGTAGTTTTTGGAGAGGAGAGAGAGCTGGGGTGAACAGTAGTCGTTTAGTTCTTTTTTTTTTGATTCAGAAGGAGTTTATTTCTGATTTCCTTTGTTTGCTACCATACCAACAGTCTTGGATGTCTTGGATGCACTGAGTTTCAGCCCATGTTCCATGTTTCTGTGACTTCAGATCATTGCAGGACTGTCCAAATCACCTTTCTTGGGACCTTATCATATGCTTTCTCCAAGAATAGCAATGCCTAGTTAGAGTATTTTCCTCTCCTCCAGTCTCTTCCCCTATCTGTCATACTACATCCGGAACTAAATTTAAACTGCTTATCTCCTGTTTTACAGGGTCATAGGTTCATAGGTAAGGTCTAGGCAATCAATCTGCACACTATTACCAGCCAAGCCAGTGACACATATTAAAAGTTCCCTCCAGCCACAAGAATGCAAACACAAGATAAAACAGGAAAGAATAAGAAGGTGCCTATACAATTATCTAGGTTTACACTGAAGGTGGAAAGGGTGCTACTCTGCTTGACATGTATTGGATGTTTCATAGGTTCATAGGTAGATACAAGGTTATTGGCCCAAGGGCATATGTATGCCTAGCCAACAAGTTTCCCTGGCTTACGTCACCCAAGAAAGTTAATTTACTGTGCCCTTGTCAAGCAGAGCTACAGAAGTGATCCCTGGGGTGCATTTCCTATTTCCCATTCACTCATCAAGATTTTTCTTGAAGAGTGCTAATGAGGAACTTTGCTTGACATAGATGGGTAGCTTATTGCAGAGTATAGGAAGTCTCTGAGACAGGAATCTATCCCTCCAGCATGTCCTGTTTATTTTGGTGACAAGGTTTAGGTCCCTAGAGCATGTAGCTCAGAAGGATTGGGATTTCTTTAGGTCCAACAGCTCTGGGTTTTTTTAAAAATGTGACCAACCATTGAAATAATTAATGTTTTTATTGTTTTAAACTAGGATGTTTATTCATAGATTAGTACAAGGCTAACTGCCCTTGGGGGCCATTTTAAGCCTAGCCAATTACCCCATGTGAGAATCAAACCATGCACCTTGTGTTTCTAAGGTAAGCACACTAAACAACTAAATAAAAAATGGAAAAACAAACAAAACAAATCTTTCAGACAGAAAAAAATGCCGGACTTTTGAAACTAAAATTTATTGTTAACGCTTTTGTCACCTTTCATTAAAGGAACTTCTTCAGACATTTGTAATAGCTCAATTTACAATATAAATAGTCCCAAGTTGATGACATCATGGACCTCCCATTATCTAAATTCAGCAAGTATATAAGTAAATGCATTCAGATTTCTTTGTGTATAAAAACTTTTTAAAGCACAAACAAATTCTTCACTGATATTAATTACAACAAAAATGCCAAATATTAAATGCTCCCAGAGAAATGTTTTTTTACCTGGTTAAAGCTTTACGTTTTAAAATACATTTCAGGGAACAAGAATCATTCAACCCAGGGTAGAAAAAGGCATTTACTCTCAGTTGCCATAGCAACTCTGTCTCCTTGAGTCTTAAAGCCCAAGGCCCCCTCCTGGGATTCAGATCTATTTTCTCAATAACCATAAAAAGGAAAGTGTGGTTGGTGTGTTCCAAAATATGCTTGTACAAAGCATTGTTGCTGTTCTGTCTACTAATACTATACTGGTGCTTGTATATCCTTTGTCTAAAGTGCCTCTCAGTCTTTCCTATGTATAAAGAGGGGCACTGTTGGCACCTAGCTAAGTATATAACACCTGTTGTCCCACAGTCAAATTGTCCCACAGTCAAATTTTCCTTCTAAGGGATATTTAATATTCCCTATAGTAAATGAGGAAGAAGTTTCTATATATTTACAAGAAGAACATATTCCACATTTCTTCATCCCTTTGTTAGGAACATATGGGTTAACTTCTTTTTCAAGTAGTGTTTTTAGATTAGAGCCTTTTCTAAATGTCACCCTAGGTCCTGGCCCTAACTTGTTCCTAGCCATAGTGTCCTCGTTAATCATGACCCAATTTTTATTTATAACCTCCCTCAGGAGTTTGGCATCACTTAAAAAGGTTGTTATAAAACTGATGTTGTAATCTAAATTGTCCTTTCTATTAAAACGTTGTTCAGCCATACTATTTGTTTGTCACCCCTTAAGGTTCCCCTATTTAAAATGGGCTTGAAATGTCCCATTTCCCTTTTCCTTCTAACCTCTATAACAATCTCATCCAATAAATCTATTGGGTATTCTCTCCTGGTGAACACCCCCCCCCACAAGTTTTTACACTCCACCTCAAAATCAACATCCAGTGTAATCATCCTTGCTGCCCTTACCAACTGGCCCTTTACAACTGCCCTCTTCTGGTGGTAAGGGTGATTACTGCTGTAATGAAGAAAATCATTGGAGTAGGTAGGTTTGCGGTATATTTTGGCAATATACCTACTATGTGTTATGTCCTTAGCAAGACACACATCTAAGTATGATATAGCTGTAGTATCAAAATGATACTTGAATTTCAAAAAGGGGTCACGTTGGATAAGGTCTCAACAAATTTTGGGACCTCTTCTTTATCTCCCTTAAAAATCAATAACATATCATCAAGGTACCTTGTGTACCAGTGTACCTTGTTTTTGAATATTTCATGTTGGAATAACAAATGTCTTTCCCAATAGGCCATAACACAATTGGCAAAAGTGCTCTCACATGGTGACCCCATCACGACACCTGTTTTCTGCAAAAATAAATCCCCGTCAAATAAGAAAAAATTATTAGCCAATACTAGTTCTAGGAGGGTAATAATTAAATCAGTCTCCTCACTAGGTGCCCCCTTTTCCAAAAGAAAGTCTCTTACCCAGTCTAATCCCGTGTTCTGGGGAATGACCGTGTACAGGTCCTTAACATCTATTGTAATGAAGTTGTATTCTTAGTTGAATTCCAGGTTATTCAGTGTTCCCAAGAACTGCCAGGAGTTTCTGCAGATTTGTCTCTCTGTTTCCAAGTATTTTTTTCATTTTCAAATTAACAAACTTAGCACAGGCATAGGTTATGGAGTTCCTACTATCAATTATGGGTCTAAAAGGGGGGTCATTTAAGTTTTTATGCATTTCTGGAATCCCAAATAGGACCAGCGTAACTGGTGTTGTCATATCCAAATAATTCAGTATATCTATATCAATGTACCCCTTCAAAACCAAGTCGTTAATTGCTGTTTTATACGCTGATAGGCCCCATTTATTTCACTAACCGAGACCTGCTCATATGCTTCACTTTACTGCATATCTCTCATTTTGTTTTTGTATTCCTCCTGTTTCATAAAAAAACAATCCTCCCCCTGTGTCAGGATGCATAACCCTGACTCCTGCTGTACTTAGGTCATTAATTTCCTGAACTTCTGTTTTAGTCAAGTTTGTACTGCTATATACATTACTGGAAGTTCCCAAAAGGTGTCTTATATCAACCTCACATGGTTTCTCAAAACGGGCAATAATCGCCTGTAATGGGGGATTAAATACACTCGTAATCCTAAACTCTGGTAGTACAGAAAAAGTGTTACCTAAAAGCGGTTTAAGGTTTAGTTTGCGAGCATACAATTTTAAGTCTAGTAAAGTCCTTGCCAAATTAGCCCTATTTGAAGGGACAAAGATAAGTCCTTTTGCAAGTGTTTCGATTAACCCAGGTTTTACAGTCTCCATGGTATAATTGTAGATGTTAAAGTCACCTTTTAAATTTGTGCAGATGCTGACATGATGGATCGAACCCTCCACTCCACCAATAATGCCCCGCTCTGCTACCTCCTTTGCCTGTTCTGCTTCCTGGTTTGAGCGTTCCTCTGGTTGTTGTTCTGGGCTCTGCTCACTTGCTGCTGGCCATTCCAAAAATCCCATTGCTGGAAATTGCCATTATTGTGTGTTTGTCGGCCTCTGAGTCAGTTGTTCCAACCCACGGGGGTGTCGGGTGTTTCACCGTCAGTAGTATTTCCCAATGTAATGGATTGTGTTTCCCCTGGTGCCGTATTTATAGAGGATTCATTATTAGAAAGGACTGCCCATTAGATTGGTGTGAAGTAGGGGAACTGGGTATGCTCTGCCGGATTCATATTCCTTCCGGTCCCTGACTAATGTTTTCATTTTTGCTCCTTTTAATTTCTCAATGGTTGCATCGATACTAGTAAAGATGCAACAAAAGTCAAACTTGTATCTCAAAAAATTAGAATCAAGTTTGATCTTTTGTTCTAATAAGTTCAATTCACTTTTCAGCCCATCCATTTGTAAAAAATAGTTTTTGATAAGTAGTTCAAGGAATTCAATCCCTTGCTTGTCAAATAATTTCAACAAGTCCAGGTAAAAGGGGGAATTTTTAACCAACCCATTTGGGTAACGCCATTGTCTATGCCCCCGAGGAATGTGTTGTCGTTGTATACATTCTCTCAATTAGGCTGTTTCAAGTTGGAATTTCTTGTATTTCATGAGTTTCACATCAAACTCTTTCAGGTTAATTACAATGTTGCTCTCACTTTGCATCACACCTGATGCTCGGTCCTGGTTCTCACCTCCCCCTTGCCGAAAGTTAAAAATAGCATCGCTCTTTAGCCAGTCATTAAGATGGGGGACATTAGTAATATTCACATTATTAGTGATGTTATTACTAGCCACAGTGCTCATATTAAGTTTACGGGCTGTCCCTTCTTGTGCAGTCTGTGAGTTAGGTAAAGGACCCGAAGAAATGTTACTGAGAGGTAAATTACCTTAACTCACACCATTCAGTTGATTAACCATGTTTTCATTTGGGAGATTCTGCCTGCTGGTACGAGTTGGAAGTGTTTCATATGCTGCACTCTTGCCAGCTAAATCATCAACCCAGTTAGTAAGCTGTTGTATAAGCAGGGTTGTTGTCTTTCGGCTTTTCCCGGTTAGGGGTCGCCAAAGCGGAACTCCGGTCCGCTAATGATTGGCAGTTGATTGTTACGTGCCGAGTTGCCAGCCCTGATGCACAAACTTCAACAAAGGTATGTCCATTCACGCATGTCTCCACACAGAAGACGCTCTAGCTGAGAATCGAACCGAACAGCGTCTTACTGTGAGGTGACAACACTACCGCAGCACCACCATGTATAATCAGGGTAAGGTTCCCAATAGCATTCTGCTCACTCAGTAAGCTGCTATTCTGAGAATAAAGTAGTGGTGAACTGGCACTTCTTTCCAGTTCCATACAAAAGTGCACTAAACAACTAAATAAAAAATGGAAAAACAAACCAAACAAATCTTGCAGCCAGAAAAAAATGCAGTACTTTTGAAAATAAAATTTATTGTTAGCACTTTCATCACCTTTCATTAAAGGAACTTCTTCAGACATTTGTAATAGCTCAATTTACAATTTAAATAGTCCCAAGTTGATGACATCATGACCCTCCCATTATCCAAATTCAGCAAGTATATAAGTAAATACATTCAGATTTCTTTGTGTATAAAAACTTTTTAAAACACAAACAAGTTCTTCACTGATATTAATTACAACAAAAATGTCAAATATTAAATGCCCCCATAGAAATTTTTTTTGCCTGGTTAATGCTTTAAGTTTTAAAATACATTTCAGGGAACAAAAATCGTTCAACCCAGGGTAGGAAAAGGCATTTACTCTCAGCCATTTACTATGGCTAGGAACAAGTTAGGGCCAGGACCTAGGGTGATGTTTAGAAAAGGCTCTAATCTAAAAACACTGCTTGAAAAAGAAGTTAACCCATATGTTCCTAACAAAGGGATGAAGAAATGTGGAAGATGTTCTTCTTGTAAACATACAGAAACTTCTTCCTCATTTACTATAGGGAATACTAAATATTCCTTAGAAGGAAAATTTGACTGTGGGACAACAGGTGTTACACACTTAGCTAGGTGCCAACAGTGCCCCTCTTTCTTCATAGGAAAGACTGAGAGACACTTTAGACAATGGATATACGAGCACCAATATAGTATTAGTAGACAGGACAACAACAATGCTTTGTCCAAGCATATTTTGGAACACACCAACCACACTTTCCTTTTTATGGTTATTGAGAAAATAGATCTGAATCCCAGGAGGAGGCCTTGGGCTTTAAGACTCGAGGAGAGGGAGTTGCTATAGCAACTGAGAGTAAATGTCATAATGGTTAAGTTGTTTGCAGACACAAGGTTTGATTTGGACTATTGAAGGGAACTTGGCTAGGTTTAACATGGCTTGCACAGGCAGCTAACCTACAACTTGCCAACAAATTTATAAGGACTGGAGGATGGTTTGACACCTGGTCAACACTCCACTGGAATGCCAACAATAATGTCACATCCCCAACTATCCTGGGTCAGTAACTAAAAAGCTTCAGTCCTCACTACTAACTCCAGTGTGAGACCGTCACTTAAACAGGAGTAACAGAGCAACACACTCTATAACCTGGAAATGAACTGTATACGTCTGTCTACCCCAAATATAACTCCTTATTACAAACTTCAGAGCAATGTGTCCCAGTTTAAGACCTCTAATATACTCACACTTAAATACATTGAATCTCACACATTCAAACCCTTCTGGGAAAGCCTGACACAGATTTCCAACTGTGCCTCTTCCCCAAAATAATACAGTAACCTGCTGCTACCAATCAGAAAGACTACATGCCCTTTTAAAGGGGTGTCCAATTATGAAAATCAGATATTAAAATAAATGATAGTGAATGGCTTAAAGCTGTAAGGCTTTTGCAGTGGCCTGAGAAGTTATCAAAGTATATATAAGCACTCTCAAATCAATAGGAAAACACTGATTGACCAGCCACAAAGTAAGTTAATAAAATATTTAATATCAAGCAAAATGATTAAAAATATAAAACAATAATTTCCAATAAATAAACAGAACTTAATCACCAGGAAAATGAAAGCAATAATGAAAGATAGAAATCCAATATTTAGAAAAAGGCTCTAACAGATTAATTTTCTTAACTGACTAAAGAACACTGTCCCTGATCTAAACTAAATCTAAAATAAATTATTACAACAGAGCAAAGGCAGGCTTACTGTTCTTGGTGGGTTATTTTGGGTATTCACTGCACAGAACAACTGTGAACAAAAACAGCTGACTTCAACTGTCTTCAGCAGGCTCTTTTATAGATTAGTTTAGCTATAACAGCTGTTGCATTTCTAATTTTCATTTCATATTTTGAAAATCAACCAACAGCTGTTTATTAAAGTTCCTCCCCATTTTTTAGCCTCTGACAGTAACACACAGCAACTGTCAACAGTCCAATGACATCATCTGCAGATCAGCTGATTCTGAGACAGTCTACATTTAGAATCTTCTTCACAAATATGCACAGTTAGAAATGTAAAGGAACACTGTTCATGTCTTTAAAACATTCTGTACAAACAGATTATAAATCAGCATGTAAGAACTTATTTACAATATCATAACTAGTCATGCTGGCATATAATAAACAGGTTCATCTGAAATTTATGTATAAAACCTTCAGCCAGACATGCTAGAACAAATGACAGTGTTTAATTTCTTCATTATGATTAAGGTCTTTACCTTATGGACATAAGATACAGGGTTTGATTTTCACCTTTGAGAATCATGATTACACTTAAAAAGACCACCTGAAGTTGTTAGCCAAGTAATCACCTATGAACCTATATGAGACAGGTAAAAAGCTTTGTGAATAATTGCAGAGACAAAGTGATCAAAAGAAAATGAGGATCCTTTGTGACAGTGCCAGATTAGAAGGGTGTGTCAACTACACCGCAATGAAGAATATTCCGTTTACTAAAATTAAGTATATTATATATTTTCCACATTTACTTTGAGAACATGGTACTTGCACTTTTGAATATAGCCCCCTTTTGTTTTTGTATGCTTATTGTCAAGTTGTTAGAGATATGCATCTCTTTCTCTCTCTCTCTCTCTCTCTCTCTCTCTCTCCATACTGGAATAAAGTATTCTCTGGAGCCATTTTCCCCTAATGCACCCAACATCTTATATTTGCCACAATCTTATCCGAGCTTACCACTTTTCTTGAGTTTATTTTCGTTAGTGCACTTCATACTTAATCTTGGGTAGGTTCTCCTTTCACTTTCATCATACATTAAGCATATAATGGTACAGAGTTTAAGATGCATTTTTCATTCAAAAGCGTCTTGAAATACTCCTCCCATCTTTTCTTAATCTTCTCTGGACTGCTGTACAGACTAGCACCTGCTGACCATCTTCATTATCTTTGTCTTTGCCTTCAGCATTATAAAAAATTTTAGTTTCATCTGCTGAGTCACTTTTCAGAATCTAATAGAGTTTCTAGTTCTCTGTGATTTTCCATCTGTCAGGTCACTTTTCGGAATCTGGTCGGGTTTCTGTGACTCTGTGTACTTTCCATCTGCTTTGTCACATTTCAGAATCTGGTATAGTTTGTCTGACTCTGTGTTCTTTACTATTGTAACTGCTTTTGTATCCTCTTTGTTTATCATCCAGTAATACTTAGCCTGATCTATCTTGTGTTTCTTCTTTTTCCTGCACTCCTTCTTTCTTTGATATCTTGCTGAATGGCTGCAGTCCACCACCAGCTTTCATTATATCTCTTATTCCCATACCTAGTTTGATCACACATCTGTTCCATCATTTTCAGTCATGCATTTTGAGATGCTGCCATTCCTGATCAGCTCCTATATCTGACTTTGTCTTGAGGTAGTAGAACCATAGGCATTTCCTTGAAATGTCATGATTTTATTCCAGTAAATTCCAAGTCTTCAGCTTAGCCTCTGTTGATCTTGAAGCCATTTCTGACCATTGCTTGTAGCTCATTGTGGCCAACAGTCGTAGATGATGGCTGCCAAAAGTTTCACTGGGGATAACTTTGTAATTTCTGATTTTACCCCACTCTATGATTGGAATCAGTTTAATAGGATTTTATGGTCAACTGTGCTAAATGTCAAAGAAATCAAAGATGACCAAAACAGAAATCATGTTGCTCTCTCTCTCTCTCTCTCTCTCCAAGAGGAAATTTACTACTATAATGAAGACAGAATCAACAACAGAGTGAGTCCAAATGTAAAAACCAAAGTTAAGCAAGGAAATCATAACCTTCAGAATAAATTTATTTTGTACAGTGAAATCTTTGTAAAATACATTCTTAGAGGTGGCAAACTAAAAACAGGACAATAGTTATGCTTATTAATAGAATCCATGGAATTTTTTTATTAAAGATCACGACTGTCAAAATCTCTTTTCAATCAGGAGGAAATATACTTGACTTAAAAAGTGAT
The DNA here is from genome assembly GCF_019279795.1 of Protopterus annectens. Lineage (NCBI taxonomy): Eukaryota > Metazoa > Chordata > Ceratodontiformes > Protopteridae > Protopterus > Protopterus annectens. The sequence continues at coordinate 1,658,733,076 of NC_056729.1, forward strand.
TCCATGATCTGATAAATAATTTGATCCAATAAACAGCCTGGAAAGGCAAAGTTCATATTTTCACATATAACACATATACTTGAATCAGGGCATAGGAACTTCAGGTCATTGTGAATGAAAAACGTAATCTTCAAGAAAGAAGAATAAAAACATGTCAGCCAAAGCCATGGAGGTGCTGAGGAATGCATCAGTTATTCGCAAAGCTTAATGGTTCGTAAGTTCATAGGAAGGTACTAGGCTATCTGCCCGAGGGCATTTATAAGCCTAGCCAGAGTGTTTTGGCTTTCACCACCCCATTGATTAATTAACTGAGCCTCTGTCAAGCAGAGCCAATGAAGTGATCCCAGGGGTGTATTTTCTGTTACCCATCCACTCGTCAAGGTTTCTCTTGAAGACTGTTAGTGAGGGGCTCTGCCTAATGCAGTTAGGAATTTTGTTCCAAAGCTTGGGGAGTCTCTGTGACAGGAATCTATCCCTCCAGTGTGTTCTGTTTATTGTTGTGGTGAGGTTTAGCTCACTAGAGTGCGTGGCTTGCAGTGACTTGGATTTCTTTAGGTGGAGCATGTCCATCAATTCTGAGTTGGACATGGCTTTGTAAGTCAGGCAGAGATCACCTCTGAGTAAGCGATATGCCACTGAGTACAGCCAGATTTTTTCAGTGGTGCTGCATAGGACATATGCTTGAGGCCAGTAATCCTTTTGGTGAGGTACCTTTGTGGTCTTTCCAGCTGTTGGAAGTGTCTTGTGAGGTACATCCCAGATGGGGCATTGTACTCTATGATGGGTTTGATGAGTGATGAGTAGAGGGGCACTATAACCTCTTTATTTCTAGATGTGAACCCTTTAGTAATTAGATGGGCCACATAGAAGGATTTCCTAACAACTTTGGCAATATGATTGTCAAAGGAGAGATCACTAAATAGCTGGGTCCCCAGATCTCTTACTACCTATTCTGTATTAAGGGGGCTGCCACCTATGTGGTAATTCGTGGGTGTTTTGTTTTTCCCAAACAGGATGACTATGCATTTTTTGGCATTTAGCTTGAGGCCATGACTTTGACACCAGATGTCCGTCTCAGTAAGGCCTTTTTTGAGGATGTCACTGTCAGCCGGAGAGTCAATTATGGCTCCCAGTTTGCAGTCATCGGTGAACTTGGTTAGCCATAGTCCTCCTGTGTTTGCCTGTACTTCTGAAAAGTATATGCCGAACAGTAGGGGTCCCAGGATAGAGCCTTGCAGGACACCACTTGTGACTGGTTTAGAGTCGGACCAGGAGCCTGCTATTCTTACTGTGCGAGTTCTGTCTCTAAGCCAGTTGGCAACCCATCTTGTGACGTAAGGGTTTATGTTCAGGCTGGTGAGTTTTTCTATAATACCCGAGTGAGAAATGGTGTTGGAACACCTTGGCAAGGTCAAGGTAGGCTGTGTGAACCACCTTTCCCTCGTCTATGGCCTTGGAGACTGTCTCAAAGAAGTCAACCAGGTTTAGTAGGCATGATCTGCCCTTAACAAAGCCGAAGTGGGTTGGGTCAAGTGTTTGGGGTTTCCCAATGTCTTTGTTAATGAGTGCCATGATAATGCGCTCCATAGCCTTGCAGTCCAGGCTATTCAGGCTTATGGGGCGATAGTTACCAGGGTCAGTTGTGGCCCCTCCTTTGTGGATTAAAAGGAGATCAAAAAGACTACAAAGCAGAATAAACTGGTAGTCACTTTTAAACACAATAAATCCGAGTGCCATAAGCCAGATGTAAATGTATCCCAAAATAAAATTATATAATTTACCATATACTTCTCAGAAGTACAGGCAAACACAGGAGGGCTATGGCCAAGGTGTTCACAGATATTGCCAACATTCTGGCTGACAGGTTCAGTGCAAATTTCTCCCCTCCTTCACCCCCAAAAGAAGAAATACTTATCCCAGCTGAATGTAATCTCCCTGTCATCTCAGATGTCCAAGTGAGAACCACCCTAAATAAAGCAAAAAACACAGCATCAATGGGACCTGATGGTATTTGCGTGTTACGTGAACTCCAAGAGGAGCTAAACCCACACATAAAAATGCTATTTAACCTTAGCCTTACTTCAGGATATGTACCTGAACACTGGCGTACAGCAACAGTGGTCCCACTCCACAAGGGGGGTGCCTCTACAGACCCTGGAAACTACCACCCCATAAGCTTAACCAGCCTGGTCTGCAAAGCTATGGAAAGAATCATTATGGAACTCATAAACAGAGACATAGGGGACCTACAGACACTTGACCCCACCCAGTTCGGCTTTGTAAAGGGCAGATCTTGCCTTTTAAACCTGGTTGACTTTTTCAAAACAGTCACTAGAGCCATTGATGAGGGCAAAGCAGTCCATACAGCATACCTGGACTTGGCTAAGGCCTTCGACATAATACCCCACTCACGCATCATAGATAAGCTCAGCAGCTTAAATGTAAACCCTTATGTCACTAGATGGGTTGCAAACTGGCTAAAGGACAGAACCCATAAAGTTAAAATCGCTGGAGCAATGTCAGACTCAAAGCCAGTCACAAGTGATGTCCCACAGGGATCTGTCCTGGGACCCCTCTTGTTCGGCATTTATTTCTCAGATATTAAAGCAGACACAGGAGGGCTGTGGCTGACAAAGTTCGCAGATGACTGCAAACTAGGCGCCATAGTCACCAGCAGACACACACATCCTACAAAAAGGCCTCACAGAAATGGACAACTGGTGCCGGAGTCACGGCCTTAAACTAAATGCCAAAAAATGTATAGTCATCCCCTTTGGGAAAAACAAAGTACCCACAAATTATCACATAGACAGCAACCCACTGAGTACTGAAAATGTAATCAGAGACCTAGGGACCCAAGTCGACAGCGACCTCTCATTTGATACCCACGTTGCCAAAGTGGTTAGAAAAACATTCTACCTTGCACACCTCATCATGAAGGGATTCACATCCAGATCCAAGTATGTCATTGTACCCCTGTATTCCTCCCTCATCAGACCCATGATTGAGTACAATGCCCCATTTGGTATGTACCTCACCCGGCATTTGCAACAGCTGGAGAGACCACAAAAGTACCTCACCAATAGGATCAAGGGTCTCCAACATATGTCTTATTCTGCCAGACTAAAGAAACTTCAGCTCTATTCAGTATCATACCGCCTGCTCAGAGGTGATCTCTGCCTGACGTACAAGGCCATGTCCAATCAGGATCTGATGGACATGCTCCACCTCAAAAAATCCAAGTCCATCAGGACCACGAGAGCTAAAGACTTAAACCTCGGCACAAGTATGAATAGGACATGCTGGAGGGATAGATTCATAACCCAGAGGCTTCCCATGCTTTGGAACAAGATCCCAGTTCATATTAGGCAGAGCCCTTCACTGACTCTCCAAGAGAAATCTTGATGAATGGATGGGAGATCGTAAGTTTACCCCAGGGGTCACATCTGTGTCACTGCTAGACAGGGGCACAGTAAACTAATTCTATTATATAAGGGGACCTTCATTGTGTCACTACTAGACACAGTAATCTAAATTTATTCTGTACATTTTTGTACCATTTCATGGGGTGGCAAATGCCACATCACTATGGCTAGGCTTACAAATGCCCCAGGGCAGATAGCCTAGTACTATACTATGAAACTATGAAACTATGAAACTGGACAAATACGTTTCAAGGTTCATAGGTAATTATTGGCTATTGATCCATGAGGATTTTTAGAAGCCTAGCCATACATTCCCATGAAGATTTTTGCTCTTATATTTTAAGTATGAATAACCCAGAAGCAAGCGGAATATTTAACATGTTGCCCCTGTCCATGAGGGCCAAGGGTGATAAACCAGGGGTGAATTTGTATTTACAAATCCATCCAGATTATGATGAATCAGATACAGCTGTACTAATGAAATAGTCTACAGAGACTAACAACACAGTCTGTAATGAATTCCATTAACCAAAGAGTAAAACAAGCATCAAAATCCAAATTAAAAACAACAACAATAAAAACACAAATAAATAAAAAGAAATCGACAACAATCAATGTTAAAAAATGAAACTGAAGTCAAACATAACACTGGCCATGTTTGAACAAAAAGACGACTTAACAATGAAAACAATAAAAGCTCAAGTATCCCTGTGAATATCAAGAAAGTCAGGCAAGAGTTGCCTGACAGGAGGCAATCCATAGGGTGTAAAACTTGCCAAGTGTGCTAGACAAGACCAGGAATATAAAAGGTAAATTTGCAATCACAAGCTAAGGCATGCAGTAAAGACAGGTAATCTAGAAAAATAAGCTCAGACACAAATAATAACCATTCTTCTTGTAAAATGATCTAGTAATTTCACCAACTAAAAAGGCACAGGTGAAAGTTTTTCCCTTTGAAAAACAGAAGACTCTTTGATTTCTGAGAATACCCTGAATAAACTACAAAAACTGCTGAAACCCACAGTACTAGGCAAGAAGCCCAGCAGATCAAGAGAAGACTGTCTCACAGAAGGAGCAGAAACTTGCAGAATGCAACAGGCCATGGATGGCACGGCATGGCAGAAAGGTCATCCGTACAGATGTCACATAATGAAATAACGCTCTGAACACAGATCTCAGAATGTAATGAAATTCTAGGCCATTAATTAAAGAAAACAAAGGTAGTGAATAAAACAATCAAAAAATGACTTGAGGTGCAGATAATAATGAAGCCGAGCAACCAACTGACACCATTTTCCCATAATTCCTCCTAGTAGCAGAACTGACATTTGACTCAATGCTATAACCTATATTACTTACACTCTAGACAATGGTGCAAATAGGAGAGGTTGGTACACGTCTGCTCTATAATCTATGCTTTGAGAATACACTAACCAGCTAGCATCGGAGGTTACAGCTATGAGATATTAAGGAGCTACTTCCTGTGGTACAGGGTTCTATTCCCTCAGCCTTCATTTGCCTGCTGTGTGAGGAAGTCTCTTAACTAGCCATTGCTTTGGGGCAGTTGATAATTTGGACTAGGGTCATTAATGGTCTGTTGGACTGCATGCCTAGTACCTACCTATGAACATTTATCTCTGCTCAGCATCTACAGAACTAAATACCTTTTCCAGAAGAGTTGCTAAATTAATTCAAACAGCAAGAAGACCCTTCCTTCCTTCCTTCTGGAAGTCAGGAAATTACTTCATCTAGAAGTACATGCAAATATTGCTTATACTGTAGATTTCCAGGTAAAGACGATCAACCCTGAACCTTACAGCAAATAGCTTTGTAGTTCTGAGGCTCCTGAAACTGGAAACCTCTGTCTCCTACTCTTGCAGTCTTACTTCACAATGTTATTGGAATGGTCCTAATGTGCACTCCAAGCTTATACCCACTGGGTGACTAGACCTCACCAAACATGTTATCATGGCCTTTGAGCTGGAATCTGCAATGCTGACTGCCAGTTATGGACTGACAAAGCCATTAGTCTTTGACTACCCAAAATATTTGTGGGTACAACTTAAACTTTGTGGTTAGTCATGCATCCATTGAAATACTCTCATCTATGTAATGAAGTTTGAGCCACTTTAGAGTGTTTCTGTTCTCCTCAGAGCACATGAATCCAAATGGCTATACCTGCAGGGGCTGCCAGCACGTATCATAGCACCAATATAGACAGTTTTTACAGGCTAAATCCTGCCATGCTATGATTATGTTGTCTACTATGACTATAGTGAATCATTAGCTATTTTTTTAACACTCACAGCCATCTTCCTAATCCAGCAGTGAATATTGACAGACACCACAGATCCAATATGACCAGACCTTCATGTAATAAAGCCTTCACAGCTATGCTGCTTCCATCGTTCAAACACTTCACAGACTTAGTAGATGCTCTGGCTCTCAAGAACCTATATATTTATGCCTGGAGGAAAATGTTACCAGGTATGACAGAATCAATTTAGGCACCCTTTTATGCACTAAGTCTGTAGAAGCTATACAATGCTATAAGAACCTAACCTGTTCAGCAAAACTAACTAACTAACTAACTAACTAACTAACTAACTAACTAACTAACTAACTAACTAACTAACTAACTAACTCACTCACTCACTCACTCACTCACTCACTTTGCAGAATCACTAACCCCATCTTGCATTCCGGAAGCTTCCAGGCTATGTGCAGAGGTGGTACTTTTCTATTATATAAGAAACAATCAAAAGAACTTTCATTTGTTCCATTTTCATTGATCCCACCCGAGCACCTGACCCAATGAAAACCCAATAAACATTAAAAAAAACACTAATTTTAAAAGAGGGCAAGCCCTCTACACCTGTAAATACCGCAGTGCTCCCTGACACTTGCATCTCTATATAAACAAACTTGAATATCCCACAGGAATGGTCAAAAGGGGAAATCTCCTAATCTCCACTGTGTCATGCAATTCCATTTTGGTGTACTGCAATTTATCAATGTATTTTGCAACCACCCAGTGGTTGATCAAATGCTCAGGATCCCAACTTTCTTAAGTAATCTCTTGTCGTTACAAACTTCCACGTGCATTTTATCAACAGTTTTCCTCAAAGTGTATATTTGTCAATTTTAATAAGAAACTCTGAATGAAATATCTACAAAATCATAAACTACAGTGTAACTTGCATACACCATATGTCTTTACTCTATAAAAAGTTATAAAGTAAAAAAAAAAGAAAAAGAAAAAAGAAATTTAGCCTCAAATCCTAACTATGTTAACTTTATACTGGTGCTTATTTCTGTTATTTGGCTGAAGTTCTACAGTTATTTAAACCAATTATGGTAAAAAAACTCACTCCTGAGTGTACCACCCACCTGCTTATAAATGGTTATAAAGCCATGAACCTACCCCATTACAGATCAATGTTTCTTCCCTATTTTGAGATTCACCCCTTCATTTAAATGTGACCCCCATGGGACACTACATCAAAGTAGGTTTGACCATGTACTGTTTTATTCTTAGTGGCCCACAACCCTTATTAGTGGGTGATTCTCCAGCAAACTTTTATTTTTCAATTTTATTTTATTCATGTGTGAATGGGGTAAAGAGACCTAGGGCAGGATTCACGAAGGCTTGCACGGAGTCTAAGAGTAGTGTAAGACTCCATGCAGCCCTCGTGATCCAGGAACAGCCCGAAATTCCGTGTAAGAGACCAGCTAAAACGTCTCTTACACGGACTGGGCGTGGATATGCTAATCACCTCACTTGCAGCTGAAAGGCATGCAAATGAGGTAGATTAGCGCTCCACGAAGCTCAAACCAGCCTGTGTATGAGCTGTGTTAGCTGCAGAAATGTACTCAGTTGACAACTGAGTACGTTTCTGCAAAAACCACAACGGAGCCATGTCAGCTCCAAATAAAGGGTGCATATGTGTCAGGCAGCATGCCAATGGCCAAATATGTGGCCATTGGCAAGGTACCCCGATGCAAAAATGAAATTTAAATGCAGCGCAGCCCCGCACAAACAGGCTGCGCTATATAAAACATAAAAATGAAGGTTATAAACCCACAAATGTGGGTTTTATGCAATACATGGATTTACAATGCAGGGACCAGCAGACCAAAAACAACATGGCCACCATTTAGTGGTTGCTAAGGGGGGAAGCTGAGTCTAAGACATGTAACTAAGCATTAGTAGGCAATCTGATGTAAATGAGTGTTAGGATACTAAATTTCACTGTCACATAGCAAATGAGCACATTCTAAGTAGTGTAAGAGTTACATAAGGGGGAGGAACAGAGTAGGAGATAGGTAACATCACAGGGGGGAATGGCAGAAAGAAATGCAGTTCATTGGAGATCAGTGTTACATGACAGATGTCAGACACATATCATGGAAAGAGGAGTGCCACAAAATAAGCATGGGAAAGTCAAGAAATGGAAGGTGTACACTGTTGCCAACACCAAAGTTTCTTGCTGGGCATGCATGCGCACGTGTGTGTGCCATGAGGCGCGAGTAGGGCAGTGTGCGTGCGTGTAAGGTAGACTGAGCATGTGGGAGCCTGTAGGCAGACTTGTAAGACTGTTTGCGCCGGTGTGCGCGCGTTTTGACCCGAATAAGTAGATTCTAAACTGTGTAAGCATGTGTGCGCGCATGTAAGCGTGTTTCCGCTGGTATGCGCATTGTTCCCCCCTGAGGAAACAGAAAGGAAAAAGGAAGCAACAGAATTAGTAGGAAGCTAGCAGGGAATACTGCTGGAGCTAGCAGGTGAAAACAATTAGAAGCAGGCAATTACACAGGCAGAATAGAAGCCCAGCCCAGCACTTAAAACTCTGCAAACAGCAGTGCAGGATGTTTCTCTCAAGAGACACTGCAAGACAGGAGTAAGCTATTAGAAGTGAAAACTGAAAAAGCTGAACTCAGAGCAGAAATGCTAGGGGCTGCCATAGCTGTCATAAGGAGACATAGGCGACTTGCTGAGGGTGGTGACAATACAAATGGTGCCAGACAACCCACAGTGAGGAGATGGAGAAGAGTGTACAGGCCCAGGGTCACCTACCATGGGTTACATGAGCTGGAGATAGTGGAGCACTATAGAGTGGACAGAGACCTCCTGCAGCAAATTGTCGAGCTGTGCAGGCCACGCCTCACACACAAAACCAACAGAGGGGAACCCATCCCCGTGGAAACCAAGGTATGTGTTGGTCTAAGAGTACTAGCAACAGGTACCTTCCAGAGACCAACTGGTGATATGATGGGGATATCACAGGCATCAGCCTCCAGGGTACAGCACCAGTTCCTGGATGCCATGTCAGCACATATCGGTGATCATGTATATTTCCCCAATGCCTGTGAGGTATTGGCCAGCAATATGCATCTCTTCCAGCAAATAGCGGAATACCCTGAGGTAGTGGGTGCAAGAGACTGCACGCACATATGCATCAAAGCACCAGCTAGTGAGCAGGGTAGGGCCTACATAAACCGCAAGGGCTTCCCCTCCATCAACTGCCAGGTTATGTGTGATGCCCAGGGCATAATAATGAATGTGTGTGCTGGCTGCCCTGGGAGCTTCCATGATTCCCATATCTGGCATTTGATGCAGCTGTACCAGATATTTGCCAATGGGGACATCCCACATGGACACCTAGAGGGGGATGCAGGTTATGCACTGGAGCCGTGGCTGATAACACCCATCAGAAACGCACACACACACCTGAACAGGAATGCCATAATGAGGCACACGCACAAACACGTAATGTAATAGACCGTGTGTTTGGGCTGCTCAAGTCACGGTTCCGGTGTCTGGACACATCTGGTGGAGCCTTGCAGTACTCACCAACTACATGTACCCAAATTGTCATGGTATGTGCTATGCTACATAATATGATCTTGCGAAAACAGCTGCAGCAGGACCAGCATAGACAAACATAGGCCAAACAGCCCCCCACCATTTCCAAGGCCATCACAGGCAGAGCATGACTCAGAGGAGGAACAACCTGAGCCTGCCCCAGTAGGTAGAAGGAGGCATGCCCAGTATGCCCTGGCCTTGGCAAAGAGGCAATGCATAGCACATACACTGGCTGAGTAGGAACCCTGGGAATGATACCCCTCCCTGACTCACTCATATAATAACAGGGATGCCTAAAATGACATAACCTGCTCTCAAACATGTACAGGGAGTGTCGTATGTGCATCCGACAGAGGCAGCCCTGCAGCACCACCTGAGGCATGATTGCCATGTGTTAAGCAATGTAACACCATGTAGTATATGTAAACTTGATGACCCTGACTAACATCCTACCCTCACCAAGCATGATCCCACAATATGAAGATGAGATGATCAATTTCAATAATTGGCTGAAGTATTGCTGTTAGTCAAAGGGGATCCAATGTGTGCCAGCCTGGGATGACATGCTGAGCATGACATGATGCTCCACCTGCTAGGGGTGGCGTGCACCTATCAATCCTGGCCTTATGGATACTGGCAAAGGCTGTTGTACTCCACAGCGTGCCTTGAATAGGTAAGGCTCAAAACACAAACCCACCTCCATAGGTATCACAAGGGATAAGAACCTAGATGTAATGCTACCCAATGCCAGAAGTCTAAACAGCAAGATGCATGCAGTCTAAACTCCCCCAGTATGGAGAATGTTGATATCTGTCCTGTAACAGAAAACTGGGTTAAGGCTCACAACAGCACCCTAACACTACCAGGTTACACCTCATACTGTGCTGTACAGCCTCAAAACATGGAACAAGCTACAAAAGGAGGGTGACTAGCAATAATTGTCAAGGATAACCACATCCCCATGTTGGTACCACAACAAGAAGCAGCATGGACTAGCCATGGTCAAGTAACAGTGGCTAAAACTGCCTCCCAGTTTATAGCCTGCTACAGACTACCATCCTAACACCAGGAACTGCACTTGGCCTATGTTGGAATACATGCATATATCAAGCCCTCCAAACCACATTATATTGGGTGAATGAAAATACCCAAACATAGACTGGGAGCATTATTCTAGCTCCAACACTCTATGACAAAGGTTCCTAGAATCCATAAACCAGAATGCCCAGGAACAACGTACCACTCCCACAAGAGGGGTAAGCATACTGGATGTGATAATCAGCAACATGGGTACGGGATGGCAAGATGAGCAGTGTATCCCTCACTGGTAAGATCAGACCATAGAGTAATCACACTGGATATAAACATCCTGACCACAGTCCCTGGCCAGAAAACCACAGTGAAAAACATGCATAAAGCAAAAGTTGCACTCCTCCAAACTGATGTGGAATCCATTAAAGGCCCTGTGCAGGTGCAAAATATGAGCCACACCTCAGAAGCTGTTATACAGGCATTCCATGAACACTGCCAGGAATGCATGGATTATGTAATCCCAAATGAAACCAAGACACAATGCCATACACACAGACATCTGGCATGGTGGACCCCAGCCATTACCAAACCATGCAAGAGAATGAGGAAGCTACTACATGATGGAGCAAACCTAAAAAGGGAAGTAATCTCTGATCAGTAGTATGGCAATAAAATATGTCCACTCATACAATCCACTAAGGCCAGCTACAACAAGTTGAATCTGTGAATCTTGAGGCAATGTTACACCTGCCCCATGTACACAGACAATCCTCACCTCCCCCCAAGAAATACAAATATATGTGAGAGATGCAACCATTTATCCAAACCGGAGGCTCAGCTCTCTCAACTCAGTACTGTCAAAACTAGTCAGGAGGAGAAGGTAACCACACACACCACAAACCCAGTCTCACATAGACCTATCACAACTGCAAACCAAAGACATAAACACAGAAAAACATTCCTGGAGGCTCTAATTACAAACACACCACATCAACAGAGGCCTCCAAAGCAGACACCCAAGCAACCACTACCTCCAAACATAGCACATGCAACACATAGTACACAAAGCTGGTGTGCCAAACAGTCACAGGCCAGAAGGAGAAACAACATGCCTGATAAGTTATAATAGGAAACTCCATAGTCAGACACACTGCTGTCCCGCTCACCAGACTGAACAAGGGAAAGGGTACAGTAAGCTGCCTGTAGGCTGCTACAATACACCACATAACACAAGTACGCAGGTCACCCCAAAGCAAGTAGAAATATGATGCAGTCATTGTCCATGCTGGCGTGAATGACCTGAGATGTACCTCCCCGGACTACATGAAAAGAGACATAGATGAGCTCCCCGATAATGTAGCCCAGGCCGGTATGACACTGACCATGTGCAGCATCCTACCCTCACCAAGAATGATGCCACAGTACAAACACAGAATGATCAGCTGTAACAAGTGGCACAATTACTGGTGTCATTCCAAGGGGATCCAATGTCTGTCTGCTTGGGATGTCATGCTTGACAAGCCATGCTGCTGTGCCAGGGATGGCTTGCACCTGTTACCCCTGGGTGTCTGGATATTGGATAAGGCTCTTGCCACCTCCATAGAGCCTTTTGTAGGCAAGGCTGAAAAGACTAACCCACCTCCCTAGAAAACATAAGTGGAAAGAAACATAAGGGTAATGCTGCCCAATGCCAGACATGTAAACCTCAACATGCATGCTCCCGAGGCCCTCCCTAGTATGGAGAACATCGATGCCCATGCAGTGACAGAAACCTGCAGCAAGGCTCCTGACAGCACACCAGCAATACCAGGTTATACCTCATATCATGCGTTATGGCCCCAAAACCTGGACCAAAACATAAAAGGAGGGGGAGTATCCATATTCAGCACAGATACCCACATGTCCAGGTAACTGACAATGCACAAAGCATCAGAGACCAGCCATGTGCAACTAACCATAGGCAAAACTGCTGTACAGTCTGTAGCATGCTACAGACCACACTCTCACACACAGGAACCCCACTCAGCCGTCCTGAAGACACTGGACAGTATAAATGTCTCACCAAATACCAAACAAGGTACTCACAAATTACCACATAGGTGGTAATCCATTATGTATGGAAGGAGTAATCAGGGACCTAGGGACACATGTGGACAGTAACCTGTCATGTGACACTCACATTGCCAACGTGGCTAGGAAGACCATCTATATTGGACACCTTATCATGAAAGGATTCACATCTACGTCAACAGAGATCATTGTGCCCCTATACTGTTCTCTTATCAGGCCCATAATTTAGTACAATGCCTCATTTTGGATGTACCTTACCCGACACCTGCAGCAGTTAGAAAGACCTCAAAGGTACATCACCAAGAGGATAAAGAGTCTCAAATATATGTCATATGCTGCCTGGCTGTAGACACCCCAGCTGTATGCAGTCACATACTGCCTACGCAGAGGCGTTGTATGCCTGTTGTACAAGGCCATGTCCAACACAGGATTAATGGACATGCTCCACCCCAGAAAACCCAAATCCATCGGAGCTGTGAGAGTGAGAGATGTCAACCTCAACACATAATGAAATAGGATGTGCTGGAGGGACAGATACATAACCCAGAGGCTCCCTACACCCTGGAACAGAATCCCACTCCATGTTAGGCAGAGCCCCTCACTGACTCTCTTCAACAGGAATCTTGCCAAGTGGATGGGTGATCATAGATGTACACTGGGGGTATTCACTGTGTCACGTCCAGACAGAGGCACAGTAAAGTAAATCCTAAATGGCCATAATATTCACATAGCAAGGGGTGGCGAAAGCCACACACACTCTGGCTAGGCTTATAAATGCCCTAGGGCAGATAGCCTAGTATGAACCTATGAACCTATGAAGATACAAATTGTACAGGACATTAAGGATAATCACAAGGCTTTCTTAACTGATGGTAGGAACCTTGTTGGGAATTCACAGATATGCTCTGAATCACTCAAATATCACAAACAACATACCAAACACACACACATATTGCCAACATCCAACCTGACAGGTGCAGTGCAACCCCCAAATGCAAAATATCTATCCCAGCAGAGTGCTGGCCCCCTGACATTGCAGATGCTGAGGTAACAGCCAGCATCTACAAAAGAAAACACACAGCATCAATGGTACAAGATGGTGTCCTGGGCTGAGTCCAACATGGACTCCAAGAAGAATGGAATGCCAAATAGCACTACTGCTCAATGTCAGCCTTACCACATTATATGTACCCAAAGAGCAGTGTACAACAACAGTGGTCCTTCTCCACAAAGGTGTTGCCTGAATGGATACTGCAAACTACCACCCCAGAATCCTGACAAGCTTGGTCTGCAAAGCTATGGAAAGGATCAGCATGTACCTCAGACATAAAGATATTGGGGACCTACTGACACTGGACCCTACCCAGTGTGGCTTTCTTAAGTGCAGATCCTGCCCCTTAAACATGTTTGACTCATTTGAAACAGTCATTAAGGTCATTGATGAGGGGAATGTGGTCCACACAGCCTAGCTGGACCTTGCAAAAGGCTTCCATACAATACCCCACGTGTTCATTATAGATAAGCTCACCAGCCTAAATATAAACCCCATGTCAGTAGAGGGATTGCAAACCAGACCAAGGACAGAACTGACATGGTCAGAAATGCTGCAGCCATGTCAGACTACAAACCAGATATAACTGGCATCCCACAAGGCTCGGTCCTGGGACCTCCCTTGTTTGGTATATATGTCCCATAGGTACAGGCCAACATGGAAGGACTGTGTCTGAGCAAGTTTGCAGAGGACTACAAACTGGCCACCATATCTGACCCTCCAGCTTACACAAGCATCCCACAAAAGGGCCACATAGAAATAGACAACTGGTGCCACAACCATGTCAGCAAGCTAATTGCAGAAAAGTGTATAGTCAACCCCATGTGAATATACAGTAAGTGCCCACCAATTACCACATAGGTGTTAACCCATTAAGTACTTAAGATGTAATAAGAGACCTGGGGACACAAGTTGATAGATATCTTGCATTGGACAAGCATGTGGCTGTAGTGGTTACAGAAACATACCATATACCCACCTAATCATGAAGGTAGTCAGATCTAGATCAGGGGAGGTCATTGTGGCTCTGCAATCATCCTTCATCAGCGTCACAATTTACTACAATGGCCCCTGTGAGATGTACCTCAGCATACACCTCTATCAACTGGAAAGACCCCAAAAGTACCTCACCAGGAGTATCAAAGAGCTTGAACAGATGCCATGTGTTGCCTGATTAAACAAACTGCAGCTCCACACACTGCCATACTGCCCGCCCAGAGGCAAGCTGTGCCTGATGTATAAAGCCATGTCCAAGCTGGAATCAATGAACATGCTGCACCTTGTACAATCTGAATGGCAGTGAGCTATGCACATGAGAGACCTGAATCCCAGCACTGACATACATAGGACAAGCTGTACTGAATGATCCATAACACAGAACCACCCCCACTCTTGAGCAAACTCCCAGTACAGGTTAGCCAGAGAGTCACTCATCAACTCTCCTCAAGAGGAATCTTGATGAGTGGATGGGAGATGGTAGGTTTACCCTGGGTATCACTGTTATGTCACGGGTAGACAGAGGCACAGTATACTAACCATGAGATATGTCATGGCAAACTCCAGTTACAATGTGTGTCGAAGGACAAACACACTCTCTGACTAGCATTAGAAATGGCCTAGGGCACATCGCTAGTGTTTGCCAATGTCCACCTATGTTGTGGAATACACTACCAATGTTGGACAAGCCTGGTTTAAGTAGTCCATATCTGAACATAATGCAACATGGTCATATGTGCACAACTGGCCCCTAACCAGTCTGTTGTGCTCACTATGAAAATTTAAAGCAGTGATAGGACTAAAGCCCAGGATACTGTCCACCACAGTGAAAGTACTGAACCAGTACATTATATGGTACTACAGTGTTAGGTCAGTATGAAAGGATGTTGACAACTGTATGCAAAGTATCCCATGCAAACCCTGCAGGCACAGTATAATCCCTGTTGTGTTCAGACACAAAGCAGTTGGCCAGTAAGTACACAACATGACACGCAACACACAACCATAAACGTGAGATATTGTTGGAGTTCACACTCATCCACAAATGTGATGGACTGCAGAGTTCAACATATGGAAAGCTCACACTGGGCATGCTCGCACACTTTGATAAATGAGACATATGTCAGACATACATGCCAAGGAAAGCCTGAACTGGGCATGCTCACACACTTAGGCCATATCTCAGTTTAGCAGTTGGCCACACATATCTGGTATTTGTATGTGTTATTCCAGGAACCAACCACATTACAGCAATCTGACCAGTGCACACAGTTAAATGACTACAGAGACATAAGTGATATAGTGGATCCCTCTCATATTCAAACATCTTCCACAGATACACAAGTTGTTCATAGAAACAGGGAATGCTATGGCAATAAAGACCTGCAGTTTATCAGCAACAAATATTGTGCATCTGACAATTAAACATACGGGCGTAGAGGTCAATACTAGGCTGTTTGCCCTAGGGAATGAAAGCTTAGCCAGAGTGTGCTTGGCGTCTGCCTCCCCAGTACAGTAGGCTACTGTGCCACTGTAAAGTAGGTCACATAAGGCACCGTTTGAGGCTAGTGTGCTGTGCCTCCATCAAGCAGGGACACAGTGGAGATCCCAGGGGTTGGATTTGCTATGCCACATCCATGTTGATGGCGTGTGCTGGAAGAGGGTTGGTGAGGACCTCTAACAGTAAGTGGGCATCAATAATAGACTGAGGGGAGCCTTATCTGCAGTGTCTGGACAATTTCACTGTCAACACTTTGTGGTGATGATTATGAGGGATTGAAGTGTCATGCCAGTACTGTTCAGAGATGTCCTCCCTCTGTGGGCTACTGCTCTGCAATGTATTAGCTCACTCCGTCTGTTGGACAGCTCATATATGGCTGGTGTACACCTGACAGGTGTTCTGTTGTGGAGGAGTCATGGGTATATTTGGGATAGCATGATCAATGCAAACCTTCCACATGCTCATAGAATGCAACTGTCAAGGATTATGCAGAGTGGCCTGTATACTCCCCCAGCATGGGTCCTTTGAAGTCTTCCACCCCAGTCTTCACAAGTGCAAAGTCTGCTTTTGATAAATACACTTTGTTTGCAGTGACAACCTTGCCTGGGGGTGGGGATGGGATATGGATGTCCAGGGAAAGGTGGGTATGGTTAGATATCAACAATGGTGGTCTACCTCTGGTGTGGAACAGTGAGTACCCATGTCGCAGATGGTCAGGTGCAATATGTATTCCCCCTTGTGGCTGTGGTGAGTGGTCCTGCCATAGCACATGGACTCACAAATTGTAGTGACTGTAGGGTAATGTTGTAGAGGCCTGAGTAGTTCCCACACACAATATACCTGTACCTGATGTTAACAACTGGAATGGTGTATGTGAACACCTTCATATCTTGGCACTGTTCCCAGGGAAGCAAAGTGTGTGTCCTGGATGTGGGAGGGGTGGTCTGAACTGGTTGTGTTGTGTGTTACAGGTCCTGTGGTCACGAAGCATGGTATAAAACATAACCTGCCAGTGCTGATGTGCATATCTGACCCTGAAGTAGGTGGCTGCAAATGCATATATATGCTATCCCCCACCTGACAGGTAGTAATAGATGTACATACCTCTGTATAAATAATGATGTCAGCACTCTATAAATACTGCAGGTGCAGAACAGATGCCCAGTAATTCGGATAGTGCGCTCTGCTAATGTGTCTCCCTCAAGTGTAGTGTCATAATATAGTTAGGTAGGGGTTTGAATCCTTCAAATGCTCAGTGTGTGTGTGTGGGTGAGCGAGGTTGGTGTGTGTGTGCAATTCTGTGTGAGAGAAATGTCCCTTTTGGTAACTAGGAGAACACACTACAGGATGCACATTCCCCTTTCTAAACACTGATGATGTCAGCACCCTATAAGTACAGCAGGAGAAGGGAAACCTCCCAGTAATGCAAATAGTGTGCTCTGCTAATGTGTCCATCTTGAGTGTCATAACATAATTAGGTAGGGGTGTGAATCCTGTAAATGCTCAGTGTGTGTGTTTGGGTGAGTGGGGTAAGTGTGTGTGCAACTCTGTGAGAAAAATGTCCCTTTTGGCAACTAGGAGAACACACTACAGGATGTACATTCCCCTTTCTAAACACTGATGATGTCAGCACCCTATAAGTACAGCCAGAGAAGAGAAACCTCCCAATAATGCAAATAGTGCGCTCGGCTACTACATATCTTACTAGTGTCATAACATAGTTAGGTAGGGGTTTTAATCCTGCAAACAGCAAGTGTGTGGGAGGTGGTGGAAGTAGGGTGTGTGCAATTACATGTGTGAGAGAACTGACCCTTTTGGCAACCAGTACAACACACCAGCTGCTGCATATTCCAATCTCTATACAGAGATGATGTCAGCACCCTACAAGTACAGCAGAAGACGGCAAATCTCCCAGTAATGCAAATAGCACGCTCTGCTACTGCGTCTCTCAATACTATCATAGCACAGTTAGTTATGGCTTTGAATTCCACAAATGCCACGTGTGTTTTTGTCACACAGAATGCCCATGTGTGTGTGGATTGTTGTTCACAATAATGCATGACATCGATTAAACCAGTAATGTCAATGCACACATATGATGTATGTGTGTGCCAAATACACATATATACCTGTGACCTTCAATAGTTCCCATGTCTGACGCCTACCACATGTGAATACATGGTATTTGCACTGGATAACATTATGACTGTGGTTTTCTGTGCATGTGCTGCATGTGGTATGTGTATATACAGTGTGAGTTGTATATGGTATCATCCTAGCAGCGAGGGATACACATCTGGTCTGGGGCATATAGTCTACAAGTTGTTGATGAGCAGTTGCTGCATGTTTTCACCTGTTGTGGGAGTGGTAACAAGTTGTTCCATAGCAATGCAGTGACTACATGCTAGGAACCTTTCAGCTAGGGTGTTGTAGCTACAGTAATTCATCAGCATTCAGCAATACTTCAGCATTCTTGGTGAGGGTATGATGCCAACCAAGGTCAGGGTCATACCAGCCTGTGCCACATGCTCAGAGAGCCCTTCTATGTTCCCTATCATGTAGTCCAGGGAGGTACATCACAGGTCAGCCATAATGGCATGGACAATGACTGAGTCATATATGTCCATGCCTCTGACTGACCTGTATGCTTGCGTTATGTGGTGGACCATAGTGCCCCACGGGCATATCACTGTGACCTTCACTTTGTTCAGCCTGGTGAGCGGGACCTCACTGTACCGGACAATAAAGGTACCTAACACAACTGTAGCAGGTGTGTTGTCTAGCTGTACAGGCTGTGACTGTTTGGCACACAGGATTTGTGTGCTATGTGTTGCACGTGCTGTGTTCCGACTTAACGTATGCCTGTGTGCCAGCTGCAGAGGTGTCTGCTGCTCACGCAGGATGCTATTCTGGACCCGGGGGATTTTCCAAATTGCCCCAGGGTGGGTTTGGTCCCCTTTTGGGGTGTTTATCTTCAAGGGTTTCTGCTTACATCAGAATAGGTAAATGAAGTCAAATGTTGTATTTCAAAAGCCACGTCAGACAGGGATTAAGCCTAGTTTCTGGTGACTA